>NC_065521.1:8880458-8891485 GCF_006386435.1 Epinephelus moara | reverse complement strand
GCCCATGTGCAGGTGGGTCATCGACCCGACTGATGTTTTTGAGAAACAAATGTTAGCAGCACGGCAAGCAGCATTAGCAGTGTCCCGGTACATAGCATTAGCAGCCGGCTCCTCCTCAGCTGTATCCTGGTAGCAGCGGCAGAGAAGCCGGACATGCTCAAACGGCCCGCTGGAAAACCGAGGATCAAGGATGCAGCGAGGCGGCCCTGCCACGGCAGCCGCCCGTGGGCAAACAAATCCCCCCCATTTTCCACCAGATGCGTGTTGGTTGCGTCTGCACTCCGGCACAGCAGCGGAGCCGATAGGATTCAGTTTTAGTCAATGTGTGTGTTTCCACCAGCTCCGTCTCTGCTGCAGCACTCTGGAGCCCTCCGCAACAGATACGCAGGACTTCTATTTTTGCCAGACGCCGGAGCACAACGCAGCAATTCAGCACAGAGCAGCAACCTCGAATCTGTAGGGGAGGGGGGGGCGGACACGACTTGCGGCAGTATTTTGAATTTGAGTGCAGTAACTGTTTTGGCCACATTCTTACATACAGCGCCTTTAAGGTCACTTTACTTGACATGAGTACTACTGTTGATAATCCATGTGTATACTGTACCTTAGTATGTCTTTCTGACATATTTGTGTGTTTAGATTGTGTTTTATGCGTAAATGAATTGTCCATGTGTAGGCTACTTCTGTTTGCACACTCATTGCGTTTAATTGCCCCGTGAGAGATGAATAAAGTATCTTAAACTGAATATTCAACCAGCGGAAACAGTTGTATTATGACTTATGTGGCTCTGGAGAAGCTTTGTCAAGTCTGTGAAAAAATCCCTGATGATGTCATTGTGATGTCAAAAGGGTTATCACGCTTAATCAAGTTTGGGCTTGAAAACTACAAATTTGAAGCCAATTTCTGTAGTGGCCAATCAGTGAAATTGCAACTTTAGAGTCCGTCAAGTGATTCCATTGAATCCGTGTATCATTCGTTCATCCGTTTTTCAAAATAAAACCAAATATGAAAAACAAAACAAAATAATGACTTGTTTTTTCAATATTTGTTTCCAGAACCAAAATGAAAAAAATGGATAGCTTGATTGTATGATTCATCAACTGTCATCATCCTCTGTACCCCCAAAAATTGAATATATTGCACTGGATTTATGTTTTGGTAAGGACTCTCATGTTATCATTACTGGTATTTATCACCCCCCGTCTGCTCATGTTGATGCTCTGGATGACATTGGTAAGATCATTTCTCAGTACGCCTCCTCAGAATTAATGGTTATGGGAGATCTAAATCTGGACTGGCTCTCTGACAGCTCTAACAGATTAAAAGAATTGTGCCTTGACCTCAGCTTCACTCAATTTATAGTCAAACCCACCACACCAAATCTAAAGAATCCACTCAATTCCACTTTAATTGACATTATTCTCACAAACAGACCACACAATTACCCTGCTTCCGGAGTTCTTCCTCTTGACATTAGTGATCACTGTCCCATTGCCTGTATCAGAAAAACCAAAATTCCTAAATCTCATTCTCAACATATCACCACAAGAAATTACAAACATTTTAATCTCCAGAATTTCCTAAATGATTTATCCATCTCAAACATAAATGACATCTTCTCTATTACCGACCCTGCTGAGGCACTGGAACATTTCTCATATTATTTTAACATTATTGCTGACAGACATGCCCCTTACAAAAAACACAGAAAAAAAAACAGATACAGTCCCTGGTTCTCCCCACAACTTTCCAGTGTCATCCATAGCAGAGATAAGGCCTGGTCCAAGGCTAGATCCAGCAGCACCCCTGAAGTCTGGTTATTATTTAGGCAAAAAAGAAATATCTGCACCAGCATGATCAGGAAGACAAAATCTAATTATTATCTCTCAGCTCTCTCTGCCTCTGATAACTCTGCTAAATTCTGGAAACCACAGCATCGCTTAAAAATTCATCACAATCACATCTCCCTCCACAAATCAAACAAGCATCTGGTCATATTTCTGATATACCATCCATGGTTGAAACTTTCAATAATCACTTCCTCTCGTCTGGTCTTTTAGTAATTTGTCTGTAAATTCAACTGTAAACACTTGCCATAACTATCCACCAGAGGGAGTCGTTAATTCACAAACCTCTTCTCACCATAAATTTTCTTTTACTTTAGTAAATAGTACAGATGTTCTTAAAGCTCTAGTTTGGTCAAAGGCTTCCAAAAATGCTGTTGCGGATCATCTTGAGCCATATCTTCTTAATCTAACTGTCCATTTAATCAGTCCACATTTAGCTCACATTTTTAACCAAACCTTTTTAACTAGCATCATTCCACCTTCTTGGAAAAGCGCATTTGTAACTGTAATGGTGACATCTCCTCAATTTATTACCATCCAATATCCAAACTTCCCCTCTTAGCAAAAATCCTGTAATCACTGGTCAATTATCAACTACGCTATTTTATCAACTCATCAAACTTACTTCAGTCACAACAGTCTGGATTTCGCCTGGGTCTAAGCACAATTACAGCTGCAATTTCAGTCACAAATAACATTGTCTCCTCCCTGGATAATAAACAGTTTTGTGCTGCTCTTTTCATTGATCTCTCAAAAGCATTCAATACTGTTGATCATAAAATTCTACTTCATAAATTACAGTCCATAGGCTTTGATATTTCTTCACTTAACTGGTTCCACTCTTACCTCATTGACAGAACTCAGACTGTTGTCGCTGACTGTCCTCAATCAAGTCCACTCACTATCAGAAACTGGGTGCCGCAGGGGTCTATCCTTGGACCATTGTTATTTATATTATACATTAATAACATAATTCTCCCGAATCAATATTTTAACATCCACTTTTTTGCTGATGATTGTATCTTATATCAATCAATCAATCAATCAATCAATCAATCAATCAATCAATCAATCAATCCCTTTATTTATAGAGCACTTTTCNCACACACAAAAACACACTCTCTCACACACATAGGGACACCAAGTCAGGACTCAGCAGGAAGCCACAGAGGACTGAGGAAAAGCTATCTTAAACGAAAATGGGGAAACACAGGAGCTAAAGCTAAACTGATAAAAACCATGACAAGATATAGGAAAATCATAAAATGCTAAAAAAAAAAAAAAAAAAAGATTAAAGTAAAACTGTTTTAAAACCAAACAATAAAAGAAAACAAACAAAAAGTGTTAAAACATAGGATAGTAGCTCTGAGACTAAAATGGAGTAAAATACATGAGATTAAAAGAGTAGACTAAAAGAGAGGGTAGAAGAATAAAGCAAAAGATCAGCTAAAAGCCAGACTAAAAAGGTAGGTCTTTAGTTTGCTTTTAAAAATATGAACATTAGGTGCTGCTCTCAGGTCCTCAGGTAGACTGTTCCACAGATGGGGGCCATAGTAATGAAATGATGCCTCACTGTACGTTTTGGTTCTAACTTTGGGAACTATTAAAAGACCACTACCTGAGGACCTGAGGGCTCTACTGGGCTCATATGGTAAAAGCAAATCAGATAAATAAGAAGGACCAAGACCATTAAGAGATTTATAAACTAATAAAAGAACCTTAAAATCTATTCTAAAAGATACAGGTAGCCAATGCAGAGATTTTAAAATTGGTGTAATGTGAGCTCTCCTTCTGGTCTTCGTCAGCATGCGTGCCCCCGGTTCTACCCCATCCCAAGCCCTTACTCATCTACAGACTGCCTCTGATGCCCTACAATTATCCCTCCATAACCACAGGCTAGTTTTATATGCAGAAAAAACTAAATACTTGGTATTCTCCACTTCCACCGCTAGTGACTCTGACTATCCTGCCATCAAAACCTTAAATGGCACCCACATTACTCTCACTGACTCATACAAATACTTAGGAATTTGGCTTGACAGCAATTTATCATTCAAGATTCACATTCAACAGTTAACTCAAAAACTAAAAATCAAATTAGGCTTCTTGCACAGGATCAAAGGCTGTCTGTCTCCCTCCAACCGAAAAGTCATTGTACTGTCAACCTTCATGTCTGTCCTTGATTATGGGGACATCTTGTATTGTCACGCTGCCCCACCAACTCTTCAGCAGTTAAATTCTGTGTATCACAGTGCATTACGCTTCATTACTAATGACAATTTTCGCACTCATCATTGTTCTCCGTATCAAAAGGTTGGTTGGACTTCATTACAGTCTAGAAGAAATATCCATCTCATGTTATTCATCTACAAAGCTCTACTGCTGAAACTTCCCAATTACCTCACATCTCTTCTCTCATTTAAATCCAGTTACTACAGAACACAATCCAGTAGCTATTTAACCTTAGATATTCCATATACACGCACTAATGTTGGCAGAACTGGTTTCAGATGTTATGCTCCCTTTAAATGGAATGATCTGCAATCTGCCCTTAAACTTGAGACATTCATTCATCTTGGAGATTTTAAATCTCTGTTGTCTGATGTTTACTATGATTGCTGTAACTGTTTCTGCTAATTCCTTTTATATCTTGTTGTTTTTGTTGTATGTTGTGTTGTGTGTTGTTTTGTCTGCTGATTGTGAATGTTCCTTGTTCTCAGGTCTCTCTTGTAAAAGACATCTTGATCTCAATGAGACTGCCTGATAAAATAAAGATTAAATAAACTAAAAAAAATAAAAAAATAAAAATAAATAAATAACAATGAATAGACCCTCTGAGGGCTCATTTATGCTCAATGTTAGATATGGAGACTGAGATGGACAGAGCCTTCTGTCCATTATTGTGCACATTTCCTGGAAGCTTGCGGATACGGGTGAAACAGAGCTGTACCACTGGAGATTATGGAGGCAGTGTGGCGTAGTTCAAGCACGATACAACGGAAGGAGACAACGAAGAAATTTCAATGATCATGGCAAACCGAATGAATCGGTTATATAGTGAAAGGAATTTTCTGTCCCCATGTTGGGATGTAACATTACATATATGGCCACACAGACCACCAACGTTTACAAAACAACCTCTGTTTAAAGGTACACTATAACAACCTTCTCCACTATTGCCTAGGTTGTTGTTGTGTGAAACCTTTGACTCTGCACTTCAGTGCCATAATGACTGTATCTATGCCAACATAAAGCACGCATAAAATTAGGGCAGTGATGTTTGCAATGTTTGAAATGGACATATCTATTTTCATACATAAAGGGAGGATAAATAAGCCTTAAGGAGTCAAATATTCAGTTTTCTGGTAAGACCTTTTTGTACAATCAGGGAGACTTTCTTTATGCCTCTTTAAATCTGTTCTCCTCTCTGCTTCTGGTGGAGAAACCTACATTTCCTGTAAAGACAGTGGTTTATGCTGACAGACACTAGAATGTAATGAGCAGAAACTGACACGTAGAAAACTGACGCTAGAGCGGTAACTAGAGCATCATAGATTGAAGCGTAAGGCCACTGACCAAGCTGCCGTACTTGACGAGAGTGAAAACGTGTTGGTTATATTTTTCCAACAGAACCAATGGTTTGAGTAATGAAAATAACTGAGGTCCAGCTTTACTTATTCACTCGCTGTTCTTTTGTATCAACATAAACTAAGAATTTTTGCAGAGATGTTAAAGGAAGTTAAAGTGAAAATTGTAAGATCTAAAATGGGGAAGTATCTCTCCATCACTGGTTGCAGCAGATAAAGTACAGGGTCTCATACAGTATGTCTCATTGTGCATATTTAGAAACCAGCAGTCATGCCCTGACAAAAGCAGCAATGAAATAATTGTTTATAGAGGGTTCTCATGGATAAAATGCTTTTGTAAAGGGGGGGGCACAGATTATCATTGTATGTCCATGTGCATGCATTTGCCTCTATGTGTGTGTAGTTAGGCATGCTGGCATGCGTTTGTGTATTCATGCACGTGAGTTTACACAGCTGTCAGATACTGGGCAGCATAGACATGAATTGTTTGTGCTGCTGTACCTGCCTCTGGCAATGAAAGACGTTGTGATATAAAGCCAATTGTGCAGTTAGATTACTGCACCAAGCAGCAAGAAAAGATTTCCTCTTAGTCAAACATTATCATTATGGATTTGGCTGCAGAATGCAAACAATTTGCTCCTTGAAGTGTGCAGACATTAAAAAACAACTACAACTTTTGATGAAAAGAACTACCAAAGAAAAGATGTTAACCACAAACCCATGGTGGTGTAATCACTTCCGGCTCTAATTTTAGAGGATATGTTCAGAGTGATTTTTTGAACGAAGACATTTCTCAGTGGATTTGGGTTGAACCATAGATGAAGCTTGACAGTCTCATGAGATGGGTAGGATAGGGAAAAGATGGAGCAGAAAAAGAGGAGAGGAGGGGGTAGGGGATACAAGAGCTCAAGGCCAGAAAAGACAGACTAATTAGACAATACTGTGCTGCATAGAGAGAAGGACATTTTTCATGTCAGCTTTCTCACCCTATGTTATTCAAAGCAAAAAATCTGCCCACTTTTTTGTCAGGCTACTCCCTCCTTTTTTTCAACATAGAAACTTCATTCAAACATGAAAATATTCAGCTCAATAAGAACACGAGTGCTTCTATTTTTTATTACTCATATCTTTCAAACTTTCTGAAATATTTACAATTTTTTAAATTCATTTAAATGAATGGAAGAATGTTCAAATTTGACACAAATTTAAGGTTTTTCAAGCATTTTCAAAGCCTATTTCTTTATTCATACATTGACGTAGAAACTCCATTCAAACTTTAAAATTTTTCCCATCTTTCATTCATTTGGCTTGCATTTAACTTTCAGATTCCATTCACACTTCTTGAACTATTCAGACTTGTTTGGAACATGGTAAAAATGCCCTTTTCAGGTTTTTACATTGGTTTGTATTGAATGGAATGTTCAGAGTGGGAGACTCAGCTGTCAGAGTGCAGAGAGCTTCTTAAACATTTCTCTTTAACTCGCTGTGACGCTCACAAATTCTCACTCTACATGCATCATTTTTGGTCAAAATGGAGTAAAGTTTGTGCTCTTACAAACAATGTTTCTATGGAAGCAATCTGACGTACACATGTGGCACAGTGAGCCTGAAAATGAAAGAAACTCCATTAACTAACACCATCAAACTCAATGTTAACTGAGACCAGTAATCTTAAAATATTCCATAGCATTCTACATTCATGGTATTATTCAACATTTAAAGCCAGCATTGCACAGTAGCATCAGCTATTAAACATGCAGCATTCACACCCGCAATTTCTTCAGAAATTGCTTTCTCCAGTTGTGTTTATTGTTTTTATTTCATAATTTGTTGTGCTGTAGCCTACAGACAAAGTTAATACCATTCAAAGTCCAGTTATGAATGACATGGGCCAAAGATTTGTGGCTGTGTTTTAGTAATTAAAAATACATTCATTTTCACAATTATTTTGTATCTGTATTTACATGTATATTTATATTTAGTGTATTTTTTGAAAGAATGTCTGGACACTGCCGTTCAACTTTGTTTCTGGTTCGATTTGCTCAGTGAATCTGTGTTGCAACTCTGTCAAAAATAGACTCGACACGTAATCTCAGCGGAGCAGAGCGAAGATCTGTTTCTGGGATGCTTCTCTAACATGCTGCAGTGTGTCTGGTGAAATCACAAGCATTGTCTAGAGTAGAGGATCCACTCTGGAAGCATTGTTGTAGCTGAAATATGCTGCAGCTGTGCTCTGTAGAATTCAGGGGTTAGAACTAATTTAAACAACACAGTTTCAGCAAAATACTTGAAATGGACATGGCCTCTTAACAATGCATTAAAATCACTTGCTGGTAACAGAAAAACTAGAATTACCACCCAACATTTGTATGCCTTTGCTAACTAGTCAAGTTGCAGTCACAGTTTACATCCATGTCTGTCCAGACTCGTGTTGCCATGACAGTAGACCTGTGTAGAAGACCACACAAAGCCCATGTACCCTAAAAACTCAGACACGATGACTCATATGTATGTACTTTGTGCCATGCCCTAATGTGGAACCTGTGCTAAAGAATGACCAGTAAAGGAAGTAAACAGAACAACTCTCAAGGCCTTACTTGATTTGGGAAGTAATCGGACTCTTGTGCACAGGAATTGTACTCCCAAATGTAATCAGCACCAGAGACACCATACCAATCTGTTGTGTACATGGAGATGAGAAGAGCTATTCAACAGCTGACATGTACATATACTGTAAGTAGATGGGCAAACTTACCTGTTGAACATTGGAATTGTTGATAACTTACCTTTCCCTGCTGTGCAAGGACGAGACCTTCAGAACTGTTTGATTTGTTGGAATCAGGCTAAAGCCGAAAATGCAATGTTGCCGTCTTCAGAGCAAAGGCAAAAGAATCCAGTGACCACTCTGAGACTCTTAGTGCCCTACACTTCTACAGTGATGAGTTGGAGACCGGGAAGTCTCGGAAAACTTGCAGTCAGAGAGGGCAGGAGAAATTCCAACACACAGTTGTGAAACCATCAACCAACACCGAGCCAGAGTAACCTTTAGAAATGAAAATGCCAGACAATATCAGTGAGATGCAAAAATCTGATCCATTTTTAGTGTCTCTCTTTCAGAAAGCAAAGGAGAAGGAACCAGGAGCTGAGCTGGACTTCAACAGAGATATATTGTGCAAAATGGCATACTCTATCTTCAACAGGGTCAGTGTTGCAGCTAGTGGTTCCCCAAGCAGCATACTCACCTTGGGGCACTCTGTTCCCTGGGCTGGCCACCTAGGTTAGCACAAAACCACAGCAGGCATCAAACATCACTTCCACTGGTCTAGCCTGCGCAGAGAAGTCACTTAATTTTTTATAAGTTGCCCTCAGTGCCAAATAACGTCTGCTAAAACTCCCTCCAGAGCTCCACTCCAATCACTACCCATCATTGGCACCCCATCTGAGCGATCTGTTAACATTGTATCCTATGGATTTTTTTAAATTTTTTTTAAAACATACTTTATTAATCCCCAAGGGGAAATTCAATTTGTCAATTGTCCAGATGAGAGATCAACTGGAGAAAATGAGTGAGCTTGCCCAATCACACATGGCGGAGGCCCAGCAGCAGAAATCCTGGTATGATCAGTCAGCCCGGCAGAGATCCTTCATTCCTGGAAAGAAAGTGTTTGTGCTCCTCCCCAGTGATGACGACAAGCTTCCGGCAAAGTGGCAAGTGCCATATGAGATCCTGAAGAAACTTATGCCCACCACATACCAGGTATCAACCCCAGGGCAGAGTGCTGCACATAAATCTCCTCGGAGGAGGAGTGAGTGCTGAGAGGAAGGAAGTGATGCTCATCAGAATTGTGCTAGAGGAGGAGGAGGAGGTGGATGAGCAATACTTACCTCTGGTTGGTGCTCCGGTGGACCTTGGCCTCAGCCACTTCTCGGATTTGATTTATTTATTTCGAACATTTAAAAAAAACCCATACAAATCAGAGATAAAACAATGATTAATGTACAAACTCAATGAGAAACATAAATTAATATTTCCTGTCTGAAAAGGAGTAGGAAGAAGCAACATGCTTGTCTAGTCCTACCCCATCTCTCACACTATACTAATCTATCACTAATCAAACTGTTTCATACATACCCGCTCCAGTCCATTGATCAACCCCACATTTACGTCACTTCACTTCTTAATACTTTATAGCCAATATTATCCCATATATGGGGCATTCTACCGAATGTGTGCAAAGTTGGGCTGGAAATATTTGTATGTTTTATTTCCAAAACTTTGTCCCTCTATATATTGTACCATATGTAAAGGTCACATATCTAGTAAAATGACTGTAAATTTTTATATTGTATTTTCAGACTGTTTTGGAATGTTTTTCCTCTCCCAAAATTTGTTACTACCGAAACATATAGTATTATATTATACAAAAAACAAATATATCAACCTGTTATGCTTGTTGCTTCCGTTGTTTAAAGATTTAAATTTTTACAAATTTTGACTGAAGGTTTTCACAATTAAATCTATAAAAATTAATATTTTAACAAATTTCGAAGTTCAAATTATAGAATTCTTCAAAATCTAAATGCAATCTTTCTTTGTAAAATGCATAACGCTGATCAGATTGATTTCAGAGTTAATAACTGATGAAACAGAACATAAATGTAACCGATTAGCATCATAATACTTTAGTTGATAACTCAATATACTTTATTTTTTACAAAACACCCAGTGTTTCGGTACTGACTGCACTGTTTTGGTAGTGACTTTCCTGTTTTTAAGGTTGCATCATATTTCCTCAAATGTATGCCTTATGGTGGGAATTACAAATTCAAAGACAGATGTTTTGTGGTCAATAAAACAATTTAATTTTTGAGAGGGCAGAGCAGAGTAGAGTGGAGTAGAGCGGAGCAGAATAGAGCAGAGCATAGTAGAGTAGAGTGGAGAAGAGTATAGTGGAGCGGAGTATAGTAGAATAGAGCAAAGCAGAGCAGAGAATAGTAGAGTATAGTAGAGTAGAGCAGAGTAGAGCAAAGTAGAGCAGAGTATAGTAGAGCAGAGTAGAGCAGAATAGAGTAGAGCAGAGAAGAGCAAAGTAGAGCAGAGTATAGTAGAGCAGAGTTGAGCAGAATAGAGTAGAGCAGAGAAGAGCAAAGTAGAGCAGAGTATAGTAGAGCAGAGTAGAGTATAGTAGAGCAGAGTAGAGCAGAGAAGAGCAGAGTAGAGCAGAGTATAGTAGAGCAGAGTAGAGGAGAATATAGTAGAGTAGAGCAAAGTAGAGCAAAGCAGAGCAGAATAGAATAGAGTAGACCAGAGTAGAGCATAGTAGAGTATAGAATAGAGCAGAGTATAGTAGAGCAGAGCAGAGCAGAATAGAGTAGACCAGAGTAGAGCAGAGCAGAATAGAGTAGAGCATAGTAGAGTATAGAATAGAGCAGAGTATAGTAGAGTAGAGCAGAGCAGAGCAGAATAGCGTAGAGTTGACCAGAGTAGAGCAGAGCAGAATAGAGTAGAGTAGAGAAGATTATAGAATAGAGCAGAGTATAGTAGAGTAGAGCAGAGCAGAGCAGAGCAGAGCAGAGCAGAATAGAGTAGAG
>NC_065521.1:8807179-8880087 GCF_006386435.1 Epinephelus moara | reverse complement strand
ATATGAAAAATGTTTTAAGTGTTATTTACATCAATTGAATTTTAGAGGTCAGGGTTGGGGACAGCTACTTCCCAATAGAAAGTACCCTATAAATGGTGATTTTGTATTTATTTAGCTTATCACTTTTTCATTTAATGTCCTGGGTTTAAATAGGTCATAACATAATCTTTGTGAATATCTATGTCTGAATACTCAATTTTATTATTTTTGTTGTTTTTTTGATAAGGGACAGCACTTTGCACAAAATCGGTAGAATGCCCCATATAATACAAATACGAAAATACAAGATGATAAAAAACAAAACAAAAACAACAACAACAGTATCAGTCTTCCATTTGGGAATCAAAGATATAAAAAATAATTGTTCAACCCTTTCCAGCCACAGCACATTCAGATAAAAAGGACGTAAATCACAAGCCAGTGGAAATCTGTTTCTAGCCTCCACATTCTCTCTGACACACCTCCCGCTGATGCATTAACCAGCTAATTAACAACCAGAGCTGTCTAATTGATGTGACTTTGCTCTGACTTCCCTGGGAGGGGGAGTCAGCTTTGTGAAGGTGAGGCTTTACACAGAGGTGACTGACTCCAGTGTTTCCAGCCTCTGGATGTGAAACACAGCATACTGAACTGAAGAATGACAGCAGTGAGGGTCATTGGTAGAGTTTGACAGAAACTGATTATGACAGATTTGGACCGAAGACTTACATAGTAAGGATAAAGCCACTCAGTACCTAAACCTGGAGGGTTCCTATGACTATAGGTTGCAGCAGTATGGAGAGGAGACAAAGTACAGAGTAAGAACAGTTCAGAAGTAAAGAATTAAAAGGACAAAGAAAGATGGTGCAGAGGCATACCGGACTGAAAAGGCAGACAGACAGAAAAGGAGAAAATGTGCATGCGGATGTTTGAAGGACTAAAAGAAATTGAGAGCGATGGTGGAGAAGGTAGATAATTTGGATGAAAACAGTAATTGTCAACAGTCACACAAGCATAACATGCATAGGTAACAGTGGGTAAAGAGAAATTATTGACCAGCTGTGCAGCATCCAAGCCCTCCCTCTCTCCTAGCCAGTCAATTTACTCACTGTTACTACAAAGCCCCTTCCTATATGCTATATGAAGTGGCAGCGTCTAATAATGGCAATGTTAGTTAGTCAATCCATTCATCTGTCCAACACACTGGTCCACACTATGATAACCACTGCCATTAGAGCCATACAGTTTGCTGTAAACATTACTTGTTCAAATAGGGAGGCTTGCTTGCCTTAAGGACAGTGTTTCTACAGGCCTGAGGGAAGTAAGACAAAAACTTATGGAATGTTCAAAATAGAAAGGGTGCTGTGGAGCAATGTTGAGAGGGTCACCGAAATCATATTGATGAGGCCATGCATATCCACAGCAATGTCCATGTCAGTATAGTTGTCATGCTGCTGTGGCTTAAGGTAGGACGTATGGACAGACAGACACACAACAGCAACCAGAGTGAATTCAAATTTTAAACATGGCACAATTACAGAGTCAATGGAATGATGCTTTTGCACATAAGCAGACACGTGTGCTCTAGACAGTGCAAATTAAAGTAAAGACATGTCCAAGCAGGGCATTAAACACCTATTTAACATCAGAGGGGGGACAATTTTCCACATACACCTTCTGCAACTCAACCCTCCAGGGAGTCTTGGGGGAATTCCTCCCAAGAAAGTTTTGGAAACTCACCAACTAAACTGACCATGTTACAGGATTTTGAGGCAAAAATCCACAGATAGAATCAATAAATAGATCAAGGGTTCTCAAAGTTTTGATGACCGTAATCCATTTAAGGGAGCCAGATTATGATAGAGGGACACAAAGGAAAGTGTACACACAAGTATGTCATTAAAATTCTATGACTTTTCGACATTTTTATGACATACTAAGATTTTTTTATGACATACTATACTATGACTTGTTAGAAATAACATATTTTATGACTTTTGAAATGCTATGACCTTTTGATGGATTATTAATGACTTCTTAAGACTTTTTTTTACAGCATAGTAAGACTGTTTTGTTATTTTTCATGACATACTATACTGTGACTTTTGAAAGACATTTTCGTGTTATACTATACTATAACTTTTTAGTGACTTTTTTACATTTTTAACATACTAGGATTTTTTAGTGACTTTTTGTGACATACTATGACTTTTTAAAATTAATTTTTCGTGACATACTATATTATGATTTTTAATGACTTATGGACATATTTACAACATACTATGACTTTTTCATGACAAACTATGTTTTTTTAAAAATGAATTTCTTCATTACATGCTATACTGACTTTTTTAATCACTTTTTGACTTTTTTAAATATACTATGACTTTTTATGATATACTATGACTTTTCAGTATTTTTTCCATCATACTATATAATGGCTTTTTAATGCCTTATTGACATTTTTACAACATACTATGACTTTTACATGACAAACTATGACTTTTCTTCATGACATACTATACTATGACTTTTTAAAGACACTTTCAAGTCATAGTATATTAAAGCTTTTTAATGACTTTTTTGAAATTTTTACAACACACTATAAATTTTCCATCCATCCATCCATCCATCCATCCATCCATCTTCATCAGCTTATCTCGGGCCGGGTTGCGCTGACAGCAGGCCAAGTACGTAAAGTACCTTAGACATCCCTCTTCCCAGCAATGCTTTCCACCCCCTCTCGGGGGACCCTAAGGCATTCCCAGGCCAGATGAGACATGTAATCCCTCCAGCGTGTTCTTGGTCTGCCTTGGGGCCTCCTACCAGTGGGACTTGCCTGGAACACGTCCTATGGGTGGTGCACAGGAAGGCATCCTGATCAGATGCCCGAACCACCTCAACTGATCTTTTTCGACGCGAAGAAGCAGCAGCAGCAGCCCTACTCCAAGCTCCCTCCGGAATGCAAGCTCTGTACCCTGTATCTAAGGCTGAGCCCAGCCATCCCACAGAGAAAACTCATTTTGGCCTCTTGTATCCGCGATCTCATTCTTTCAGTCACTACCCAGAGCTCATGACCATAGGTGAGGGTTGGGACGTAGATGGACCAGTAAATGGAAAGCTTCGGTTTTTGGCTCAGCTCCCTCTTCACCAAGACGGTCCAGCGCGGTGCCTGTATCACTGCACCATTCCTCTGATCCAGCTCACGCTCTGTTCTACCTTCACTTGTGAACAAGACCCTGAGATACTTGAACTCCCTTGCTTGAAGCAGTAACCCTCTCCCAACCCAGAGGGGGCAATCCTCTGGTTTCCAGCAGAGAACCATGGCTTCAAATTTGGAGGTGCTGACTCTCATTCCAACTGCTTCACACAGCTACAAACCATCCCAGTGCATGCTGGAGGTCATGGTGTGAAGAAGCCAACAGAACCACATCATCTGTGAAAAACAGAGATGCAATTCTGAGGTCCCCAAACCGGGCCCCTTGCTCTCCCCAGGCTGCACCTCAAGATCCTATCCATGAATATCACAAACAGGATTGGTGATAAGGGACAACTCTTGCGGAGGCCAACATCCACCAAGAACATGTTTGACTTTACACCAAGTATGCGGACACAGCTCTTACTTTGGTCATACAGGGACCTGATGCGAACCCCGGTACCCCATAGTCCCGCAGTATCCCCTACAAGACCCCCCCTCAAGGGACACGGCTGTAAGCCTTCTCCAAGTCCACAAAGCACGTGTAGACTGGATGGGCAAACTCCCACGACCCCTCCAGCAACCTCTGCCAGGGATATGGGCGAGAGTTTCCCTGAGTCATCAGGCTCTTCCTTCTCCACCGTGGATGTGATGGCCGGGCTCAGGAGTTCCTCAAAGTGCTGCTTCCACTTTCCACAATATCCCTAGTTCAACACAGCAGTTCTCCTTCTCAGCTGAACACAGCCTGAGACAAGCCCTGCTTTCCCTTCCTGAGGCATCTAACAGTGTGCCAGAACTTCCTTGAGGCCAACCGAAAGTCCTTCTCAATAGCCAATAGGTTTTCGCTTCAGCGACTGCCACAGCTGCAGCCCTTCTGGCCATCCGGCACCTGTCTGCTGCTTCGGGTGACCCCTGGGCCAGCCAGACCTGAAAGGCCGCTTTCTTCAGCCTGATGGCCTCCCTCAGTGCTGATGTCCATCAGAGGGTTCTTAGGTTGCCGCCACGACAGGCACCAACAACCCTCTGACCACAGCTCCTAGCAGCCACCTCCACAATGGAGGCTTTGAACATGACCCACTTGGATTCCATGTCCTCAATCTCCCTCGGGATGCATGAGAAAAGTTGAAGACCCCACGGACAGGGGCCTCAGCCAGACACTCCCAGTTCACCCTCACTACAAGTTTGGGTTTACCAGGTTTGTCCGGCAGCCTCCACCACCATCTGATCCAACTCACCACCAGGTGTTGATCAGTTGACAGCTCTGCTCCTCTCTTCCCTCAAGTGTCCAAGACACACGGCCCCAGATCTGATGATACGACCACAAAGGCGTTCATCAATCTTTGGCCTAGGGTGTTCTGGTGCCAAGTTCTCTCATGAACCTCCCTGTGCTGGAACATGGTGTTTGTTATGGCCAATCCATGACTAGCACAGAAGTCCAATAACAAAAACACCACTTGGGTTCAGGTCAGGTAGGCTGTTCCTCCCAACCCCCCCGTCTAGGTGTCTCCATCATTGCCCATGTGAGCGTTGAAGTCCCCCAGAAGGACTATGGAGTCCCAAACTGGCACCCCTTCCAGGCAAGCCTCTCGTTCCTCGGGTGAGAAACCCAACACAGCGGCCCTTAGCTAGGGGCTTGTGAGTATCCCCACACCCGCGTCCACCCAACACACAATGCACCGAATTATCCGTTTCATCAAGGTTCTTGACTTTTTTATGTCTTTTTAATAACATACTCTGACTTTTTTCAATGACTTTTTCACATTTTTGCGACATACTTTGTATGACATACTATATCATACTATGACTTTTTAAAGACACTTTTTAATAAATACTGTATTGATTTATTTTTTATTACTTGTTAAGACATACTGTGACTTTGTTTATGACTTGTTATGACATACTGTGACTTTTTAAATTGTTTTTATAACATACTTTGACTTTTTTTTTAATACTTTTTTTTTCATGCCATACTATAATATGACTTTTTAAAGACATTTTATTACATACCATAGGATGACTTTTGAAATTACTTTTTAGGACATTTTTCATGATGTACTGACTTTTTTAAATTACTTTTTTATTGACATACTTACACTTTTATACACTTGATAAAACCTGCTTAACACTTATTTCACTTTCTAGTTTCAATTGTACAAACCTAACAGCCACAGGTCGGTGAAGATTCTCAGTCATCCAGGTCATGGTAATTGTAAGTGCTATATCGTAGGCAACTGGACTTGCTTGCGTTTCTTGAAACGCAAACAAATGCAAGCAAGTCCAGTTGCCTACGATATAGCACTTACGACTAACAGCCACAGTTAATATTATTACAGTACACCCCTGAGGTTGATACTGATCTTCTCATCATACTCTCTGACAATCTGATAAGATTGTGACATATCTGACTTTTTCAAATGTAAAATACATGTAAAATCTTGGACTCTTGGAAAAAAACGTGATGAAAATAATATCTTTTTGGTCTATGGCCTGTTTTCATACTTTCATCTAAAGACAACAGACAAAAAAATCAGGGATAATTTTTAATACACTATCTGATGGTCAAACAAACACAACTGGCACCATTTACACACAGACCAATATTGCAGGGAGCTTGTGCTGGACAAATACTTGACAGGCCAACTTGAGCACATTGTTTATTGGTAAAATGCATTTCCATTCTAACTTACGATATGAACCCTGACCCTTCAAACAAGAGACCATCACATGATCTGCAATAACACATAATAGGCATTAGGTTTATGGGAAACATATCAACAAGCTGTGTTATAGAGGTTGTAAAAAGAGCTGTTCACTTACAGTGTAGAGATGAAACAAAAAGTACGATATTGGTGGAAGTACACATATAATATATATGACATATGAATCTATATAACAAATAATAATATGATATAATATAATATAATATAATATAATATAATATAATTTAGGAGGGACGGTGGTGCAGTGGTTAGTACTGTTACCTCACAGCAAGTGAGGTTCGAACCCCGGGGATGGGGGAGCCCTTCTGTGTGGAGTTTGCATGTTCTCCCCAGCTTCCTCCCAGAGTCCAAAGACATGTTAGGTTACTTGGTGAATCTAAACCCGCAGGTGTGAATGTGACGCAAATGGTTGTCTGTCTCTATGTGTCATGTGCCCTGTGATAGTCTGGCGACCTGTCCAGGGTGTACCCCGCCTCTTGGCCAATCTCAGCTGGCATAGGCGCCAGCCCCTCTGCAACCCATGGTTGCGGAAAATGAATGAATAATGTAATGTAATATAAGAATTACTGAAATGTTATACTGTATTACATCAGAGCACAGAGGAACATTTTGAAGTGTGGTTACAGGCATACCATGACCGTTCAGCCACATAGCCTAGTGTGTTTGTATGTGTGTGTATGAGAGTCTGGGGTAAGCTGTGTGTGTATATAAAGACATGACAGCTCCCCCAAAGTCTGGCCAAAACATCTTAATTGCCTCTTGGTGGCTGGTTACAGTATAGGTCATAAGACTCACGCCCTTCATGTTAGTGGATGGGACAAAGGCAAACTAAAAACTCAAAGCACGCGTGAAATACATTTTTTTCCAAAGATGATTTCTTTAGTTTAACGTAGTTTTCATCATGTTAATGCACGTTTAAGTGTTCATTTTTCAGATATGTTTGGAAGTGGGGGTGTTATGTCATGATTGACGCCTATGATAAACTTGTGTTTGAGTGGGGCGGGTATATGGGTGGGACCTTGATACCACGGCTCCACTTGTCAATCACTACTGCGCAGACTGTGGCTCGAAATACCGTCAACATAGCAAGATGCCAGTGCCTGCTTCATTTTTGTACAGCAGGAGGAAGGAGAGACACATTATCCCTCTTTATATATAGTCTATGGTGTAGACCTGTCTCTGAGCTGTAGTGGATTTCCCATCGAGAGCCAGAGGAGCTGGATTAAGAGCACGAGTGGATTAGTGTTGGGAGAGGGAATCAGTGTGAATGGTTTCAATTAAAAAAAAAAAAAAGCACCAATAAACCCATACCAATTACAAACCAAGAGATGTTGTTTCTCATTTAAGCTGTAAACAAACAGTTTGATATATCTTGATACATACTACGATTCCTGTCAAGCTAAAATATGATAGACTCAATTCCATTGCAAATACAAAGGTAACTTTACACACTGCTGCAAATATACTCACCATGAGAGAAAGATCCATAAAATGTGAGACAGAGAGAGGCAGGCGTTCAGTAAAGCGCAGATGAGAGGACATAAACAGACAGAGTGACTGGCAGACAGACAGGGACACAAAAACAGATGATATAGTCTTAATGGTCAGGCACCAACATAACTTCAAGAGCTCATTGTTCTCTATTATCCTACTAGAACAATGCTCTCCCAGAATGAGGGCTAAAGGCTTATTTATACTCCCTTTATGTATGAAAACAGATACGTCCCTTGTTGGCATAGTAAAACATTCTTGACAGTGGACTTTCACGTCTACATATTACGCACTAGGTATCCTCTTGCGTCTCCTATTGATGTTCTGGGATGCTGCATTCAACAAAAGGCTCATGGTTAGGTTTGGAAAAAAAACATCATGGTGCGGATCTACATTCATACGGAAAGCGAACACCGACTCCTAGGTGAAAGTCTGGGCTTTGTTGGACCCATCCATCACCCCTCTCGGCCACCCTATATGGACTTTCCAAACTGATCATCCAGAGGTGTATCATACAGCTGCAACAGGTGCCATCTGGCCACGTTTTGTACTGATGCTGCCCATATGCGCATCATGCTGCCAGGGCAGGTGAAAGGTGACTTTTGGCGTTGGTGTCTGACACCGACATAACTAACAAAGCAGCAGTATTTGATGACTTTGGAATGAGAACGGGCTGGGCATAGATACAATCAATAATAGCAGTAGAGGGCGGACTCAAAAGTTTCACATAACAACAAACTGTGGAGGAGGTCATACTATTGTACCTTTAAATGGAGGCAGCGTTGTAGACAGCAGCAGTCTTACCATTATCATCTAAACATGTGGACAAAGAATTCTTTAACAAGGTCTTAACAGTCGATACAGCTGATATTAGGCCTCAACTGGGGGACTTACTATGATACACTGAGCTCCTCATTCCTCCTCTCCCTCTTCACCATCACTCATTCATGTTCCAATAATGCATGTGACTAACTTGGCTTCTTCCCCAGAACTTTTGTGCATTCTCATCTCACAGGTTCCCACAGATTGTGGTTGTGCCTGCTGCCATGTTCCTTGTTAATGCCCACTGCTACTGTTATTATTATTAGTCATATTTCTATTATTGTCAGTGTTGGACTAGTTACTCAAAAAATGTAATTTCACTAACAAAGACCACGCCAACATAGATTGCATATAAACGGTTTATTGGTTATGATGGATCAAGGAGAGCTTGAATGATGAAGTAGCACTCTGGAAGAGGGATGTGGGATGAGGGGAGAGGGATGAGGGGTCGTTGGATGAGGGACATATGGGATGGGAGGAAGTGGTGGGGAGGATGCACGGTTTAGGTGTGGATGGACAGATTGGTTTGGTGGAGTCGGCTGGTGGTTGCAAGACCGGGTGGAACCAGGCAAGGTTGAGACTTTGGGTGGGGGAACTGTCTCTCGCAGGCTTCTGGTGTACAGAGCCCCCAAGAGAACTTCAGGTGGAAAGGGGCATGTGGGCATTTCTGATGTCTTTCAGGTCATGACGGATGGGGTTAGGGTTTGAGGGAGATAAGCCGGGGAGGACCAACGACGGAGAATTTTGATAACATGGTTGGGGATCCCCTGCTTGGATGCGGAAAGAATGGCCAGAGTATATCTTGGGAGATATTCCTAATCTGGACAGAATGTGACGGAAATGGTGATGGAACCAGAAGTGGGAGGCAGCTTTACCCGCCTCAGTGGTGAATAGAGGGTCTTGTGGGGATGCTCGACTGGCTAGTCTCGAGTTAATGTAGTCATGTATTGGTTCATAATGGACTCAGGTATGAGTATAGTCGGAAGAGGTAGATGGGTTTTTTCTCTTTTTTCTCTAATAACGGGAGAGCAAGAGTCAGCCATTAAGGATATGGGAAGCTCAGACTGATGAATTGGTGCAGGTCTGAGGCCAGCGTGAGTGCCTGCATGTTGTTAAGCAAATGTGATTGTGCCCCCAAAAGGATGGCTGCTACGTATAGAGACTGGGTACATTTCACAGTTTGTGGATGAAGGGGTGGGGGTGGCTGGGTTTGTGTATGGTTGGATGACTCCTGGCTTACACGATTAATTGTGAAAACGATATCCCTGTTTACACGAAAATGCAAAAATGGCAGCTTTTTGCTGCAATTAGCATGCCAGGCCAGTAGGTGTCGAAACGCCATATGTCAAACACCTAGAAGAACGTTCTGCGCATGTACAGTGATTTTTTTCCCTCTTAGCACTAGTGATAAAAACAATGATAAACTACATTTTAACCTTATGTAGCATAGTTTAGCTGCTATTCACATACTAATATTGGGCACAGCAGATGCCTTTGTTCGCCGATGTAGCAATAATATTGATGCAGCAGTGCCAAGTTCATTTGTAAGCTCGTAAGTAGTCCCATAAATGCTAACAAAACGTAAACAACCCGGCATATATCCGCCATTGTTGTTGTGGTTCCTGGGCGCCTGATGGGCATGCGCGAACTGGGTTGCAACATCATCATTTTCCAAATTCAAAATGATTTCCCTTGGCCAGCTCAGGAGATGCATATAGCACTTTCAGTTCACTGAACAAAAGTACGTCATCAAAGAGTTAAATGCACTGTCTGGAAAGGCCTGCTCATACAGATGAAATTTAGAAAAGTCCAATAGACCCAGAAACGCCATCTTCTCCAGAGATGAAAGTCGCTGCTGCATTTGTAACTCAATAGTGTCCAACACAAGCTCTTGATATTCTGCCTTTCTGTCAGCCCCTCTGCTCCTCTTCGCTGGGTTCTCCGGTTCCGGGACCTGTGCAAAAACACGCTCAAACTCTCCTCTCTGTCTTTGCAACTGTTCTGCTGTTCTCTTCATTTGACTCACACAATAGCCAATGTCCAAGCCTTTTGTTTGTAGGATGTTGAAAAGCACATAAGTGTGAGAAAACACATCAGAAAAAAGGTGCAGGAGAAACAGGACTTTGGGATCTTGTAAATATTGCACAAAAAAAAACCCTGCTGAAAGAATGGACTTTTCGTCCCAGTCCAACAGGTTGTTTTTTATGTGATTGAATAGTTAATGATAATTAATGATTTGTGGTTCTCTTTTGCTGTGTTTACTAAACAAGACGTATAGTTCCACCTAGTTGGAGCAGCTCTAGGGAATCGTCTCTTTGCAATGTCATCTAGAGCCTTGGTGTGCTTTGCAGAAGTGGTAAAAAATGATCCTAGGCCATTTAAGGTTGAAAAGAAAACCTTGACCGACAAGCTTGTCACCGCATTCCATTTCACCTACAGAGGCAAAAACATGCTCCGCTAATGCAGTGGCTGTTCTGTCAGCGCTGACGTCGGAAAAGCCCACAAATCTCTCTTCCACCACCCCCTCTTTGGTGACATACCTCCAGACTGTAGACAGCTGGGTAAAGTTGGACACATCTGTCGTTTCATCAAGTAGTATCGCTACAAAGCTTGTGTCTTTGATTTGAGATTTTATTTCATTCAGCATCACATTAGCCACAGCTTCAATCAGATCGTTCTGAATGTGTAGTTCAATGTAGTTACCGCGATTGTCTGATCCTTCCCCTTCTGAGTGCCCTCGGAATGCCTGCTCCTGGGCTCCAAGGTACACTGAGTCTTTTCAACATGTCCCTGTTCTTTCTCACCCGCTCATTATGTTGCTCTGTTGCTACTTGCAGGCCCTCGTTCAACTGATGGTCGATCCGTGTGTTGCCAAATGTCTGCAGTTTTACCAGACAAAGTATGTGCAAAGATGCACGCTCATGTTTGGTCATAGTGGTGTGGAGGTTGTTTAAATCGCCATAACCTGTCGTGACTGTCTGTTCGGTGGAAAAAAGGAGACACGGCCAACAGAACAGTTTGCTCACCTTTGGGCAGCCAGCTAGCCATGTGTGTTTCTCGTACGTGCTAGACTGAAAATGACGAACAAAACTCTTAGTAGTTTTTGTGATCGCAAGGTCTGGAGTTGGACGTCCTTTTGATATAATGTGCTTTTTTTCCTCAAATGTCCTCTGAGAAAACGGCACCGAACGCAACGATTCAATTGAATTTATATTTTCACCCATGACAGCGATGGCAATGAGATACACTACTAGCTAGCTAACCAAAAGTGTCAAGTGGCGTACCGCTAAAAATTCAAGCAAGCTAGCTAGTATTGATGCGCATGCGTGTTTATAGATAAGCTGGTTCACAGCCAGCTTTTTTGCCATTCAAAATTCTAAACAGGCCTACAGTGTGCTTACTGTAACTACTCGGAATTACAGAGCGCATGCAAGACGCAAGCTGACTGCCTGTCAGCATTGCCATTAGCGGAATGGGATAGATATTGTTATATGTGTACTGTAGGGTAGCAGTTTGACACTAAAACAGTAGTACACAATGAAAAACAAACATTTAAATGATTTTTATATTAGAGGGCTTGGGCATGTGCCGTATTTATAGCTTATTATGACCGATACCATGATACCAATCATGGTATTTTGTCATAAAAATCCGTGACTTTCACCATGAATTTCACCGCAATGGCCACGGTAACTGTTGTTGTATAATCTTGTGTGTGTGTGTGTGTGTGTGTGTGCATTTGTGTGTGCTTTTAGCGTTTTTGTACTGCTCTGAATGGTATTGGTCCACTGTGGCCTCAATTGGTTGTGGCAGATTTGTGATCAGAGTTTAGGCCTGTTTGTGTGAGTGAGTCAGGTCTGCCGAGGCTGGAATGTGTGTGTGTGTGTGTGTGTGTGTGTGTCTGTGTCACACGCGCGAGCATGTGTTACCGAGAGTTAGGTCATGCTGGGGAATATTCAAAATTGAGGTAGCATGACCAGAGTAAAAGGTCACCGCTCACAACTGATTGGTATGTAAGGTAAGGTAACACAAGGTAATGGCATGATGACGGGGAAGACAGTAGCCTTAGTTCTCTGCTGCGAAAAGAATGAATGTTCTAGCTATTATGGTTCTTATCCTGCTACTATCTGCTAGCCTGAGTGTCAGACTGAAGCTCCCAGAACCTTCAGTCTGACATGGCCTCCATTGAAGGCGATTTACAAGGGGGAGGGAATTTGATTTTTTCCCTAACCAATCAGTAGAGATCAACGACTCACCCAGAATCTGACGTCATTAGTATCCATGCCTTGGGGGTGCTGAAAACAAGCGAGCATTGCCCGTTTAAAATGTCTCCGTCGTCGTGCACGCCCAGCTGCCGTTAAATCCAGTTTAGCAGCTTCCTTAATTTGGTCCTCCATTAACGCGAGTAGTAGCGAAATACCTTGATAGCATCATTAATGTGGTCTGTAGGATCTGTAGCGGTCGCCATTGTTGCTATCCTCACCAGTTACCCACCGGCGTACAGCTTGACATCAGCGTGGCGCTGATTGGCTAATCGCTAGACCCCCGGCGTTCATTGGTCCGTCCATCATTTGGACGAGATAAATTGCAAATTCATTGAAGTATGCCAGACCAGAGATGCAAGCCTAATCAGTTGTGTGGGCGGGGTCTATGGTCTGGAACCAGGCTAACTATCTGCGGGAGGTCTGGTTTTAAAAGACTTAAAAATGTTTACAACTGCGCATGGAGAACAGTACTGCTATGGGTCATCATCAATGAACACTACACACAAGTTTCCAAATTAGGGGAGACAAGACCAAAAAAATTCTGGGATCTCTGGGATGTCATGAGGCATCCCAGAGGCTGCGTCGGATATCTTCCAAAAAAGAAATTGCTGCAGCCAGAGCTCATTTTCATTTGCATTTCTGTCTGGTTGGGGCACTGTCGGGCCCATATTGTCTAAACTGACTCTATCATTAGCCATTTCCTGTTTAGGAGGAAATATTTTGTCCAAACCAAATGGTAGCGAGTGTCATGTCTGTGCTGCAGACATCATTTTAGATCAACATGGATGCCGCAGTAGCGGCATTTGTCATGTCAATAGAAGAAATATGTTGATTTAAGAGTTGTTATTTTGGCAAGTCGACGTACAACAGTTCAGTGCGAGATCTACACATTGTGGCTCTTGGACAGGAAGATGATGTACCCATTTTTAATCCTGTCCACAAAGCTCTGATTGACATGTTTGTTTTTCCAATCAGGGGGTACAGCTGTCAGTGAGCACAACAGTAGACCTTTTTGAGTCACTGCACAAATCGGAGATATGTCCAGTGATTCAGAGGTCTGGAACCAGTCAAATTCTGATGAGCAAAAAGACAAAATCTTAACATTAACCCATTGATGGGGAGCTAATAGGCGCACAGCTAAACAAACCCTCCATCTTTCTGCATATAGTTGAACTGAAGTGAATGACCATTTTATTTCCTCAGGGTGCTGGCAGTGTTTGGTGTGTATTAAGCATGGATGAGTGGAGGCCGTGACTGGTGTCTTTGTGTGGAAGTGGTTCACATGTCCATTCCTTTTAAGACATCTATTCTAAGATGCATTTGTGTGGTTTCTGTTTTTTTTTCTTGTACTATTGTTCATTTTACATGTCTGTTTGTTCTCTTGATACACTTCCTTGTCTCCTCTTACTTGGTTCAGTCTGGCGTTTTTTTTCATGCTCTCTGGCAGGGATATTCACTGTCTCTGGGGCCGTTCTAGTGAATTGTGGGTCAGACAAAACAGGACTGGGCCACTTCTGTCACAAAGCCCCGCTGGGCAAGGCCCAGTGCCATCGGATGGCTCGGCAGTCATTTTCTATTGAGGCGCTCAGTAGGGCCAGATGGACACACTGCAAAAAGTGATTTTATTTTGTGCTCACATTCATAGAAGGCATATTAAGTGAAAAATTGACTACCTGAAATTACCACAGGTTATCTGCAGGAGTTCATAGGCTTCGTTTTTGATACTGATGACAGTCTGGGCTGGTCCACTCACAATGTGCAGATGCTGGAGATGTTTTTGTAGAGTTGCCGCTGCCCTACCAATAGTTTGTAGCTGGATCTAGCCTATTCAAATCCCCTCAAACTTGCTGATCTGGAACACAGACAAAAAGTAATGGATGTAGTTACTGTGATGTCACACATTGGTTTGTGGACTCCTGTTTGAAGCCTCAAGGTCACCATCTTGGTTTTTTGGAGCCAGAAGTGATTATTTTTGTGCGAGACGCTGAAGCTGTGAGAGAGTGTAGGGTGGATCCAGCCAGTTCTTATTCCAAATTATAATACACCGCCGAGTGGCGTCAGTTATTGACACAGCGGGACGGCACCTGTCCTGGCAGCGTGATATGCGGCTGAACTTTGCCAGGTTGAAACATTGGCCTGGACTTTCAGCCCAGTGTTCACTTTTTGTATAAATGTAGAGCCAAACCATGATGTGTTTTTCTAAACCTAACCACGTGCTTTTGTTTATGACCCAGTGTTGGTGGCGGTATCCTGGAATGTCAATAGCAGATGCAGGATGATAGCTAGCGTGTAAGATGACGACGTGAAAGGCCACTGACAAAGTGACGATATAGGACAACTTGGGATGAGAATGTGTTGGTGGATCTGACTGAGAAGCAGAGGAAACTATTGGCAGACACCCTGTCCCTCAGCCCAGCCTTAATGATGCATAAGTTTGAGCCTTAATGAAATGTAAACGGGTGAGGTTTATAAAAATTCACCCGCCCATACAGTTGCCATGAACAGGGAAATTAGCCGCAGAGAACAAAACTGTTTTTGTACCAGGCTGTAAACATGTTTATTTTTGCTGTAAAGTTGGGCATTTTAACATAGGGTGTCATAGGGGGGTATGGTGATTGACTCATTTCTGAGACCAGCCTCAAGTGGCCGTTCAAAGAACTCCAATTTTTTTTTGGCACTTTCATATTGGCTTCATTTTTCAACATTTGTATGTTTCATATGTATCATATAAATGTTGCCAAAGTGATGTAGTATATAAGCTGACTGTCATTGTAAGGTAGAGGGGATTGTGTCTGCTCTGCAAATTGCTTTCAAGCTGCAGTCCGGTATTCAAGACCAAGAAACAACAAAAACCAGTTGTGCTTAAGCGACTCATGAGGTGTTTTTTAGCAACCCGTCACTGCGTTTCCAGTCAGGACAGTGCCATGAAAAGCAGGTCATTTTAACCAAAACACGAACTTTTCCTAAAAATAACCCAATCTTCTTTGTTTCTTAACCTAACCACACATAAATCACAGCATTGATAAGTTTCAGTGTTTCTGCTACATAACAATGTGTAAACGTAACATATCTGTGGTTTGCCAAAATGTGAAGTTTTTTTCTGGTGATTGGGTTGGTCTAAAGTGGTGCTATGCTTTGAAAAAATCAAGAATGAAGTCAGTTTTAACTTATTTGGGTATTTTTGCATTTTCCCCTTTTTGGCCCAATATGGACTCTGCATGTACGACTTGTCAATACATAATGTGAGTCGTGTATCTATGTGAGTCACGCATGTGCAAAATGGTCTGCCATCTTGAATAGTTGCTTACAGCTACACCACTTGGACAAACTACATACACTCACCGACTCAATGGCAATTCCTGAGAAAACGCATAAATACAAATTAACTTTTGACTGCTTTATCGTTACTACAACTGGGGGCTTGTTAAGTAATGATGTTAAGATAAGGTCAATCCAACAACTAACCATGTAGTCAGATTTAAAAGTCATCTTAATATCAACAACAATCTTAACATCCTTTATTTCTAAAAATACAAGTGAAGGTAGTCAGGGGTCTGTAGGGTCAGTTCTGCCTGCTTTTGTGGGGGAAAAAAAGAACAGCTTACTTTCTTTGTAAAACAGTTGCAGGATTCACTGATTGTAAACAGTTTGTGTGTGTGCTGATGAAGGACTTCTGTTGACTTTTCAACAGGCCACATACTGTTTTTTTTTTTTTTTTAACACACATAAGGGGCTGGGGGGCATTTTAAGCACATGAGTTTATTGGCTGTTCTTGTGGTAATTTTTTTTCAGAGTGAATGCTCAAGCAGATGCTGACAGTTTGTATATTTTTATCTTTTTAACTCTACTTTTATAACTTTCAGAACCAAAGAATTACATATTGAACATGAACCAAATATTTTCTGTAATAACTCATGCTGTGGAAAATATCATATAATACAATAAAAATGCTGAAAACATATAAAAAGTTTGATAAGGTCAGCCTGTGCTTGCTGATGTAATATATCTGTTTTTAATGTATTTGAAATTTATGAATGTATCTCAATGTATTTAATATATTTACCTACACTAACATTTTACCAAAATAAATAATATTAGGCTCTAAGTGTAAAAAAAATATTATTATTATTATTTTTTTATCAAATTAATGTCAACGACGGAGGAGGGAAAAAAATAGCTCAGAATTTAAAAAAAAAAAGTCAAGCCAGGGTTAGGGTTAGCCATAGTATGCACGACTCACGTCCATGGCTGAAACTCAGATCGTGACATGAAACTCAGATCCTGGCATATGGTTTGTCCAGGTGGTGTCCAAGATGGCGAATATTTTCATGCATGCGTGACTCACATCGATGCACTACTCACACTATGCATTTACACAGCAATCTTTGTCTCAAACAACCACAGCTACGACATTTACATTTCCCCTTCAATAACCAAAGTGTGACCAGCTGCATACATCCCCTGCTTCAACGGGACATAATCTGCTTATTTTCTCAGTTAACTACTTTATGATTTAGTGTATGAAATGTCAGCAATAGTAAAAGAAAAAAAAACATTTTAAAATTGCTTGCTTTTCAGACTGATGGTCCAAAACCAAAGATGTTTAATTAACTATCACATCACAAAGAAAAGCTTCCGCCCTGAATGATTAATGGACAAACTGATTGGGGGATGTTGGTGATTAAATGAAATATCGCTAAAGTCCCCTTAGCTTGAAAGATTTCGATACAGTTTATTAATGTAACCTTCAGTGTTTTCTAGATATGAAAGTTAAAATTTCCCCACTGTTACTTCTCGGGCCACAAACACACACAGTTGCTATTTGGAGATTTATTTCCTTGCCTCATAAAGATTTGTCAAAAGATGTATAAACATAAACTAAATGAAGTCTATTAAAAGTACAAAATGATCTGCCAGTGCAGTAGGAATCTCTAAATAAATCCATCCAGAAGAAAGGTTAAGTCATTTGGATTATTTTTGCAGTGCATGAAGCAATGGCCTACACATTTCCTCTCTTCCCCCTTGGGGTTTACTGGGGGCCGCCCTGGAAGCAATGTCTTCTGCCTACAAACTTTTGCAGCATCTGCGTCTGGACGTCATGAACCAAGCCATCAGTGGGCTAACAGTCCCTCAGGCTTTGGGGCGGCTGAGGGTCATACATTCTGCCCTGCATTACTCAGAGCTTCTGCTCCTCTTTGTCACAAGCGACCACCCCCCTCCCTATCTCCCTCCCCCTCTTGCTGCTTCTTGGAGCACTTCCAGCCTCCAGGCAAGGAGCCTGTGATGAGAGATGGAAAGAGAGGGGGGAGTAGGATGAGGAGGTTAGATGGATAGCCTGGCACTGATCCAGACGTTAGCACTGAAAGAGGAGGAGTAATGCTGGGGATGTTTCTAACCTTGTGTTCAGAGAGACACAGAGGCACTGTGAATGGATGGGAAGTCAGTGGAGGGTGGTCAGTGTTGGAGATGGACATGACTTTACTGCAGACAGCAGGAGTTCAGGCAAAGGCGTGTTGTATAAAGTACATGACAGTGTAGCTACCACTTACTACATGTGGTATACATACTTTCTTTTATTCAAGGCCCTGTTAGTGAGTCTTATGTGTACAGTGAGACATACAGTATCTTTAAAGCCAATTTAAATTCTATTATTTTTACTCACAATCATTAGAGTGTGTGTCATTTCACAACCTTTGACATAACTCACCTCGGACTGATAAGGCATTAGGACTTATTATTTAGTATCTATTAGGGTTGTACTCAACCCAGAATTACATCAGTCAAATCAGAAGAAAAAAGGCGGTGGCTAACAAGTGGCTAAATGAGACTTGGAATGAGTCTTGTTGTGGTGGTGACGTTAGGTCATGCAACCGTAGTGTATTTTTTTTATAGCCTAAAAAAAGCCATTTAGGCTTCAATAATCATCAGAAGTGGTGTTTATTTATGAAGATTATCTTGCTGAACAAAACATGGAAGTGCAAAAATGTTTGTTTGCCACAGAACTTATTTTTGACAATAATCCAAAATCAAATGAAAAAAACCCTAGGCTTTTTAATGTGGGAACCAGTGTGATGCCTACTTCCTTGCAGCCTACAGAAAAATGTCATCCCTGGCAGATTCTATTTATAGCTTATAATATGTTGCAGGGATGATGGTTTCTTGCAGGCCAGCCCAGAAGTTAGTGTCGCTGTGGTTCCCTTGTCAAAAAGCCCATGGCATTGTTCCATTTGTTTTGGGATTAATACAGAAAATAAGCTCTGTGACAAACAAAAGTTTATGATACTTACATGTAGTGATGTAGTGGAGGGTATACTCAGGTATTTGGGGTATACCCACCTCTTTTTTCAGGCTGTGTACAATATATCAAGCCAAAAAGACTACAAGGAATATACAGGAGAGTATACCTACTTCATCCTAATAATGCACCCACCACATCAACTCCCACTACGTGATTGCTTACTCGTTTTGTTCAGCAAGATAATCTTGATGATTGAGCACCACTTTTATGATATTTGAAGCATAAATGTAATTGCCAGAAGTAAAAAGCTAATGTTTGGCTATAGCCAAATTACGCTATGGTCAAATGACTTCGCCACAACCACAAGGTTGTAAAGCCGTGTTCGGCATGACACTGTGTCCTAACAGCAAGTGAGCGTGTGACTATCGTGCCGCATTGCGACAAATCGGATGCTCTTTGTCCACACTGGATACATTAAATATAGAACTCTGTCGCATCATGTAAACAAATCCCTTATTTACTAACTTACAGCTGTGGTCTTAGAGTAACCACTGAAAAATGGTTGAGTCTGTACTTTCTTATTATTCATATTTGCAACAATATCATTGCAAGTTACTTACAGATATTGTTGGAGCTTCCGTACTGCATCATATCACCATCGCCATTTTGTAAAACAAGCCAGCTTGCTAGCAAGCTCTGCTAAGCATCCCACACAACAATACTTACCAGAAAAGTTCAGCTCCCTGACGAGATCCCTCCAGCCATATGCCAACTTGGGTATCATATAGATAACTCCTCATTTCAAACTTGTGAATCAAACATTCCTCATCCATTGCGGCGCTTTTAACTCAAGCGAGAGGAATAAAATAGAAACGGGGTACCCGACTTAAGTTCTTCTGAAAACGGCATCCCACATTGTGTCGCTCGCAGACAGTTAGGACAGTCTAATAGAAAACAATTTAGTTGCAGACAGTTGCTCTCCTTGCATCCAGTCAGGTCACAGTGAAGTGGCGTTCTATAGTCTCATTTTAAGACACTAAGAGCTTCAAAATTCACGAGTGGGGCATTTACAGATGTTGTAAAATAATACATGGAAGTCTCTTCAGCTTGTGTTAAAGGGATAGTGCACCCAAAAATGAAAATTCAGCCATTATCTACTCACCCATATGCCGGTGGAGGCTCAGGTGAAGTTTTAGAGTCCTCACAACACTTGCGGAGATCCAAGGGGAGAGGGGTATAGCAACAAAACTCCACCAAATGGAGGCTTACGGCGTCCCAGATTCAAACCTCCAAAAACACATAATTGAAACCACAAAATATCTCCATACTGCCCTTCCGTAGTGATCAAAGTGCTCTGAACCCCCAACATAAAAAGTTGTTTGGAAAAACGTCATTTAAACTCTGTTTTTAGCCTCATTGTAGCCTGTAGCTTTAATTGCCTCTCTGTACACCGCGTTCACATATGCGTGCTTGCGCACGAGACCAGCGAAAGCACGTGAACACACATGAACGCGGTGCCATTGTCTCACAGTCTCGCGCAAGCGCACACATATGAACGGGTGTACAGAGAGGCAGTTAGAGCTACAGGCTACAATGAGGCTAAAAACAGAGTTCAAATGACGTTTTTCCACTTCTTGTTTAATTCAAAGGAAAAATCAGTGTTGATTTATATATTGTTATCCTCTAAAAATGTTTCTTAAACACATCAAACTTTCAGTAGCTGTTTTCAGCAAGAGGCAACCTCTGGGGCTGAAAAATTAAGCCAATACTGAAGTGCCAAAAATTGCAGGTGAATGGCCACTTGAGGCTGACTCCAGAAGCGAGTAATTCGCCATAGACCCCCATGTTAAAATACCCAACTTTACAGCAGAGATGAACATGTTTACAACCTGGTACAAAAAACTGTTTTGGTCTCTTGCTAATTTCCTTGTTCATGGCAACTGTACAATTGGTGAATTTTTATAAAACTCACGTTTACATTTTATTAAGGCTTAAAGTTATGCATAATTAAGGTTGGGGCATTTTGGGTAACAAGCTGTCTGCTGATAGTTTCCTCAACTTCTCAGGCAGATCCACTCCTCACTCCTCTACAGAGTAAGCCTCTTGCCCAAATATGGTCACCTCTGGCTCCAGAAAAACCCAAGATGGCTACAGCTGAAAGGCATCTTTACAGTAATGATTCTGGGCCAACTGAAAAATCAGTGTCACTTTTTAATGGACTTCTGGCCAGTGTTCCCAGGCTACTTAACCCCGCCTTCCCAGTCCCTGTGTGCTCCTTGCCCGCTCTCGTGTTCGTGTTCAGCAATCGCAGTCGGTGCGGACGTGGCTGCTGCCACGCTCCTGTCGGTCCCTTCTTCCAGCCATGCTGCCTTTTGCTTTTGAGTTGCCGTCTGTTGTTTTGCACTGACAACATGCACCTTACATTATCCAACACATTCATACACCCTCACACACCACTGATACTGACTTTCACACCCCATCGCAGTATTTATTGTTTACATTGTGTAATAAACTTTTGTTAACTTTTGGAACCGCCCGGTCTACATCTCCCTCATTTGTTGCGGCCTACGAGCCGGCCGTAACAGTCTACAGAATAGTAAAAGTACACCTACTTGTTTATTCTTGAGGAAAGATAGTTAAATCATAAAAAACCATCAACACCAGCTATTATTGCAAAACAGAACTTGATAATTTATCGGCCACCCGACTTTACACTGCACTGTTTGAAGAATTCACTGTTATTGTGGCCGCACTGAACATACAAAGCAAGTGTCTAAAAGTAGTAACATTAGAGCAGAATACCATAGAAGACAGGGCTGGATGTTGCTGCTGAGTTTTTAAAATCTAGCTATACATGCAAACAGGACGTGTTGTAGTGAGAAGTTTGGAGACACTATGACACCACCATTTATTCGCCTGCCTGCTTGTCCTTAGATAAAAAGCTTTCTTTCACATTCTCTGGAAGATATGCAGCATTATTGCACCACTGACAATGTGCAGTAAAGGCACAAACATTCTTCTCAACTACTGGCAATCACATGTTGTTTTCTCAAGGCTGTGTTTCAAACAAATGGTCATGCATCCCTTCTCTTTCCCACTTCATATTGTGCTATGCAAGAATGCCAAGGTATCTGCATTGTTTCATGGGAGAAGCAGAAGCTTTCAGCAGGCAGACCCAGATCTCTGAAGGGACATCACTACACAGGGATGAGAGGCAGGACAAAAATGGAATAAAATTGCAGTGTTTCTGCTGGTGCTTGAGAAACAACAACAACAAAAACAATCTCCATGGTCTTAAAAAGGAGAATAAATCAACATGATGGCAAAATGGCTGAGCCACATCGCTCTCATTTTCTTGTTTTATTCACCCTCCGTCTGTCTCTGCTGGTGAGCTCCACCTACGTACTGCAGAGACAAATGAAAGGCAGAAAGGGTGAAAGAGATTGGCTGCTTTTGCGTCTAGATGACCCCCCCCCCCCACAACAGCAATCACACTCACACAAACTACACACATTGCCTGTGTGAAAGACCAGAAATCTGAAAAGCTAAACTGGCAGAGAAAGAGGCCACTGCTGCAATTCGATGTGCACTCTTTACAAAGACAATCCCAGGGTCACACTTCTGTATGAAGTGTGAAAACCAGAGCTGCCACAGCTGAAATTGTAAATGCTTGTTTGTGGTAGTCTTGCATCGGCCATGACCAAATCACAGACATTTTCACAAATGTCCAATTAACAATCTATTCGCCAGAATAGTTTAGTTTAGTTTAGTTTATTAAGGATCCCCATTAGTTGGTAGTAACCAACTAATCTTCCTGGGGTCCACAAAAAAAAAATTCAAAACAATCATATCATATCATATCATATCATATCATATCATATCATATCATATCATATCATCAACTAAGGACCACATTACTTTTACATTAAAATACAATTATAAGGGGCGTCGGTAGCGTAGTGGATAGTGCCGGTGCCCCATGTACAGAGGCATTGCCTCGATGCAGCGGTCACGGGTTCGAGTCCGGCCTGCGACCCTTTGCTGCGTGTCAGTCCCCACTCTCTCTCTCTGTCTCCCCATTTCACACACTGTCCTATCCATTAAAGGCAAAAGCCCACAAAAAATAATCTTTAAAATACAATTATAATATACCTAATGATAAAACTTAATTAAAACACGCAACATTTAATTTTCATAAATCTAACAATTCATTTTCTCTGAAAACACTGAACACTCTACATAAAGTCAACATTTACAATATTAACTGAGATTTAAGTTTCTTTTTAAATACCTGTTTACTTTCTGTACAAAAGAGATGATGAGGCAGATTATTCCAGAGAGTTATTGCTCTATAAATAAAAGATTGTGATAAAACATTTGTTCTTGGGCGAGGCAGTACCAGCTGACCATTGCTGGACCCTCTAGTGCTATGATCGTGCACAGTATTTCGAAAAACAATTTGTTCAAATATAAAATCAGGTGTTCTACTGATCAAGACTGATTTAAACAATACAACTACTGCTAACCTGTTTTCTATCGTCAGCCATGAGAGGGAATCATGCATGCGGTTAATGTTTGATCTGGATGAGCAACCCAACACCAACTGTGCAGCCTTATTTTGGGCAATCTTCAGCTTTCTGAGCTCACCTTTAGCGGCAGATGCCCAGACCACAGAACTATGAGAAACGTTGGCATTGAAAATTTTTTTGCAAAAAAAGGAATGCCACAACATGTCTTTTAAATGTTTATTTTAATTCAGGAGGTGTTAACTGCTGAGGAATGGTGAATAGATGTAAGTGGGGGTGAAGGTGAAGGAGGGATGTCTTCTGTTAGAATCAGAATCAGAGTAAACTTTATTGTCCTCAAGGAGGAAATTTGTCTTGGACATTCAGTACCTGGTAGCTGCAAACACATTCAATTTACAAACATACAATTTACATACATGAACATCAACAGACTACACATTACTGTGGTGTCACCTTAAAAATCAGTGGCTTAGTAAAAAAGTAATTTAAAAAAAAAATAAAATTTTTTTTAATTTTTATATACTTTATTAATCCCCGAGGGGAAATTCAATTTTTTCACTCTGTTTGTCAATTACACACAGGTCTGAACACACACATGCACAAACAGGACCTATACATGCACTAAGTGGAGAGATGTCAGAGTGGGCTGCCCATGACAGGCTCTCAGAGCGGTTGGGGGGTTTGGTGCCTTGCTCAGGGGCACCTCGGCAGTGCCCAGGAGGTGAACTGGCACCTCTCCAGCTACCAGTCCACGCTCCATATTTTGGTCCGGACGGGGACTTGAACAGGCGACCCTCTGGTTCCCAACCCAAGTCCCTATGGACTGAGCTACTGCCGCCCCAAATAGTATTATAAGAAAATACAATAAATACAATAACCACAGGGCAGAAACAACCAAATGTTAATAAAGTGCAAGAGTTCCAAGTTAAAATAAATAAATAAATAATTAATTAAGATTGAAATTGAGCAGGTTGTTTGTTGAGAAGAGCAATTGATGTTGGGAGGAAGGAGAGCCTGTAACGGTTTGTTTTGTACCTACAGGCTCTATATCTCTTTCCTAAGGGTAATAGTTCATATGCTGGGAACAGAATATCAATCAATTTTCAATCAATTTTATTTATAAAGCCCAATATCACAAATCACAATTTGCCTCACAGGGCTTTACAGCATACGACATCCCTCTGTCCTTAGGACCCTCGCAGCGGATAAGGAAAAACTCCCCCCAAAAAAACCTTTAACGGGGGGAAAAAATGGTAGAAACCTCAGGAAGAGCAACTGAGGAGGGATCCCTCTTCCAGGACGGACAGACGTGCAATAGATGTCGTACAGAACAGATCAGCATAATAAATTAACAGTAATCCGTATGGCACAATGAGACAGAAAGACAGACAGAGAGAGAGAGAGAGACAGAGACAGAGAGAGATGCAGGAGTCTCTGAGTTGTTTGGGGCCAAGAACAATAACTTCAGTTTTGTCTGAATTTAACTTAAGGAAATTGGTGCTCATCCAGGTTTTTATGTCTTTAAGGCAATTATGAAGTTTAGTTAATTGATTACTTTCTTCTGGCTTCATCGATAAATACAACTGTGTATCATCCGCATAACAATGGAAATTTATAGAGTGATTTCTAATGACGTTACCTAAAGGAAGCATATATAGAGTAAATAGGAGTGGGCCGAGCACAGAACCTTGCGGAACTCCACAAACAAACTTTAGTAGGTGAAGTATCGTTCAAGATACGATGAGATTGTAGATTGGGCAGAGGGAGACTCAGTGTGGGGGTTCCGTCTCAGGCGTTTTTCCTACCCGAGCTGATGGCCCCCAAAAGAGTCAGAGTTAAAGTAAACTGAGTTGAACATGGGCGTGACATGGGCTTGACGGAGATCACTGAGATTGTTGCAGATGTAGGAGTGATATGCCTGAGAGCCGAGGACCTGGATTGTTTGATCTGAGATGTCTAGTCTGGCACCTGTGGAGGCAGTGCCAATGCAGACAGAATGGCTTGAGTGCTGTTCGAAGGATATGCCTGAAATGACTGAATGAAATGACATGGAGAAATCTGGGCTGGGATGATGCTATTGATGCTTGGAATGTTTGAGCCATGTGGGGAAGACAGGTCTATGGTTAGTCTCTTTTTCCCGGAGTTTTTTCTGGTGGCAACGCCTATTGGACTGATGCGAAACACTGGGAAAGGGGGATTGTCGAATGGGCCTATCATTAATCCATCTTTGACTTCTTTAGCTAATAGGGTATCTACGGTGTGAGGTTCTGAGAGGGCAGACTGCAGGTTGTGGCAGACGTGGGAAGTGCTAGTATTACTAGACCTGAATGAAAACTGTAAGTGACGCCATTGATGAGAAAGTTAAAAAAAAAATTGTTTATCTGAGTGGTTTTGTAGAGCAGTGGCAAGGACATTTACCTTTACCTCTCATATGCGCTGCATGATCCAAGCTATCTTTAACTTCTCTCTTCTCTCAAGGCAGAGCTTAGGACTCTTTTCAGCACCTGCCAGAAGACACATAATCAATCATGGTTTAGAACATTCAATAAATACTGGAGCTAAATATTCAATAAATTATGCCATTAAACAACTGATTGAAATGTGCAAATATGCAATGTGCAAAAATATTCTGTGGAAATCCTACTAATAAAGTGCATATATTGTTAACTAAAGTGCCATGTGCAATCATTAAAGTGCTATGTTAAGTTGTCCATATATAGTGCATTAATACAAGCCCCGTTGTGAAATATTTACAAGGGAGAATGTCACTGGTAACGAAGTGCTCTTCGATACTTATTTTTTCATCATGCCAGTAAATCTGAATGACTCACAGTCTTCTCCGGTGCTCATGGTTTCAGTAAAATGGACTGAACCGAGTTAAAAATGTCTAACATCTTCGTATTGACAAAAGTTTAGAGATTAATATTTGTATGTGTGATCTAAACAGCTAACAAACATTAGCTCAAATGGATAATAAACAATCCGGTTTTATACACCCAAAGACCTTCTATGAATGAATGAATGAATGAATGAATGAATGTAGGTTTATTTCGAACATATTAGAATAAAGTGAAAATGAATTGCTTGGCAACCAGACCAGGCGTCTAATTAAGACAAGCCTTTATTTGTCAAAATATGTAGCCACACCAGGCTAGTCAAAGGGACTTGGCGTTTAATTAGGACTAGGCTTTTAATTAAAGTTTTAAGTCTAAGGTATAATATCGCTCACCAAATTTTGTATGTTGTTATAAATACATGTTGAATATTTGAAGTCCTTAATACACCAGTTCATCCTGTTACTCTGATACAAGTGCGCCTGAACAAGTGTGACTTTTCCCCTAGTCAAATGATTCTCAGGAAGTAGTATGCATATTTGGAGGGAAATCCTCAAAAAGGGTAAGCATTATCCTCTTAACTGAAGACAATTTGTTGCCATCCAGGATTTTACATCCTGAAGGCAGTTCAGGAGGGATGTGATGGAGATGGAATTCCTTGGGTTTAACGGAAGATAAATTTGTGTGTCGTCGGCATAACAGTAAAAAGAGACTTTGTGCTGGTGGAAAATGGAGCCGAATGGAAGCATGTACAGTACAAATAAAATGGAAGATGGAACCTTGAGGTACACCACAAGTGATATGAGCAGATGAGGAGGAGAGGCCACCAATCTTAACAGAAAAAGACCTGTCCCATAAATAGGAGGCCTGTCTGATAAATAGGAGGCAAACCACTTGAGAGCAGTTGTGTCCTTGAATTTGATAGTATATCCAACCAGCCTCACAACCGCAGACTGCGTGTAACCACACCAGCTGAAGACCTCCACATCCAGCTTCTTGACCTGCAAGATCATATGAAACCAGCCATCTGAACAGCTGATGCAATAATTGGTTTCCACAACTGAGGAATTTCTGTACAATTAGTCAGAGACCATCTCAGGGAACCTCAACTGCATACTCCTTGTCCACACCAGGGTCTTGACTTGACAGCAGTTTGACGTTGTTACCGACTTGTGTGGTTGTAAAGCCGATTGGATGTACTGCCACATTTAGGGAGGTGACATAAAAGTTGTCTTTTGCATCAGCTGTTCAGGTGGCTGGTCTCAGATGATCTTGCAGGTGAAGATGCTGGATATGGAGGTCATGAGCTGGAAGGAGTACATGTGGTTTATGGTTAGTAGCATGGTTGAATGTACTGCCAAATGAACTGAAACGACAGTAGAGATGTTGTATGGTAGTGAAATGAACACCAATTCACAGCAAAAGCTCTGGTGGATATTCCTGCAGTCAGCATGCCAATGACAGGCTTCTTAAAACTTGTGCCATCTGTGTTATTGTAATGTGTGACCAACTGCACTTGTGTGACAACCCACCATTTATTGTGACCATCCTGAGGCACACCTGTGTAGTAATGATGCTGTTTAATCAGCATTTTGATATGCCACACCTGTCAGCTGGGCGGATTATCTCAGAAAAGGAGAAGTGCTCACTTACATGGATTTTAACAAATCTGTAACCAAAATTTAGAGAAAGATATTTATTTATTTTCTTATTCGTTGATCTTTAACTTAAACCTGGGGAAAAATGGGAGCAAAAACAATGGTGTTGAGTTTGATTTTTTGTTCAGTGTAGAACAACTGTGCATCCAAATCTTACTATATAATGACGAAAACTCTGTGGAAGAACAACTGAGGAGGGATCCCTCTTCCAGGACGGACAGACGTGCAATAGATGTCGTACAGAACAGATCAGCATAATAAATTAACAGTAATCCGCATGACACAATGAGACAGAAAGAGAGAGAGAGAGAGAGAGAGAGATGCAGGACAGACGGTAATGACAGTAGCTTACAACAACATTATTGAAAGTAATAATATTATAGTTATAGTTCTGGCTACTGTGGTACAATATGTTGAAAGTATGTATTAATATCTGGCAGTATACATATGTGACAATAATCATATGTGTATAATAACAGTAGAAGTATGACTAATGACTAATGATGGCAGGAGCAGCAGGAGGCATCTGGCAGGACCACGGCAGCAGCACAACCACACACGTCACGCTGTCCAGGCACCGCTGCAATACAAGTTAACCTGAGAGACAGTGGAGCACAAAGGCTCCGGAGAAGAAGCCGAGTTAGTGACATCCAGAATGGCTGAGTTAGCAAGATGCAGTAATAGAATACGAGAGAGAGAGATCCAGTTACACTGTGGGAGGGAGTCAAAGTTGTATTGAGAGGGGAAATTATTTCATTTGCCTCATACAAGAAGAAAGAAAGGGAGGAAAGAATAAAGGAGCTGGAACAATCAATTAAGACATTAGAATTGAAGCACAAGATGAAAGGACATGGCTCTGATTTGCAATCTTTAAATAAACTTAGAAGTGAATTGGATAGATTATTAACTGCAGAAATAGAGAAATCATTGATGTTTACAAAACAGAAATACTTTGATAGTAGGGCAAAAACAATGAAAACCCTGGCTTATAAACTGAAAAAACAACAGGAAAAATCAAATATAATAGCAATTAAAAATCAAACTAGAGATGTAACTGTAAAAGGCAAAAAAGAAATTGCACAAGAATTTGCAAAATATTATGAAAAATTGTATAGTTCGGATAATAATTTGACTCAGCAAAACGGAGTTAAAGAATACCTATCTGGAGTAAACTTACCACAGGTAACTGATGAGCAAAATGCAAGTCTGATCACAGCGATTACACCAGAAGAAATCAAGGCGGTGATAAAAAAAAACTAAAAAGGGACAAATGTCCAGGAAGCGATGGATTTACAGGTGAATTTTATAAGGAATTTAACAAAGAAGTATTACCAATTCTAGAAAGGACTTTTAATTGGGCATTAACTCAGGGTCAGTGGGCAAGTACGTGGTGTAATTCCATAGTCACAGTCATACATAAAGAAGGGAAAGATCCCACAAGCTGTGGATCCTATAGACCAATAATTTTACTGAATGTGGACCAGAAGCTGCTAAGCAGCATCATAGCAAATAGATTATCCAAGATTATCCCGCACATTATAGATGCAGACCAAACGGGTTTTATTCCAGATAGATATTTATTAGATAATGTTAGACGAACTTTAAATATAATAGATTATTCACAAAAAATGAACATTCAAACTTTGATTCTCACCCTAGATGCTGAAAAGGCCTTTGACAGGGTGTCATGGCTTTTTATATTTGAAACCTGTAGTAGATTTGGTTTTCATGACACCTTTATCAAATGGCTTCAAGCTATGTATAACAGGTTACAAAAGCTAAAGTCAGGGCAAATGGGACCTTATCCGACAGTTTTGAATTGAAACAGGGAACAAGACAAGGGGATCCCCTATCCCCACTAATTTTTGCAATCTGTATTGAACCCCTGGCAGCATGTATTAGAGCAACTAATGGAACTGAGGGTGTGAAAGTAGCAGAGGATTTCCATAAACTGGCTTTATATGCCAATGATGTAGTTTTATATGTTACAAACTTAGATAAATCTCTACCAGCTCTTATGCAGATTATTGAAAATTATAGTCTTGTGTCAGGGTATAAGCTAAACACACAGAAGTGTGAAGCAATGGTCCTAGGAGCCCCGGTCTCTAAGGAGCTGAAAAGTAAAAACTTATGGCAATGGGACAAGGACAGAATTAAGTACCTGGGAACTGTGCTACCAAAGAATACCAGGTTACTGTATCAATTGAACTATACATGTTTGGAAGCACAAGTCAGACAGGACATGAACCGGTGGAAATCTGTTATAGGGTCACTGGGTAGGAGAATAGATGCAATTAGAATGAATGTACTTCCACGTTTTTTGTTTTTATTCCAGACAATACCATTGTATTTATGTGCAAACACTTTCAAAAACTGGGAAACAATGATAGGTAAATTTATTTGGGACACCAAGAAACCAAGAGTTAAAATGAAGACAATGAAAATGGCTCTTTTTAATACCTTAAATACTCTTTTAAACCCCTGTGACCACAATGGTGTTGTTCCTTCTCCTAAACTGTGTGAAGATTTTCTAAGGTTTTTTATTGGCAAGATTTCTGATATTAGGTCCTCTCTTTTGCCGTCTGCATTAGATCCTGCCATCTTTCCCAATTGCCCTGCTGTTTTTGACACATTTGAACAAGTGTCTCTCTCAGCTTTAACTGATATTGTCCAGCACCTCAGGCCTTCGTACTGTCCTCTTGACAGCATCCCACCCCGTCTTTTTAAGGACGTTTTCCATATCATTGGGCCCTGTGTTATGGATCTGATAAATTCATCTTTGATGTCTGGATGTGTCCCAGCTGCCTTTAAACATGCTGTGGTCCAGCCCCTCATCAAAAAACATAATCTTGACCCCACAGTTTTATCCAACTTTAGGCCTATCTCCAAGCTTCCTTTTCTTTCTAAGGTCTTGGAGAAGGTGGTTAATGAACAGCTGCAGTCTTTTATTGATCTAAATGACATTTCCGAGAAGTTCCAGTCTGGTTTTAAGTCACGTCATAGCACAGAAACGGCGCTTTTAAGAATTTTAAATGACCTTCTTTTGACAGTTGACTCTGGTAGCTCTGCAGTCCTGGTCCTTCTGGATCTGACGGCTGCCTTTGATACGGTGGATCACAACATTCTCCTGTCTCGCTTAAACACCTGTGTGGGCATTAAGGGTACTGTTCTTAAGTGGTTTCAGTCCTACCTCTCAGATAGGAGCTTCTCTGTCCAGCTGGGCCAGTATTCTTCAGCCTCTTCCCCCCTGAACTGTGGGGTGCCTCAGGGTTCTATTTTGGGCCCCCTCCTCTTTTCAATATATATGTTGCCATTGGGATCCATATTTAGAAAGCACAATGTCTCATTTCATTGCTTTGCAGATGACGTACAAATCTATCTGCCTTTAAAAACAAATGAGCAAGCCTCTGTTCAGGTCTTATTAGACTGCCTCAATGACATCCGATCTTGGATGGAAGTCAACTTTCTCTCCATGAACAAAAATAAAACTGAGATTATTTTATTTGGCCAACAAAATCTGTTAGATGGGTATGACAGCGCCATTGGCACCCTTAAGTCTCACTGCCACCCTTTTGCAAGGAACCTTGGTGTTATTTTAGACAGTGACTTTAGGTTTGATAAGCAGATAAGCTCTATTGTCAAAACGAGCTTCTTCCAGCTAAGACTATTAGCAAAAGTAAAGGCATATCTCCCCCGAGATTATTTTGAGAAAGTTATTCACACCTTTGTTACATCACGCCTAGACTACTGTAACTCTTTGTTTGTTGGTCTTGACCAGTCAGCACTGCGCCGTTTACAAGTAGTCCAAAATGCAGCTGCCCGCCTGCTGACTGGAAAGAAACGGCGTGATCACATTAGTCCTGTCCTTGCATCTTTGCACTGGCTGCCTGTTAATTTTAGGATCCAGTTCAAGGTTTTATTAATTGTTTTTAAGTGTTTAAATGGTCTGGCACCGTCTTATTTATCAGAGCTTGTACAGCCTCACAGTACTTCTAGAGCACTTAGGTCGTCAAACCAGCTGCTCCTGGCAGTACCTCGGTCCAGACTCTCTACTCGTGGGGACAGAGCCTTCTCAGTGGCGGCCCCAAAGCTGTGGAACAGCCTACCATTCCAGGTTAGAGCTGCACAGTCTGTTGAGCACTTTAAAACATTACTGAAAACCCATCTTTTCTCCTTGGCGTTCAGTCCCTGCTAGGCAAGAATCCTTGGCTTTTACTCTTTTTACTCTTTTATTTCCTTTTTTAATCTAATTTTTAGTTGTTTTTTTTTTTTTTAAATTGAGCTCTTACTATTTCCTTTGTTTTATTTTTTATGAAATTTGTGTATGATTATTTTATATTTCAATAACTGTACAGCACTTTGGTCAACTGAGGTTGTTTTTAAATGTGCTTTATAAATAAAGTTTGACTTGACTTGACTTCCAAATTTGAAGCATTATTATTTCGCAGCACAAATGCAGCCAATACGTACTTGGTTAAATGATAATTCAGAAACAAAGTGGAGGTCAATAGAAATGTCCATGTGTCATGGTCCAATAAAAACGATTCACTTCTGTACAGAAAGCCAACGAAAAGCATTAGTAAAAGATGATACACTACTTAGAAGTACTCTAGAAATTTGGGCTAGAATAAAAAGAACTGTTGAAATAAAGAAATATTTATTGGCATTGCAAGAGATAAAAGAAGACCCTGAATTTATGCCTAACAAAACCGATGAAGTTTTTGAAATATGGGCACAAAAGGGATTGATAATTTTTGTACAGTGTTTAAACGAGAATGGAATAATGTCATTTCAATCTGTAAGTAAACAGTACCTTTTACCACATTCCCATTTTTCCGATATTTACAAATAAGAAGTTATATTCAAAACAGTGAAATCGGAAGGAAGACCAGCAGAGATTTTCACCCACTGGTGCAATTTTTGATAAAGAACTATGACAAAATGAAAGTACCACACCAAATCTCTGCCATATATACTATTTTAGAAAATAATTGTAAGCACCAAGACACAAAGGCAAAAATAAAATGGAAAGAAGAACTTAATATAAGTATATCAGAGGAGAACTGGAGGGAAATGAATCAGAATGCCCATACAACTACCATGTCGCCATATTGGAGAGAATACACATGGAAAATACAATCAAGATACTTTATAACACCGGTGCAACAAGGTAAATATAACAATAAATCACCAGGCTGCTGGAGGGAATGTGGTGAACTGTATGCTAATGTTGGGCATGTCTTCTGGTCTTGTCCTGTATTGCAGACGTATTGGAGTGGTGTACAGAGGGAAATCAATTGTATTTTAAGAGGGGTTGTTCAAGTAGGTGCAGACTATGTGCTGTTGGGAAGGACAGAGGACATGGCCCCCAATGAAGATGACAACTATTTGCTTAGAGTGCTGCGTATAACTGCTTTAAAACAAATCACAAGACACTGGCTTCAAAAAACACCTCCCACAACAGATAAATGGAAAGACACAGTTTTTTTGACATATAAAATAAGGGGAAACTTGAAATTATTTGAAAAAAGATGGCATAAGTGGTCAAGCTATTATGACACAGGGATGAATTAAGATGTGGTTGTTGCAGCCGTTGTAATTTTGCTTTATTTTTATTTTATTTTTATTTTTTTCTGTTTGTTTGTTTGTCTGTTTGTCCATTTGTTTGTTTTACCCTCTGTATGTATAATCACTCGGTGATTCTGTCTGTCCCACGTTTTTCTACTCTGACGTGGTCAGTCTATGTGAAACTGAGGATTGGCATAGGTAGAAGGTGACAAAGCTACCAATGGGTATGGACTAGTCACTTATTAATATAGATTAGGATATCTTGTAACAAGGTGGACATTTGGCCTATGTCATGTGCAAAGAAATTGGTCAAATTTATTACAGCATAATATTCTGAGCTGGATCAATATATTTTTCTCTTCTTGTGAAATCTCAGTTTATGTATTTATCCAACACGTTCACAGAAAAATGGGTAAGGCACCACAAGATGAGTATATTTTATGTGTTTAAAAGGTGTGAGATGCCTCTCGTGTCTGACATGATGGTGGTGGCCTTGATCAGGGCACCAGTCCCTTTCCTGTGGTACTGCCTCTGCCTGCTTCAACATCATTTGTGTTGTTAGTAGGGTAACCAGGTCCCAATAAACCAAATGTGGGACAAGGAGTAGGTTTGTGAGGGACAATGTGGGACACCCACCCCCAGCACGAAGTTTAGTCATCAGAGACTAAATACATTCATCATAAACTATACAGAGTCTACTGTATGTTAACACTGGACACTGGATTCTTAAAATAACATCTGTACAGATGTGAAGCCCTGACTGTATCTGACTGATCTTTAATGAAAGCTGTTGTCTTGTATTTTTTTTTCCTGAAAATAGTAACCTTATAGTCAAACACAGTTTATTTAGCCTGTGTAGTTGAGGGGACAGGTCAAACTGATATGATGCTGATTTACAGGGGAATTCACGTAAAATGGAGATTAAACCATGAACATAAACTACAGATCACCTGTAAAGCATTTTAATAAATTAATCTATCATAATTTAAACAACTGGAGACTGAAAACAAACTGATATATGGGTCTGATCACTTTTTTAATAGATTAACATCATGCCAGACAGGATGTAAGTGTGTCTGTGACTTCCTGTACGGACTGAAGGCTGCTGGAAACTGTCGGGAAACTGTCTTCACCGCAGCTTTTTGTTACCGCCCCCCGCTGCGGCCGCCTGCGCTCGTCTACTTTCCAGGCGAGGCGCGGTTCATCTCCAACGAGCCTATTGACACTTGCACGGCGCGAGAGTCATTAACTAACGAGTGTCACCTGCTGCTATCAAGGAGGTTGAAATAGTTGCTATATGGGGTGGGCGCTAGCGCTTAAACGCACGTGCGGTGCTACTATGACAATAAACAGAGAGCCCACGTGGGCCGGCCGCTGCATGCAGCTTCTTCTCATTGCCCGGGGGGAAAGCAAGCGCGGGTGACAACCAATCATGTGGGACATGGTCTCAATTTGCGTGACGCGTGAAAAGAGACAGAAATGCTGTGCAGTCACGCGCAATGCGGGACGTTTGGTCACCCTAGTTGTTAGTGACTGTGCGACAGATATTGGATGTAAATTCTGTGGAATCTAGTTTTTGAGCGATATACAGAAAAAAAAAAAGTCAAGTGAAACTCAGCTTGTAGGGAAAGATTCTGACCTATTTTAATGCCTCCAGTCCAGCAACAGCAGTAGCCGGAGCAGGATGTTTTCAGGTTGTCCTTCCATTCATCCTATTTTTGTGCCTTGTCAATTTCTTCAAATTTGGCACAAGCATTCACTTAGACTCAGCGATGAACTGATTAGATTTTGGTTGTCAAGGGTCAAAGGTGAAGGTCGCTATGACCTTGCATCCATCCCATTATCATGAATACAATATCGCAGCTTGAGGGAATTTCTTCAAATTTGGCACAAACGTTCCCTTGGATTCAGTGACGAACTGATTAGATTTTGGTTGTCAAAGGTCAAGGTCACTGTGACCATGCCTGTCTCATTTTTGTAAATGTGATATATCAAGAACACTGTGGGGAATTTCTTCAAATTAGACTCAAATGTTCACTCTAAATAAACTGATTCTAATTTTGTGGTTAAAGGTCAAAGTGAAGATCAGTGTGACCTGACAAAATATGTTTTTGGCCATAACTCAAGAATTCATATGCTAATAATGACAAAACTTCACACAAATGTCTTTCTAAAATGTCATTTTAATATCCAAAAGGTCAAAGGTCATCTTCACTGTGACATCATAATGTTCTGCATGAAACACTTTTCTGGCCATTATTCAACATCATATCTCAGGAACAGAGGAGGAGACATTTGGTCAGATACTGAATCGGTGACTCCTATCTTGGGTGTCCACCTTGAAACTTTGCTGGTTGTTTATATCTTCTGTGCTGCGGGGGGAAGATGTGTGTGAAGCATCCATGTTTTTACAGACATGGATGTAGACTGTAAGAGAAATTTGACTGGTGCGCCGAGACACAACCGTGGATCAGTACTTTTAGTTTCAATGTGTAATGATTATAATTGCTATTGAGGGGTGTTTCACATATTCAGTCACCTCCACAATTTTGTTTTTGTGGCTAACCAGATGTATGTGGTTGGGAAGGGCTGTAAACCTTACTTACTGCTCACAGCGGCAGGATGTGTTGGGGAAAAGTCGGGTGTCAAACAATATTTTTGTCGACTGGTAACCAACACAGCACAGTCTATCAGTAGTCTAACAGTATGCAGCCTCCTCAGAGAATCTTTGATCTACACACCAAATACAAAACAAACAAACAAAAAACAAACAAACCAACAACTCAAAATACAACTAGTGAGCAGCCCACAGTGATACACAGAAAACACACATGCACATGCCCAAATCAATCATGTTACATGTTAAAGTCGGCTGCACTGAAGGGGATAGAGACACACTGAAATACACTGACAACCAGAAATAATTATTCTCTGTGGGTTTTTCACTGTGAGCAACACTTTACACATATAACATTCTTTACTCCAATATTGAATTTTGATTGATGCAGCTTTAATATGGGTAGTGTGGGCAATTCTTAACACTCATTCCTTACTTACTGTGCTTTTTCTTATTTGATTTTGTAATTTAGTTTTGTCTTTTTTTGCAACGTGCAGAAGCGGGCCTAATAATACAAGGTACGGTATGGCAGTAAACAACTTATGCACAGCTGATCATTGGTTGACAACACTTTAGACCTCGACCGTCAAAATGTGGGGAATATCCATGGCTGAGACCACCTGTTGCTGTATGCATGCTCCATCTGTGTCATTATGTTGTGTGATAAAAACTGCACATTTTAAAGTGGCCTTTTATTGTGACCATCCCAAGGCATGCCTATGTAGTAATTATGCTGTTTAATCAGCATCTTGGAATGCAACACTTGTCAGGTGAATGGATTATCTTGGAAAAGGAGAAGTGCCAAATTGGCGACCAAAATTTGAGAGACATATATATCTATTGAGCGTCTTAGATCTTTAACTCAAACCTGTGAAAAAATGGGAGCAAAATTAATTAAATTAAATTTTTGTAATTACTATCTACTTCAAGCATATATTATAGACATACATATTTATTATTTTATAAGCTATATTTTATTCCTTCATTTTAACATCTGTCCTTTTTTATGTCTTAGATTCCCATGCATGATTTTTTCTATGCAAAATGAGCATTGTTGAAGGGAGCCTGAGATTCACTGCCAATGACTTCTTCTCTGTAACCGCTGCACACATGACAATAAATACCATCAAACAACAAACATCTTGATACCAGCACAGGCAATAAAAATACAAAGATCTGACGTGTCTGTGATACACTACAATGACTTCAGGGTCACCTGTCAACACAAAGTTTACTGTGCAAATTCAGAAGGCTTTCGATTGAAGTAATAGTCTGCTTTTTTTACCCTCTGGGCTTTACATGCAGTTCTCCCTTTGGTTTGGTGTAATGATTTTTATTTCTCTTCTTTTGATTTTTATTTCATAATATCTAAAACATTTCATAAATCCCCAGTTCAAACTATTTTCTATTTTCTATCACTACAATTACACTCACTTTTATCTCCCTGTTTGTAATGTGGAGGTTTCCATGTGAGTGCTCTGAATGTACATATAAAAGTCTTCCCACACAATACACACTACATACTGTATGAGTTCCTGCAAATGCTTCTGTACTGAAAACTTTTGAGACTTGGGATTTTTTGGCCTAAACTGTAGGAATATTTCTGAACACAGAGCCATATTTTACATGAAGAACAAAGTGTGCTCACGGGTCTCTCCGGCAAACGGACTCGAGCGCAGAGAGACAAAAGGAAACCCCAGCCTAGTTGGAAAAAGAGGCGTGAAAATGAGCATGCTGGCTGGCTTAGCGGCGACTTACATGCATCGCTCTCAGGGTCGACCCAGCTTGGCTTATCATAAAAGGCTTCCTTTGAGACATCCTTTTGCAGGATATCAAAGACCTTCTGTGGTGGAGATCCAACTTTAGAGAGATCAAATGGAAATAAAGAACCTTCACCTTCCTTCAGTCCTTCAGTATTTGGCATAGCCAGTCTGGATGATGAATACTACAGTACACAGTTGGCAAGAGAAGCCTTTTTCCCATGAAAGGTGAAGAAAGACTGGGAGAGTAGTTTCTCTTATGTTATTTTTTCCAATAAAGGCTGCAAGGCCTCACCTATAGCTCCATCATTTCTGTGCAGAGCTGTGCAACAATTACAAAATGAACCATCACTATTCCTGTGCAAATATTTTTTCAGTGATAGGGTAGTCTGTTCATGCAGCAATACATGTATATATATATATATATATATATATATATATATATACATATACATATATATATACATATATACACACACACACACACATATTATAATACAATAATGATATAATGATAATAATATATTTATACTACATGCAAGAATTTGCATTGTTTTTGGTAAAAATTTAATGGAATTCATATAAAGTGGACATAAGAGAACACTCCTGGGTATCCATATATCCATAGAACCCATTTCATTCAGATATCTTCAGGTGAGAGGTCAAGGAATCCTTTTGAAAATGACTGTGCCAGTTTTTTCCTCATCAAAATTTAGCGTAATTTTGGAGCTTATTTAGCTCCCTTCGCTTCAAGCTAGCATGACATGGTTCGTACCATTGGATGCCTTATGCCTGGTACACACTACACAATATCAGCCTGATTCTAGCCCGACGCAACGACGTACGGTGTCGGCATGGATCGTAAACGACAATGAGTGTCGTACACAATAATGCATCGTTTCATCTCGTGTAGTGTGTCATACTTAACGACAGCCGACGCCACATCTGGGACACCTCAACAAAGTTCCAACAGAAAGTCTAGCATGTTTGATTTTCTTTTTGTCGTTCATGACTGCTCCTATCACAGCCGTCACTTTGACCAATAGGAACACAGAACGATCTGCTGCCCAGCATTTTTTATATTTCCTGCGTTACCACACAGAGTAAAAAGGGAAAAATGATAGTGTGAAACAGCAGAGGCACTTTATCATCCTTGTGAGTACTGCCGTTAGCATCAAGCTAGCAAACAATGTTATTTCTTCATAATGTAGATGGACATAAAGTAAGAAAATTAAAAAATAGTGGCAGGGCTTTTACTCACCACAACTGCAGAGGCTACCAGCTTCATTTGAAACAGACTACATTATAAACGGGCCGTTATTTATTATTCCCTCTGTATTTTTATATTTTTACTTTTTAGCCGCTCCCGTTGCCTTGATAAAGTTAATGCATCGTGCTGTCATTTCAAAGTCAACACTTCCTGTATCTTTTTCAAATTAAAAGCCCCATATAACTTCGCTTGAAAAATCCCTTCATTTTCTAGAAAGGCTTTTATTGTGAAACATTTGTAGGAGCTTGTTGTTAAGGACTACCGGGGATAATTGGTGAGTACCATCGTGTAGTGTGTCATTTCTGTCGGCCAAGTCACGGCACGATTTTATGACTCCACAACCGTATAATGTGACATAGTGACTTTCAGGACGAGCAGTAAAGTCGTGTAGTGTGTACCAGGCATTAGGTTGTCTAGTTTCATGTGACATCACTAGAGGAATGTCAGCCACCGGTTATTTTTGATTATTTTCGCAAGAGGAGGCCTCTGCAAAGGCCAGCAGTTGCCTCAAGTTGGCCATGGACCTCCCGGCTACCGCTTGGGCATGCCACTGATTTCGACAGGAGATTTCATAAGTTGTTGGTGCTGACACACGTCAAGATCATGTCAGTTTGGGTTACATATTTCATAAACAGATGCTTTGACAGGGAAAAACAGAATTTGCATTGACTTTAGTGATTGGATTTTTTTTAATCACACTCACCAGTATGGCATGATGTCACCACTGGTGGGTCACTGTTTTTTCAGAACAGTATAGTTTCTAGGAAATTAAACAGCCTACTTCATGGAGCATTTCATTTTCACTCAGTTATTCTACAAATAGAGACTTGCACCATTAACATACTTTAAAAGATGCTATAATCACACAATTCTTGAATGTAACTACTGTTAAAACTCAAAATGACACAAACTGTCTACAGTGACCTGCCTCACTACAGAGCTTCTTGTGTCTCAATTGCAGGTCTGAAAGCAGTCCTTACAGGCCAGTGGACATTCTAAATAGACACCTTGCACATTTCCAACGCATTAATTACTTTGTACAGAGACATGCAAGTACAAAAAGTAAATGAAAATCCTGCAAAATCTTGATTTTGCCCTAACACTTCCTTGTTTACTCTGTGTAACTTATGTGACTATGTTACTAACTATGTGGAGTACACAACTTTGGACATTAATGCAGAAGAAGTGAATGTTGTTAGGTCATTAAGTTAGAAATAAAACATATAAAGCAGAAAACAAGGTTTAATTCACATGTGCAAATAGACGCCTCCGCTCACACAAATATATGCATTAATATGATGGTATTGGGAAAGGCAGAGACATGGCGTGCTAGGAGCCCTGTGAGGATTTTGTATGGACTCCACAGTATAACCAGACCAAGGGCCAAAGCAGCATATGGTGAGAATCTGTGGCAAATCCATTGCGGACTTCTCTCTGCGGAGCTCTGCCATTTTGCTGCCTCTGCCTTCCCTTTCATTTAGTTTTCCTCTGTCTGATGTGGACTGAGCAGCAAACCACATGCTTGAAGACACACACGTACACACACAAGAGAAGGAAATGTACTACAAATGCATAAACGTAGACGTACAGTTAACATGTAAATCAGCGTTGCCAGTTTTCATGCTTCTGGTTTGTGACACATGCTTTCACCTTCAGGCTCACACTCTCATGCTGCCCAAGCAGTTCTCAAACCAAAACACTGCGACAGCCAGAACCAGCACATGCGCCTCAGTCGCTTTCGGTGAAAATCAATGATGCCACCCCTCTACTTGCAATGTACCATACCAGCAACAACATACAAAGGCCAATATGCCATACCCTCCTGTGACCCTGCATCCTCATGAGGACAAAACATTTAAAGTTTGCTGCACTTCATACTTTATTTTGCTTAACTCAGACCTGTTGCCATGGTTCGTGGAGACTTTTTTGTTATCCTGTGGTAGCAAAAACACTATACATAAATCCATGTAAAAACAAGATGGCAGCCATCTCTGCAAAGCCAGACTACAGCCAATCATGAAACAATAGTGGACAAGGTTCAAAACCTTATCAAATTTTATGGTTAAAACTTGTTATTAGGGATGCACAATAACAGGGTTGGTAATAGCACCTGCCAAATGTTGATGAAAAATGCAATGCATTTACAATCTTATGGGAAGTGAACACCAGACTACTGGGTGAAAGTCACTGTTGTTGCACATGTGTTTAAACTATGATATTGAACTGATTAAGCTAATAGCATCAACAGTCCTTTTTACAGTCTTGCTATAGGAACGCGAGACAACGGTGGTACCATACCAATGTGTGATTTTGGACAGCATACTGGCATCGTGGAAACAAAAGAGGTGTGACGGGTGTGACATATAACACAACTACATCGGCTCTAGTGAGACATATAACATATGCGTTGCCAGCATTTTCTCATTGTTTTCACAATTTGCGGACATTTTTGGCTGCTTTTTTCCCTCTTTGAGTCAGATGCTGACTGCTATTTGCTGTTTTCAGCAGGAGGACACTAGCATTACAAAATGTCACACCTGTCTTGTCCAAGGTCCTGTCCTGCTGGCTATCCAAAGGCGCGACAGCTTTGTTCCCCAATTCCAGGATGGTACCTTTTATACAGAAGGCCAGGGTGGCAAGACAGCATAAAAAAATAAAAAAAAATAAAAAAGAGGCAGTTTGAAAGGGACTAAAATCTCACTCCAGTCAAGTTACTTGAGTGAATGCTCAAAGTATAGACACTAAAACACACATAATGACACTGTTGGTTTGACTGTGAATTAATATGTGTTGCTGAAGATACACTACCACACTCGGATACAGTCATTTACCATGTGAAGACACACACGCACGCACACACACACACACACACACACACACACACACACACACATGCACAGAGCAGAGCCATTAACTTTATCCTGCTGTGCTGAGCCACAGCAGGCAGCCTCTCTGCGACGAGTGGAGGAGGATACTGACATCAGTGTGTAGTGAACAAACACTCACCAGTCTGCTAATGCTAAGGAGACCTGGCACTGGAGGAGGTGAGGCTACTTATGAGGACCCTCCAGACATGGGGCTACCAATAGAAGCAAGCATCTACACACAAACAGCCACCCACGGACAGGGGACGTCTGATAGCACAGGACAGCTTGTTGTAGGCCTCGCTGTGGGTGGAGGAGAGAAAAGTGTGATGTGGCAATCAACACTTATCCCAGAATTATAGTTATAATTAGTTTTGCATATTGCAAATGACTCATCTCTTCGAAACAGAATTTACATGGGTTCTTCAAAATCCTCAAACACTGGCAGCATCTACAGCAAGGGAGCTGACATGCATTGTAGCTCTGCAACCATGAAGAACCCACAAAGGAGCCCTCATACATTATTCCATACAATGATTAAGTCGCAACATCCTCCCCAAAATCCCTTCACAGCATGGGCAGGATGAGAGGTTTTCCTACACTGACATCTGAATTATTTTCTTCCCATAGCACTCAACATAAATTATGCTTAAATTAGAGAATGAGTTATGAAGACAGTCCTTTAAAAACAAGGCACTTCCTGGAGCATTTCAAACCATTTTATCATTAATGGTTTATAAGTATATAGCAAAAAAAGTAGCTGCTAAAATAACTTGTTAGCAGAGTTAATTAGGTGCACTGCATTACTAAATTTGTCTTTGTCTGGCTTAACCATAGTGGAAGAGAAATAAACAGTAACATTTCTAAATATGCTTAACATGCATATAAAATGAGGTTTACATATCTCTCTGTACACTCTAAGCATAATTACACCAACACAAAAACCTAAGTTGCCAAATACATGACAAACAAAAGTAAGCCTATCCACTATTTCTGTACAGAAATCAAATCTAACTGCAGTGCTAGCCACTGACTAAGCTAGCTACCTAGCAGCTGCTAACCTGATGTTAAAACTGGAACAGTACTTAGCTACTTAGCTCCACAAACGTATTTACATGTATAACAAGAACAACTAAACTGTTGTCTTCGAATCAATAATATCAGAATCACCAATATCAGAAAGCTTTTGAAAACTTTCAATCAGCTTTATCCAATAATGATCCACAGAAAATGTGATACGGATGGGACCTGTATTTTAGATGTCAAAAATGTGTTTTTCATAAAAATCAAAATGGCATTGCTGTGCCCACTATTGACTGATTTGCACACATGGTTCAACATCATTATTTAACTTATTATGCAAGTTTGGTCATGATTGGATGAAAAATTTCTGATTTATTGTTTGATTTGTGTTGTGTCATGTCTGTTGTTTTGCATTTTGGTGCCCCCCAGTGATAGATTTGAATAAAGGTTTTAGGGCATGTTGCTGGTACCTCCTTAGTTTTGTGCTGATTGGCTCAGTGTTTGTGGAGTTAAGTTAATTTTTGTGCAGAGCCACGCTCCCTCTAAATTTCAAGGTCAGTATCTTCAAAACACAATGAAATATCTCCAAGCTTTTGATAACTTATGATTAACCTGGTCCAGTAATCCAAGAGAAGGTTGGTACAACTTGGACCTACGATTTAGGAGGAGATGTCAAAAAATGTGTTTGTCAAAAATTTCGAAATGGCAGAACATTTTGTCAGTGGGACCTTAATTGTTCTTGTGTGTTTTTCATAAAGCACATTGACCTGTGCTTGGGTGTCCAATTTCAAGTCAATCTGACTTGCGAGTGAGAGCGTGGCCTTTCAAAAATTGGCATCTTATTTCTTGAGCAGCATTTGCACAAAACTTCCAATAATTGGTGAAAATTTCATGTGTCTGAAGTGTAACATCTTATGGGAATTTGGGAAAACATTCCTGAAAAAAAAAAAGTCAAAGCAAAAACAATCAGGTTTCAACCCTCCATGGTCGAAACCGTGAAAATAAAAAGAAGTATGGAATGTTATGGGTGTTTGAAACCACAGTGTCCCTCATTCAAGATCAGTCCTTGTTGCATGTCACTTCTCTTTCTATCACCATAGCAGCTGATACAAACACAGAAGGGAACAAGTGACACAGAAGAAACAAATGCAATAATTGAAGGTACCTGTAGAGTTTTACTGAACATTTTATGTTTCTCACCAAAATGCATTAATATGAATCCCAGTGGAGTGGTGGTCCATAGTGGTGGAGAAGATACCTTGCCAGGCTGATGTAACTTCTCTTTTACGAACTAAATTGACAGAGTCGAGCACTCATGGTCACTTAACCCCCAGAACAAACACACCAAGTCTACACCGCGAGAAACGCTAAATTTAGACGCTACCTTTACCTGAACTCTGGATGGTGGTCAAGTTTGACAGTATTCCACATGCCGTATTCTAGTTGGAGAGAAAAACTAAGGGAAAACGCACAACTATTTTAGTGAGGTGCGGTCACACTGACAGATATCAAAAATAAAGAGGAATTGGAAGCCACACACCCATTACACAAGGCGTATATTAATGTGTGAGTGAATGAGATGTGTGTGAAAACAACTTTCCCTTTATAAGTCTTTATAGAACAATGCCTTTTGACGGTGCCCCGTGTGTAATCGTGGTATACATGCAAGCTGTAACCATGGTTACAACAAAAGCGTGTCCTGGACAAACTCAGTGCTCCAGTGATGTTACATCCAGAACATTTACATGCGCAATTATAGCTCGAGTAGGCCATTTAATCGGACTACTGTCCTTGTCGTAGTATACAAACACAAGAGGGGAATTTATTTATTGACCAAAGTATGTCCAACTCCGCTACGATAGGTGGCAACATGCCCCCTTACAACTTGTTAGTATTGGACCTTTCTCCACTTGACCTATCAGATCACAGACCAAACCATCTGTAAACAAGTTAGTGACGGTTACCTAGCAGCAAACTGGTACCATGGTGGAAACTTTACAGTGCAGTAGATTTCATTCATCCAAAAATGCATGTCTCCAGTTGTAGATTTCGCAGTGTTGTGACTGGCTTCTTCCTCTTTTACACACTTAATGCTATTCAAACTCCGAGTCAAAGCCCGGAGTGGAAACTGTGGAGCATGCACAGAATGCCTAGACCAGTTTGGGTCCGACTGACTGAATACATGCAGGAGTAAAACAACTCCCAATTGCATTATCTGGGTGTGTTAGTCCCACTTTGAGAAATACAATTTAGTACGATTTCAGTCAGACTAAAAGACCATACACACTTCACGTTTTATGCGCCCTTGAATTGATTGTTTTCAATGTAGATGCGTTGCAGGGGCGCTCAAACACCAGAGGGACGTCGTCGCAGTGGCACGCATTCCCAAGTCCCTATATTTCAGGGCGCAACAGCTGTGCCCTGAGATAACCTTTCAACCTTTGGAATGCAGCAGCGCACAACACATGTCATGTGACGAGGACCAACCAATCACAGCTGATAGATATCTTTCCCTTCTTCCTTAAATATCAGTTGGTGGTAAATATGGATAAGTTGATCATAGCAGAGCTGCCAGAACTTTACATCTGTCCCATGGAGGATAGGATTACACACAAACAGCACCTGGAAGAAGGTCAGTTCTGCACTCAGGTTTTCAGGTAAATATACGGTGCTTGTTAAAGTTGCTTAGCAAAAACAGCATGTCGGGTTACTACAGTTGGGTTACTACTCTCTCAGACTTGTGTCGGATTTGGACGGAAATATGCACCACGAGCTACACTGAACTTCACAGTGTGTTAGTGTGTGCAGAATTTGTATCAGTTTGACACAGCAGATGATTTTTACAAATGTCCAAAATGGCAGAGTGTGCAGCAAATCATAGTACAAAATTACATTGAAGAATTTTGTTAGTTCCCTTCCCTAACTGTTGGAGTGTGTGTGTTTACAGCATGTGTGTCTCTGTGTGTGCTGCACTCGAGTTGTTAAGTGTGTTGCCTCACAGGGACCTGACTGGCATTTAGGCAGAATATTCCCACAAGCCAACGTGTAATTAATTAGCCTGCTGTTCACAGCCACAGCATCCCACCACCACCACCATCTCCACTCCTGCTTCCTGCACCCCACCCCCCTCTTATAAGTTAAAATGGGGATAATCAGTTCCACTGGGAACTATTCACAGCCACCTCCTCTCTGAACACACACACACACACACACACACACACACACACACACACACACACACACACACACACAGACTATCCCATCTTTACCATCCCCTCCCTGTGCCTTTAAAACTGCTAACTGACGCGACATGTTATGACAGCTTCGCCCCACACCTTTCCTCATCAATGACATCCCCATCTGGACACTAAGAACAACAACACTCAGCTGATTTCTCACATTTTCCCGTTGGGACATCAACCACAGAGTCGCATCAGTCCGGCTCACACACAGATTGTGTCAAGACATTTGTAGGGTCATTAGGGTTCAGATTTAACTAGTTCAAAGTAAATAGCTTGATATCATCTCTGGAGGTACAGAAATCTGGGTAGAAAGGATGGAGCATCACGGGGACCGGGCTCCCCTGCCTTCCTCATTAACCTTATCATGTAACACAGGATGGGGAGGCCTGGGAGTGGGCTCATTTTTCTCAGAGAATTGCTGACTACAAATCCCAGTTGCCTGGAAAGGAACTCGTCCTGGTCTCACAGGTAGGGGCTCTGACCTGCGCTTGTTCGGCAGGACAGATTAAAGTGAATGAGTGCTAAGGCTAGAGCAGGATAAAGGCCAAAGCTTTTTGCACAACCTGACAGCTCTATGCTCCTGCACCACAGGGGAGTGATGCACACTCAGCGTAGCTTCTGGTTCACAGGGTGTCTTTAGTCCTTTGATATTACTGTTGGATATCTCAGTTAAATGTTCTTTGGACAGGGCTTTTACTGACAGAAATCAAGAGATGCTTAGAAGTAAGACTTTCCTTTTTGTGTTGTCTACACATTAGATTTAGATATTTTTTGTGTATCGGTGAAAATCCTGGCCTGATGGTGACAATAAACAAAAGGTCAGACAACCAAAACCATTCAGAATCACCATCTAGGGACCACCAGCCTAGTGCCCATCCTTGGGACTTAAAGCATCCTTTGCTGTTTTTAAACTAGTTCTGTATCATAACACATAGTATGTGTAAATGAACTATGGTAAAATTCCCTGCATCTTACCAGTGCCCAGGTCTCCCAGCTCATGTATCAGCTCAAATCAGATCAAAATTTAACTCAGGCAGTGCTGATCAAATATAAACCAAGATTTGGTTACTGTATAGCCTAATTTCTCACGTGAAATGTTTTCAAACACATTTTTAGTGCACTGTTTGGCTGTAATCCAAGAGTTTGTGAACAGGAAGTTGGTGCCATACTGCTTCTTGTATTGTAAGAACAGAGGCTGGAAAAAAAAACTGAGATTAAATTGTAAAACTAAGCAGTGCTGATCAAATATAAACCAGGATTCAGTGATTGCATTGCCTATTTCTCACCTCAAACGTTTTCAGAAACATATTTTAGCTTCCTGTTTAACTGGAATGCGAGATTGTTTGGTACAAGCTGGCCGCCATACTGTTTACTGTGTCGAGGGGACAAACTCGCATTATGTCCCCCTATCATCCGGAACATTTTCTGGTCAAGTGTGGCACAGTGCATTCTGGTAGTTGTGGGTTTTCTACTTCTTGAGCAAAAGCAAATACCACAGCATTTTTATCTGTTTTCTCTAGTCATAGGGCACCAATGTCACAAGTATTTGCATCTGTCTGCAGCTTAGACAGCCCAGTTTTATTAAAAGGCCATCTTTCCAGAAGTTTTTATTCGACGAATTTGCCACATATGTATTTGATCTAATGTTCAGGGTCAAAATTGTTTTTGGCAATAAACTCAATTGCAGTGACAACAGTTATTGTGTGTCTTTCTGTGTCTTTATCAATTCAAAATTTGCATCTTAACTAAACAAAATCTGTAAGAGAATCTTCAGTTAAAAGGCCCAAATCTCTTTTATGGCACAGAGCATTTATTTTTAGATCTTGTTTGATCTCCCTGACATGTGAACAATATGGTGGCATCAAACTTGGATGTGATGTGGGACCTGCTCTGTGATGGAAATGTGGGCCCTTTCAGGCCATTGCCCCTTTGTACTATCTATATTCCCAACACTGCACCTTACTGTTGAGACTGGAAGATGAGATAATGTATACATGAGCTGCTCTTTTCATGGAGCCTTGATGAACACAGTGGGGCTGATATGTTGGTGTGCAAGTTAATAAATTCTCTGCAGGGGAGTATTATTCCAGTACACAGGTTCCTGCCTTTGGTTCACGTTTTCCATCATGAATTATAGATAGATATTACAGACTGGACTCACCACTGAGCTGAATACTATATATGAAGCACATGTCTGACATACAGAACAACAAAGTAGATAACATGGCCAGGTAAACCTATTAGTGGGCCCCAGGGCATAAAATTACTGATTGGCCCCCTCCAATCACACTCACCACCTAACTCCCTCCCTCTGTGCATTGTATAGGTGTCCTGACAATCAAGTTCCCATTAGTTCAGTATACAAAGCAGACTACACATAGCAGCTTTGTTATTTGCCCAGAGACTGAGAAAACAGTGGGTACTCCTTTGCTAGAAAAATGGCAGCAGGTTTTCTGTATGCCACTTAGTTTGTGTAAATTTGACGGAATACAAATTCATCTGGGAATATGCACCAGGAAGGCAAATACATTAAGGTGTTTTACAACCACTAAACGTTATATCCAACAGACTGGATAATAATACAGGACCCATCTCAGTTAATATTGTACTCTAGTGGTGCAAATTCCCTACAACATTTGCAATTAGTCAAATTACCAAAAACCGTTTGATACACAGTGTAACCTAAGGCTGTTGGAGCTCCTTGGAGTCTGGGGCCACAGGGCAGTATCCTGATTTGCCCTCTTGGTAAACCAGCCATAACTGGATTGTATTATGTTTGCTAAGTAGTCCAAAACACACAATATGTACATCAGATGAGACAATGCAATTTTAAACAGTAGCCTACCAATTAGAATTACCATACTGTAAAGATGAACAACTCTGACATATGTCTGACAAAAACTAAACATTACATTTGTAAGGGACTGCATTACAGCAGATTATATAGGAGTGTGGTTTTGAACAGTGTTCATTTTTTACCACGATGAAAATGAGACGATGACAAGCTAAAAAGAGATCTTGATAATATAAAGAACTAAGACAAAATTGATGTTTCATTTTCATTGACGCAACGTGAAAAAAATGGTGGACTATCAGACATTGAAAGCCGAGAACGTCCATGCTTGCAATTATCTTCAAACGCTGCATGAGCAACAGGCTGGTAAACTCCAGTAAATAGTCTGCACCGGTATGTTTCGCTAGCCAGCAAAAATACTCACACCAGAGCAGCGTCAGCCGTTGGTGCAAGCTGTGAGCTGTAATTCAGCAGTGATTAATCAGCCGTGTGTGTCTGACTGTGGATGGTTGAGCTGCTGAATGGATTTGTGGAGTTTGTCAGTTGCAGGGGTGACTGTTAGCAGTTAGCTCTGCTAGTTTGCCGCTGAACGGCAGCAGAGCAGTCACTGGACTTCACAGTTGATTCCCACAGGACTCCACTCAGACAAAAAGGGTTATGGGTTGATGCTGTTTGACAGGTAGGTGGGAGGCTCAGTTATCTGTGAGTGTAGCTATGCTGTAAGTTAACAGTTAAGTTATTTCTCTGCTTCTTAACAGTGAGATGGATAAGTCAGAGTTTACAATGAACCTGGGTGCAAATCCTAGTCGTCTCAGATTAGTTATTTGTGGTGTCAAAGTGTTCGAGAGCATAAATAGAGAAATGTTAGGCTTTTTAAATGATGATCAGTGAGTGTGTGTGTGTAAATCTGCCCTTAAACCTGTCAAAAACTGCTGGAGAAATGACAGTTTGTAAGTGTGGAGAAATTTGTAGTTGTAGAAAACATTGTCTAACTTAAATGTTTATACAACCTGTCACCTTGATTCTAATTTCTGATACACAAATTAGCCTCACTGGATTAGTTTAAAGATAAAATGAAAACATAATGACTAAAAGTTGACTAAAATGTTGTGAATTTGTGTAGACTAAAACTGCGTTGAGCATTTGTGACCAAGTCTATCAATTATCATTGTCTCTGTCAGGAATTATTCTTGAAGGAGACAGCAATATGCCTCCACTGGAGAAGTTAATTGCAAACTCAGAAGGTACAGTGATGTATGTGTTATATTAAGAATTAAATTGCTGTACATTCTGACAGCCATCACTGATAATTTAGCGTTTGGTCAGTAACGTGGGTCTCACAGTCTCGCCACTCAAACAGAAGATACATGTGTGGAGTTCTCTCTCCTGATTAAATCAAGTCGGAACAATGCCAGAAATCTGGAAAACACAATTATAAAGATGATTTAATGATTAATGATGATTTAAATAACTCATTCACATTTTAAGAAACCTAATCTGAAGTTTAGATCTGCTTTTAAACTGCCAACTCATTTAACTAAATGTGTTATATTTCTAATCTTTTGTCATGTTTGACTTACATGTTTCAAAGGCATCTGTGTATTGTGAAACAACAACACAAATTCGCCCTGCTCACGTTTCATGAATGAGACTGTCACTTTACCCTATATATGCAGCAAACAATGCTTGATGTTCCATGTCTGATAAGGGCTTTATAGATGTACCACCCATAACACCAAAATGTATATAAGGTTGAAAATCAGGCAAGTGTGTCTTTAAGATGACAAAGATTGAACATCTCCTGACTGTGATAATAATGACATGTAAAATGTGACTGAAAGTATATTTAGTAACATGTTTGACTGTACAGTGCTGCTGCTGGTGGAGAACCAAGGAAAGCAAGATGTTTTTAGCCTGACATAGCATGCATTGCTGGGGTTATCTGATGGAGTTTAAAAGGGACTGAAATGTATGTCTAGTTTTTTAAAGATCATATTGCAACCACCATGTAATCCTTCGCCTAGAGTTAAAAATGAAAATCCCCAAAAATACATAACTCTCCATCTGTTGTAAAGAGATACGACATGTAGCATATAAATATAGAGTTGTGTCACAGTTTAGACAGAGCCACAGTTATGTTACTGTCCACACAAACATAAATTACCTGGTTTTCCAGAAGCTATCGACCAAGACCAAACAGAGGGACACCTCCACAGACATACAGTAGCAACCAGGCCCTTCCACATCCATAAACTTTAGTTCAATCAGGAGAGACTCATGTCTTATAGTAAAGAGAATATTTATTAACATGTGCACATAAGAATGAAAAATATGAAAAGTCTTTGGCGATTAGACCCCATAGAGATGGTATCATTTCAGGAGGGTGATGAATCCATAGTCGAATGGGGAAACCTCCTCCTCTGGGTCTAGACAATGGTGGTGGTGGAGGTGGTGGAGATGAGATGAGATGAGAAGAAGATGGAAAAGTGCCAATGACGGGACAATTTTGCCTAAAATGAGAGCTGACAGCAGCAGAGGAGAGAGCAGATTTAAAATTTTGCAGTAGAATCCTGATTGGCTGATAGAGATTGTGGCAAAGTTTGATTGAATAACTAGAAGAGAGAACGCCCATAGACAGCTGATTGGTGGAAGCAATGGGAGTGAGAAGGGGGAGGATTGTGAATGAAGTAGCACAAAGAAAGTCTTCCTGATTGAACTTACGCTGAGCTTCATTTCCTGTTGAACTCTGCATTACCTGCTCTGGCTGGAGGCCTGAGCTGAGGCGCTTGTTCCTCCTTTGCTCAGTTCTGCTTCAGTCCAGATGCAGCTGAGACAGAGAAGGCCTCTGTTCCTCCAGGAAAGTCGTCCCCGTTTAGGGGGCCATGCTCCCCCTCATCTTTTCCAAAATGAGGAGTGTAAAACTCAGCACCTGGACAACCTAATTACAGCCAGACCCTCTTTAAAACCCCAGCTCAGGTTTCTGGTTTCTCCTACTCTCAACCAAACATAAACAGCACAGTTTGGGTTTCACAGATGTCTGACTGTAACAAGAATGAGAGAGGACCCAGGACTCTATTCATTCACAGGATGCAGACAGATTGCAGTCTGTACTGCTGCAGAACTAAATGTCTGACATGGTGATGAGCAGCACAGGAGCACCACAGGGTCTGTCCTGTTGCCTCTTTCCTTCACTTTATACACCTCAGACTTTCAGTACAACTCAGAGTCCTGCCATCTGCAAAAAGATGACACTGCAGTAGTTGGGTGCATCAAAACGAGACAAGAGTCAAAGTACAGGGACCTGATGAGTGGTGTAGAGGGAACCACCTACTCTTGAGTGTGACCAAAATCAATGAGATGGTCATAGACCTCAGCAGAACAAGAACTGCTGCTGATCCCACCAACATCCTGGGAGAGCAGGTGGTGAACAAGTACAAGTATCTTGGAGTTCTCCTTGTCAACAAGGCTGTTTACAGGAGAGGACAGAGCAGACTCTACTTTCGATGGAAACTTGGGTCCTTTTATGTGTGCATCAAGATGTTGCAGTTCTTTTATCAGCATGTTGTTGCAAGTATGATCATCTTTGCATCAATGTGTTGAGGCAATGGCATCAGAGCTGGTGACCAAAACCAAATGTGCATCCTCCTCTTCTCTACTACCACCTTTAACAGATCCAGGGTGGCTCCCAGAACAGAGCCGGCCTTTCTGATCAAACTGTTGTGCATCATAGAAAACATCTCACATCATCTATATGACCTTCTGGTCAAACAGTGGAGCACTTTCAGTGACAGACTGATCCAGCTCCACTGTGACAAGGACTGCTACAGGAGGTCCTTCCTGCCAGCTGCCACCTCCCTGTACAAGCAGTCCCCTCAGTGTTAGGACAGGAGGGTTGGGAGGTGAAGCATCATGTGTCCCCCTAATGCGTAGTTTAAACTACACGACTTTGGCCTTGATTTACCACTCAATTTTGGAGCCCCCTGACAAAAGCTCCACATCTGAGGCAAATTAGAGCTTGGGCACTATGTGTGAACAGTTCAAATAGCAAGTGGATAGGCTTGTCGATACATCGCAGATAGTCCATAGCATGCTCTAACATGCTGAATATCTGGACCTGTTTTTATCTGGATTTTTTTCAGCAAGCTACCACCAATGAGAGCATAAGATATAGTTTAAGGACAGAAACCAACCCATTCTCATTCCAAAGTCATCAAATGCTGCCGCCTGGTCAGTGGTTTCTGGGTCAGACACCAACAAAAAAAGGCATCCTTTTCCTGCAGTACTATGATGCACCGTCAGGCAGCATCAATTTATAACACCGTGGAACGGCATCAGATTGAAACGCTGCCAGACAACAACGTAACTTAAGGAGTTGGAAAGTCCCTCTCGGGCGGGCGAGAGGGCTGAGAGATGGGACCAACAAACACTGGACTTTTATCCCAGGAGCGTAGTGTTTGCTTCCCAAATGAATGTTAAGCCAAACAATGCTATTTTTTTTCTAAACCTAACTGTGTGTCTTTGTCGCACAAGGAAATAAATATTGACACAAGGTGTTTTACCAATGTTATAGTTTTATTTTGGAAGAGACTGTGTGCATCTAACAAGCAGAAACTGCACATTTCCTGTGAAAAGGCCAGTGTATTTTGAAAACACATAATGCATGTAACAGGCATAAATTGACACTGTGTCCTAGAACAGGTGCACCTAGGATAACTAAGATGCCACATGTAGATGTAAAAAGTCCACTGAAAAAGCGGTGATATGTGATGAGTTGGGAGTTAGAATATGCTGCAGAAACAAACTGCGTTGTTGCGCTTTCCATGGTGTGTGTGTGTTTGAGAGGGAGAGTGACAGAGAGAGAGGAAGAGAAAGTGGAAAGTGGACTATTGCACACTATATTTCTGTATTTTATCAGCCCAATAACTTACTTAGAATGTAGTTTGAAAACCAAAATAACTTTAAGATTTAAGATTACGAGACAGCAAGTTGTGTAGTGTGAGCTTCCAGACTAAAGACAGTCTCCTGGACTCATTCACCTTTAACATCTTTCAATTATATGATCTCTAACTGCACTACAACTGTACACTATACTTACATACGCTGTAGTTTGCACTATTTGCATTATGTCCACCTCAAACATGTATAAATGTACAGTAAAATTCTCCAACTCTATGTTTAAGTCACTGTTGTTAAGTATTGTAATATATAGTCTTTTGCTCATGATCTTTGTCGTTTTTGCTCTAAGTTGCTGTAACGGTATGATTTCCTGCTGGGATTAATAAAGTCCTGGTCTCTGTCTCTAACTCTCTCTCTCTCGTGAAATGGAGTGGAGTTCCACTGATGTGTATAATTTAACATAAACTCTACTTAATTACTGATGTTGAAAATGATTCATCACCTGATTCTGTGGCTGAAAGTATTGTCCTCCCGCTGTGCTAAGAGCTGCACAAAGAACATATCAAAGGAAGTACAGATGGTTTAAGGAGCAAGTCTGCCTTCAGTGTCTCACTTAACATTCCACACCATTTACTGACCTTGAGTCACCCAATATTAGCAACATGAAATAGTGCAGGGCCTTGAGGTTGAAAACACTCCAAATTGCAGTCTTTGAAAAGCGACCCCCTGTGAGTGCCCATGGGGCATCAGAGGCCTAATGTCTATGTGCATGTATGTTCTTGTGCTCTCCTATGTTCCCGCCCCCCACAGACATAGCTACAATTCTAAATTCCCAACCAAAGGCTTTTTAAGAGCACGACAGCCCCAGCAGGCGAGATGAAAGTAGTGATTTTATTCCTCCCTCCATAATTCTAGCCTTTTTTGTCCACTATATGTTATTACAGGGAGCTGCATCTAGTTATTTGTGTCCTGTGGCCGGATACATGTGCACAGAGGGAACCAATTTGTGTGAGAGGCGTATCAGGACAAAGAAGACGACTGATTTCGGATCATTGAGCCTGCAGGCGAAGGGCCGCCTGTGAGTAATGTCACCGCAAGCAGCACTCCTCACTAACATTGTTTAACTGAGAGCTGTGGTCTCTCCTGTGTAACTGGCAGCCATCTTTACACTCTGGCTGAGACTTAGGAAACATTTGGGCTTAAATGATATTGATGGAAAAACTAATTTGGTAAAACAAAGAGCATCTCTTTTGCACTTACTGTGAAGCTGTGCCAGACTGCCTTAAACCAGTCTCTGGGTCGGGACCTCGAAAGGGCTAACAAGATAAATCTTAGCAAAATGATTAACTAGTCAGGAAAGATGAAGAAGAAACATATTTTCACTTTAGAAAGTTATTGTTTTATTTAGCTTCACTTCTTCAGGCCTTAAAAATCATTTTAATAAAACAAATGGAGATATGTGGGAACACTCTTTGGTTAAACTGCTCTCAGCTCATAGACAAGTACAGCCTTTGATGAGGGATCGTGAGCATGCATCCCTATTTATAAAGGGTGACAAGCCAGAAAGGTTGGGAACCACTGGATCAAAAACACAAAAAAATGATGTTCAAAAAATAATGTTAGAAGAGATTCTTTCCAGGTTCTTATGCTGTGTGCCTGTGTTAACTCATCTCTTGGTATATTTTGGAACATATTTAACATATTTAACGTCATCCTGTACTCAGTCATGCATATATACAGTATGTCATGAGTGAGTCCTCCCCTTTAAGTTTGCACCTTCTTGTAATCGCTGTGATTGGGAGCCAGTAACACTTCCACTCTAGTATCCCTTTTCGATATTCATGGGCTGGCTTGGCTAGGTTTGGTTTGGGCCATAAGCCCAGTGCAGCAGGGATTTGCATTTCCATTACAACAGGACTATCTGCTTGAAGATGTGTCTTGAACTGATGATGGTTGGTCTTGAGTGATGACATTTAATCTAACATCTCACTGTGGCTGTTTCTGCTTCCACTCTTCCTCCCTTACTTTATTATTATTAAACATACCTTTATTGAAGAAAATCCGCTAACAAAGTTCCGCTAATTCAGTGATAATCACATTTAATTTCCTATAGATTCTTCACAGTAAAAGTCCCCTGTTATTTTGCTATGTAAAAACTTTTATTGTGAAGCAGTAAATTAAGGACATGTTGAGTTTTCGAGCAGCAACTTCACACAACTTCTAATGAAGCTCAGTGTAAGTTCTATCAGGAAGACCTTTCTCGTGCTCACCCTTTCGCATTTCTCTCCATCCCACTCTCACTACTCCCTCTAATCAGCTGACTATGGGTGTTCACTCCTCTGGTTATCCAATCACACTTTGCCACGATCTGTCAGCCAATCAGGATGCCACTGCAAAATTTGAAATCTGCCTAAATCCTATTCGACTATGGATTCATCACCCTCCAAACCATCTCTACGGGGTCTAATCGCCAAAGACTTTCCACATTCTTATTCATACGTTCACATGTTAATAAATATTATTTTACCATAAAAATTTGATTACGGTTTTGTGTGTGTGTGTGTGTGTGTGTGTGTGTGTGTGTGTGCTGGAAGGCCGATTGTTTGATCACCGTAAAGGCCTTTGCACATTGTATCTGATGGATTTTCTTACTATTCGTTGCGAAAATTTGCAATGTGAGACAAAAATTGAAAGACATTTCCTCCCTTGCTTCCGTCCACTGGAGGTACCTTCCTGGCTGTCACCATTCTCACCCTGTCTGGCTATGGCACTGGGGCTCAAGTAAATATGACCTCAGATTGTGTCAATCATGTTTGCACAATGACTCCAAAACTTTCAGCCATCGTTAAGGTTTTCAGAACATGTTTTGATTTTTTAAAAATGTTTTTTCATGTGTCAAAGCTTTTAGAGAGCTGTTTCACCAAGAAGCACTGAAGAAAATGTGGCGGCAGGACATATGCACACATACGCAACAAGGAAGAGGAACAGGGTGCACAGAATCATTTCATAACTCAGATTGCCTACTACTACTCTTACTACTACTACTACAGATCACATAGTAATAATCAGGTGGACAGATGGAAGTCATAGTCAGTGTACAAACGTGATTGACACAACATGAGATCGTATTTATTTTTAGATGTACAGCAATTTCAGATGAAAAAACAGACTCAGTGCGAAAAGGCCTTAACTTATGGCATGCCAAGTACGCCATTGTTTTGTTTTTAAACATTATTCAAATATTATGCATAACAGTGTCCACCTTTCATATAGAGGCTGCAGTTCTGCACTCCTCCTTTACAAAATAAAGCAGTTGCTTTTGTTCCCTTACCTAATTTCTATACTTTTTAATTTTGTTTATTTAAAGTGGCAGCCCCAGCTAGGGAGGGGGCCTCTATTTTATTATTCTTGTAAACCAGCTGTTCTGCAGTTATTAAATAGTGTGCTTTGATATTGTGGGCAAGATGCTTTTCTGCCAGGTAACAGGATGGTTGCATTGCTGTAGCCTAGCAGGTGGGGGATCACTTGATATAGGTTCTTTTCCTCTCTCTCCTTGGGTTCTCCCGTATGCTATTTTGTTGCGTGCTCTTCCTGTAGCTAACTGTGTGTGTGTGTGTGTGTGACTATTTCATTGCATGTGATTTTGCTGTGGCGTCCTAACTCCTGTGTGGTTCTTTTGTTTTGCAGTGTGAGGACAAAGAACCTCACCCCCTCACCTTGAAATTCACATCTCTGTTCCTTCTCTCTGTAAAAGAACTTGTGTATTCTCTTGGTGAAATTTCCACAGTGGCATTGTTGGTTCCTTGTATTTAGAGGTCTTTTAGTTCCCCAGTTACACATAAATGGCTCCAATCACACGAGATTTTAGGTGACAAGCTAACCCCACGCAGTATATAAACCATGGGTCATAGTATCCAGCAGAGCAGTGGTGTTTATGTTTTCAAACACTGAGGTTTAGGTCTAATTTTTTTCATTCCACCTTCTGATCTAACAATGTGGGTTGTCTGCCTTTTTACTCAGCTATTGCTCTGTATTTGCTAAGCCACACCCACTTTTTAGTGATCCAAACAGGAAATATATATATATATATATATATATATATGTATATACTGTATCCCGGAGTCATGTGCATAAGTGAGGGTAGAATGAAGTGTGAGATGGATCAGCAGTTTGATGTGGCGTATGCGGTGATGCAGGTGCTGCGCCTGACCATTGTGGACCAGAGAGAGCTGAGCCAGAAGGCAAAGTTTTCGATTCACTGGTCCATTTACATCCCAACCCTTGCCCGTGGTCATGAGCTTTGGGTAATGACCAAAAGAATGAGATCACAGATACAAGCGGCCAAAATGGGTTTCCTCTGAAGGGTGGCTGGGTTAAAAATGTGATTGGGCCAGCCCAGTGTCAATTAAAAAAAAGGAAAAGAAAAGAAAAAAAGACAGTTGTGTCGGCCAAAAGGTACGTCGGCCCACCAAGAAACTGCCCAGTATGCCAGATGGCAAGTCCACCCCTGGATACAGCATTAGTTTTGTCCACCATGGGACGGCGTGTCAATTTATGTTCAAATGACCAGCAGAGTGGACAGTCTCACTAGAAAGATTTTGTTGGTTACAGCTACACTACTGCTTACCCTCAGACAGTAAGTAAACAAAAAAACTGTAAGAAACAGGCAGAGATTATATAAATACGCACAGTATGTAAGAGAGAGAGCAACAGCAAAAGAGAGATGCCTGAGGTTGGAAGAAACACGGTAGATGGAGAGAGAGGATGAGAAGAGATGAAGGGGAGTGAGGTTAGTCATCAAAGTTTGCTCCGTCTACATTTGATGGTCTTGTTTTCTCATCTTGGAGGCAGTCTCAGACAGGCTCATGTACTCATTCTGGAGGAAAGAAACAAATCCAAAGCCATATTGTCTATAAGAGAGTGGAAGGGGCACAACTTTTTCTACTCATTTGCTTTCATCATTTAGAGAAGAATGTGAGATGTTAAGTATTTTTCTGAGTTCCTGATTGATCAATAATGTGTAGGCGACGTGTATCTTTGTGAGCCAGATTTTAAAATGAAACAGTCATATTTACCCAAGGCTTAGCCTACCTTTTTTCTAAGAATAGAAATTACATCACACTCTACACTATCTTATCTGTTTCTATACATACACTGTTTGTGTGTGTGTGTGTGTGTGTGTGTGTGTGTGTTGACGAGTCATTTTCATTCCATGCCACATGAACTTGTTTAATACATCCGATGCCTCACGTACAGTCGCCCTCAGGGACAACTGAGGCCTTCAACCTGGAGCTGATGTCATCAGACGGTGCCCAACCTTCTCTGGGTGTTTCGACCCTTAACCACAAAATAGCTCAGCTGGAAGACCCACCTGTTGGTTCCTGGTGTGCCGGTCAGCTACAACAGTACTGGAGAGAGAGTTATGCATTAAAACAGGAGTGCCATTTCTCTCCATTTGTAGGGGATGTGAATGGAAACACATCCAACATATACTAACATCACCCAGATGTGACACTGGGACAAGGAAAAAAACAAACGGGAGGCCAGCTCCTTATCCCCCCTGCTTTCAGGCAACCTTAGGATGCACAAGCACAACAGGGTATGTTGTAGATGTTGCAGGCAGTGTTGGGCAAGCTACTTGGAAAGTGGTTAGGGTGAGCTAACCTACTAGTTACTCTAATATTAAATGAAGCTTCACTACATCAAAGCTATCACCCTCAGAAATGTAGCAAGCTAAGCTACAGCAAAATAAAAGTAACTAGTGCAACTACATCCAAGCTTTTTACTAAATTGAACCAACTTCGTGCCAAGTCACTGTTATCTTACTGATCAATAAAACTGTCAGTCAAACAGATAGGCAGGTAAAAAAGTTAAGTTCAACTGTTTATTGAACAGTGAGCTGCACTAACTCCCAACACGACTCAAACCACAACAGCAAGAATGAAGACCTGCTTCAAACAGTCACAACATGGTCAAAAACGTACATGCGTGTGTATGTATGTATGTATGTAAACAAACACAATATTCATATTATTTTGACTTAAATTGATCCAGATCTCTGCCTTAACTTTTGAAACACCCAAATGCAGCCTTTATCTGGATTAAAGGGAGGATTGGATTACCAGAGCTGAATCCTGATCCTCAGGATCAGGATCCTCTTGATCTGTGTTGAAATACCCAGTTTTCAGATCAGATCAGGATTTAATCCAATCCGGCCAGGATAATCCTATCAGATAACTTTGAAATACTGGGCCCAGATGATCCCACGCAGAAAGAGTGCGAGGACCCAGTTGATGACAACGATGATGTAACTGGGAAGTCGACAGCTACTTGCAATCAGTTGAAACCTGAAGTACAACACGGATGTCCCCGCCAGTGCAGCTTGTGAGCGACTCTTTAGTGTAGGCAAAGACATTTTCTGACCAAAGAGAAACCGTCTCTCCGATGCAAATTTTGAAAAACTTCTCTTGTGTCGTGTGAACAAACATCTCATGTGACAAAGATCAGTGTCCAGCTTGGTCACCTCATCCTCTAGTGAGGACACTGATAAGCGGTGGCAGAAACTTGTTTCCATGAGAGAGAGAGCGAGAGAAAGATCTAGATGGGATTTTCCCATTAATGGATTACATTCAGGATACATCTCAAGACATGCTGATTTGTATCTGACCACACAATGTTCAGTGAATTTCCATATACTACTGTTTAATTTCACTGTGGCTGCGTGTTTATCAGTAAGATGAGAAGAAAAACATAGACCTGCCTTAATACCAAATTTCAGGATTATTTGGTTCCCACCTCAGAGGTGGATTTGACAAAGTCTCAGCTCCACTTCTCCTAGATATTGTTACTCAAGATGTTCATTACACTTCATCTAAATTAGTGTTTTAGTTGTAAGTAATTTCAAGCATAGAAAAATATTGTTTGGCCATACTTCCTGAAACTGCTGTAAATAAGAGTAACAAATACAGACCTATTTCTCAACGTCTAGTTTCACCTAACATTGTAACCTGTTTGTACCAAAACATCCAACATATGTTTGTGGTCAGACAAAGGCAAGGGAATGCAGTGCAAAGCAAATTTATTTGTATAGCACATTTTCTTTACATAGAGTGCAAGAAACAACACAGGGATTAACATAATAAGCACATGGCAATTCAAACATAGTACTAAAAAAGCAATTAGAAACAAATGATATGTGTGCACTTGCATTTTTCCAATGTTACATCACATGTTTGAGGGGGGAAAAGTAATAGCTCAACTATGTCCTGAAAAAACATTGCTGTATGTCTCAATTTAAATCACATTTAAGCACTTTCAATGTATATTTTCATGCTTCTGATTTAATGAAGATAAATTTTACTGAATTCAGATAAGCTTGAAAATGCACCTTTAAAATGCCTGGGAAGTGCATGACTGTGATTTTATAACATGCAGCAATGTATTTCAGGAAGTGGTTGTGTGTACAAACTGATTATTTTACTTCATCAAATCAGATGCTATAGTGCTATATGTTTAGTGGGAGCCTTCTACAAAAGGGGATAAATTTCCAGGGATTTCCAGCATTCGACCTGTTGTCTTCATTAGCAGTGGCATTGCTGAGTGGTCCATGGGTGTGAGTGTATTCTGAAAGTAGAAGTAGAGTGTGTATGAGCATATCTTTGTCATTGTCAGGAATCCACAATAGTCAGAGAAATTGTTTAAGTAACGTTACAGAAAAGCATATCATCAGCATTACTGTAGCATACCCAAACTCAATCCTCTGACACTTCTGAATGAACCGCAAAATTCATACTAGTAACGTTACTGTGTATTTTTCCAATACTGCAGCAGTCTGCTCTGCACACATGTACAAAAAATAAAAATAAAACAATTAGAGATCGGTACGCCCACGTTTTAAGTAGGTGACAATTCAAATAGCTGGCTCACATCAGATGGTGAGTGGCCTTCGTATGGTCTTAAAAACGCTACACATTAGACAACGGTATACTTACATTTTGATGCGAAAGCTGGGCTACCAACTGCTCCTTTCGTGAAGTGTTCTGCTGTGAAGACAGAGCACAGCGGGTCATAATCTGAAAGCCACGCCCCCAAAGGGGAAACGTTTCAGATCCGGGGGCGGAGTCGTGAGATTTGGAAATCCATATCCAGTCAGATTGGGATCAAAGTGATCCACCCTGCCAATGTTTTGAAATACCCAGATAAAGTCAGCAGGATCACCTTGATCCCTGACTGAGAAAAGGAGGATTTCATTATCCGGATTATTCTGATCCGGATTACAAGTTTTGAAATACTGGGCCCTGGAGATTGTGTTTGACGCAGATTTACTTCTGCTTTCAGGTTTGACACAACATCAGCCTTCTTTTGACCAGGGATGTACGTCAGTCTGAGCGTAGGATGAGCTGCAGAGGCTATGAGCAACCTTGCATCTTGAAAAATGTATCCAAACCTCTTCTTCACCCCATTGATGATTGCATATACCAGTGGGTTACAGTGATGCAAGTTGGTCTCACGCTTCATCTGGTCCATCTTCTCTAGGAGAATCGAGATTGCTGCGTAGGCCATTTTATCAGACTGTAGTACACCAAGAGCCTTGGCCAGAGGTGCCATAACCTAAAAGATGCACAGAAAAAAGAAGCAATTACTCAAACATAATAATAATGATCATCATTATTATTATTATTATTATTATTATTATTATTATTCATAATCATCATAATCCTAATAGTAGTACTAGTTTAACATTCAGTGGAGTCTCAGCTTTCATTTGAGATGAATGGCGTGTGTTTTGAATAACGTGTGGTTGAGTTAGAGCCCGAAATATACCGAGTGGGTCAGGATATCGGTGCTGTATGGAGTTGTTGGAGTTAGTTGTTGTTGTTGTTTATTTAGTTGTTGTTTGAGCTGTGTTTGGGGCATGTATAAAGGGTTTTTACAGCTGTGTAGCTGAGGTTCTGCTGTTAAATTTGATGTGCAACATCACTATATTATTCGTGATCAGTGTATTGTTACATACTGTGCTTGCAAAGTCGCTCTCAAAGTCCCCCAATTGGGGGACTTTCGGGTTTAACAGTAATATCCTCAACATTGCCAACAAATAAAGGAGAACGGCCGCATCTGGAGTCAATGTTTGCATTGTCTGTTCTGTAGAAAAAGCATGGGAACTTTGTAGAAGAGGACCTGCTCTGTATGTAGATATAAACAGCTCATTCTAAGGTAATGTAAACATACTGATTCTTAGTTTTTGGTGATAACAAACTAATGACAAAATAGTTATGAATATTATTATCCTTATTGTTCTAATTATTATATTCAATTTCTGCTAATATATGCCCCTAAATTATAAAGATTGGACCTTTAAGTAAAAGCACATTATTACCAGCCAAATGTACTTTAAGAGTTAAATTAAATTGACTCATTATGTAAACAAGCTCCATTTACATTGTTAAATCATGGAGCCACTTAGGTCCCCAAAAGTGTATATGGTTTCATCTTAAAGGATACTTTGGATTTTTTAAAGTGGGGTTGTATGAGGTACCTATCCACAGTCAGTTTATTACATACAGTAGATGATGGTCAGCGCGCCCCCAGTTTGGAGAAGCAGGCTGGAGTCTGTCATAGAAGCTGCACAATCTACTGCTGAGGAGGGGTCAGCAACAAAATGTATTTTAGCCACCTAAAAAAATTAATATCATTTTAAGTCTATGCTGTATTGAGAGAATTTTATCTTCTTTAATTTTCTATCAGACAGCTTGTTTTGACAGGGAATTCGTTAACTGATAATTATAAGATATTGTTTGTTTGTTTACTGACTTATTGGCTTGATAGTGGAAATTATATTTCAGATGTTATGTGTGAATTAAATGATTTAGAGTCATGATTTGGTTTTATTTATGGAAATATTTGATAAAATGAATAAGTGATTTAATTTATTGATGGGATTTATGATTATTAGTTGTAAATACTGATTGATTTTGTTTGAAATTAAAAACTAGAGTAAAAAAAACCCCAACAATTATTACAAATATTATTTAAAAGGGATATAAATTTTATTTTAAAACAAAGCATTAATATTTTAAAAATTGCAATAAATACATTTAATAAATATTTGGCACAGCATGAGATGGATTATATTAACAAGAGTATTCAATATGAAAATATAATGTTTGATTTAATCATTAATAATTTGATTAAAATTAAATGATTTATGTTGTTTAAGACATGAAATGCCTGATTTAATTAACTGACATGATTTATGCCTCTCTATTTGAGGTCATCAACCTCATACTCAAACTGATCATCATTTCAATAAATGAAGAAAATGAGCGGAGTTGTGCACCTTCCCTTGTTGTTGTTTATGCTGGGTCGAGTACAGGCAAGCATTGAGGCTCAAACTCAACCTTTTTTTGATGAGATCAAAATTGTGTATATTGGTCTCTCTCTCTATATATATATAGATATGTGTATGTTTGTTAGCTTTACAAATCAATAGTGCTATTAGTAGTTATAGAAAATCAGATTGGTGAATTTAAATTTTCTTTTGAGATGAAAAATAATTATTCTCCTTTTGAGAGTAACAGTCACATAAAACAGTCAATAGTAACTAGTGAGTTTTCAGTAACTAGAGTGGTTAGTCTATTTAAAATTTCCTGTGGTAAAAACAGTCAAAATCACATATCACAATTTGTAATTAATCACAATTTAGATCCAAAACACACAAAATAAGCTACTTATTTATGAATGATAAGACAACTCTTAAATTGTGGTTAAATACCCTTTTAAATGAAATCAGGCTTAATATAGGTTAACTCAGAAAAAAAATTGTTTTGTAAAGGATAACATTCAGTATCTTAATAGATAATGGGTTTATCAAAGTTAACCAGACTTAACTTAAATCAATGTTGGTTATTAAGACTCTTATCAATTGTAGACACAGTTTCAATTTGTGAATCAAACTCAGTTATCCAAACAACCAGGAGAGGGCGCTGTTCAATTTGCACACCAAATGAAATGAGGCAAATTAAGCAGGAGAGGGCGCTGTTCAATTTGTAAATTCAATGTAATGAGGCAAAGCAACCAAAGAGGGTGCTGTTTGATTTTAAGCCTGCAATGCAATTGGGCAGAATAGCCCAAGATGGTGCTGTTCTGAGGAAGTACTAAATGTATATATATATATATATATATATATATATATATATATATATATATAGAATAATAGAAAAAGATTAGGGCAGGAAGGGCAGGAAGGGCAGGAAGTGACGGTTTAGCACCGTCCTCTGAGTGACTTAAGCTGTTTTAGCCTTAGCAGACCACAGATACTCAAAGCACCCAGGGCAAAACATCGTAGGCAATCATATTGCAGCAGTTTAGAACTTCACTAAATCCACACACAGATGAGCACGGCGGCTTCACCCATTTAGCACAGTTACCCAAGCAGGGCAATCAGCTAACACTTTATCATTCAGCGACAATTTCGTTCACTCTTACCAAAGTAGTAAATCAACTTTAAACCTCGGCACCAGTCAGTGCGTAACAACTTTAACCCCTGCACTGCTGTCTCACAGCTGTCTCGGCTAGGTAGCTAATCTAATCAGAAGACACAGAGGATCTGAATTAATTATAACTTTCTGGAGTATCACAGCAAAGCTTCATTAAAACAGGACACAATTATGACTCCACGTTTCACAGCAATCAATGTGTCAAATAGGCCTTTTCTTGATGCGTGCGGTGACGCTTCAGATATCTGAGAGATTCAGGTGCCAGCAGCACCGCACTTGAAACATTAAAGCTTACCGTAGTTTAGCTCTTAAGTTCAGTGTTATAACACAAATATCTAATTTGCCATGGTCTAAACGCAAGGACTTACATCATCTAGCTTTGGAAAGCAGAGCTAGATGGTAAACATACATGGCAGCACACCGGTAAGGTAAGACAACACGTTTACATGTCGTTTTCTATATGTTCTCTGACATTTATCCTAACGATATGACGCGGTCTTTGTGGAAAAAAAGGTTGTTTAGTGGACTAACTTTGCACTTGAAGGGATGCCCGTTCACTTACGTTTTAACAGGTCTGACGCTATGGCTGTATCTAGGCTAACGGCTAACATGCTAACTATTATCTGTATGTCACTAGTCACTTGAACCAAATTTAGGACGATAGAAGACGGGTTGAAATAAACCGAAATTTCCCTCTAAGCCTCCTATTCGACATCAACGCTTTTACCACACAGCGGCGGCCTGGAGTCAGAGAAGTTCTTTTCCTACTTTCTTAGCAGCGTTGATTCAGGCGGACGTTTCTCTTGGAGGGCCCCAGGACTGTCGCTTGGCAGCTCCCAGACTTCCCAGCAGAATGAAACCGGCTGGAACACAGTGGTGGAGGAGTGGTGACCCTCAATCGTTGGTTCTCTTAATCTGCAGAAAGTCTCTGGGTTTGGCAACAGAACCACTGTGACAAGTGTTCGGCAGCCACTGGTTCCGATGAAGCTGGTGTGAAGAGGCAGGTCGAACGGGCACTTGTCTACTTTGTTATGATTGCTCGCTTATAATAAAGTTGAAAACAATATTGTTGGCCGTTCGATCTTGTTATCAAAGTTACTATTAACGCACATAAAAATGTTAAAATCGGCTGGCTTCGTCACTTCAAGTATAATGTTACTGAAGGCACTGGAGGTAAAAGAAAACTGGACAAGCAAAATATAAAAGTTTAAAATAACTTTGATGGTGAACAAGTAAGAGTTGCGCAGGAACCTTAACTGGCTAAAATATAAGATATGGCAAGAGCAAGTAGACAAAAATGAAAAAACAAAACAAAAGGGCGTACGCAAAACATAAAAACAGGAGAGACTAAGATATAAAAAAAAGAAGAGGAGCAACAAGAGCAAGAATACAAGTTAATGACCTAAAGAGCTACCTCAAATGAACTCTTTACCCCCCTTTTGGCACCCGGATGTCTGGAGGGGGCATCCCTCCTGACCGGAGTAAGCTCGGGGGCAGGGTAGTAAACATTTGACCCTTGCTTGTGGCCATTAGTTTAGGAAGGCTGTATGCTCCTACAGCAGGCTCAGTGGTTGGCATGGAACTGGAGTATCTGGTGTCAGTTGCAGAGTGAAGGACCCTGACCAAACTCCTGTCTATCATGGAGAGCACCAACCAACCTCTGCACAGCACATTGGTCAGCTAGAGAAGCATATTCAGTGGCAGGCTGGTGTCAAAGAGGTGCTCAACAGAGAGGAAATCCTTCATCTCCAACCTTCCTCTGTTTAAACTCTGACTCTTTCAGCTTTGGTTATATGAAAAGGCAACCTGTTCTCATTCCCAGGACGTCACATGCCAACACTTTGTCACATCCCCTGGCATCTCACATTGATGCTGAAGGCATCCTTTATCATCTTAATGTGACTCACAGCAGTCTCCTGAGTAAAACACCTTAACCTTTCTTCAACTTTATGAAACAGTCATGGTTAGGTTTACACGTACAAACTAATTGGTTAGATTAAGAAAAAAAGATCTGATTTAAAACAAAGTACATTTGCTGCAGGGTTATGGTAAGATATCATATACCATGAGGTAAATTCACGTAATATAATGTTTAAACAGAGATGACTCTTCTTTCACACTGGACACAAACAGCAGTCTCCTGTCAAAAAATCTGTGCTTTCGGCATCAAAAATTGCCACCAATGGGTTTATATTGGAGTTAGTAAAAAAACAGATGTATCTTATGGACACTAAAGGATGCCTTCAGTATTAGTTTCATGCTCCGAATTACGTGACAAAGTGTCAGTATTTGACAGCTTGGGAATGAGAATGGGCTGGGATAGGTAGCTACACATTTGCCCTGTGCGTGCATGACCTGTACCGATGCCATTTAGTTGTTGTGGTGGTTAGTTTGTCATCTGTTATCTGCTTGTCATGAGTGCTTCATGTCATATTATGGGGTTGTTATTATTTATTATAACCTTTTTATTACTTTATTTGTTATAACTTCATTTGTTTGGTTTGTCTTGTATCGGTACTGAATTAATTATTGGATGCCTCTCTTACCTTATCGTATCTTATCTTATCTTATCTTATCTTATCTTGCATTGTGAAATCAAAAGAGATGTAGTGGGCGTGACATTTGAGACAACAGTGTCGGCTACTAGTGTGACATAACATGTGTAAGCAGTGATTTCTAAACAATAACAATGGCATAACACAACAACAACAATCATTTACCATCTCAGTTGTATTTGCTCGGAAGGTAAGGAGCTCCTTGGCCTCATTGTTTCCCAATTTATGGACATTTTTGGCCACTGTTTGCCTTCTTTGAGTTAGCTACTAACTGATAACAGCTACTTTTTAAATCTCCCGCGGTGGATTGCGCCCATAACACATCAGCAACAGGTCACACCCCTGTCACTCATGATCCTGTATAGGTGGTTTTCTGTTCCCAGCTCAGATGTGAGACAACTCTGTCCCCCCATTCCACAAGCATACCTTTTGTACAGAACAGTGAGGTGGAATAAAAATTCCCGCCTTGAAGAGGCAGTGTAAAAGGGGCTTCTTATATCATAGTATCAGTAGAATATGACCTATGTCCTATCCAGAGGTTATTCACATAATGGGGAAGAGTAGGCACATAATTCATGTCATGCCCAGATAATATTAGGAACCCCCCAGCCTTTCAGTGTGGGCCACCACAGACAGGACAGTACAAACTGCTGCAACATGACTTGCTATTGCTGCAATACTGCAGCAATTAGAGGAGTCACAAGCACAAAAATAATGTGATGGAGCTGAATGGCTACTGATAAGGAATGTCTTGTGCCAACAGTACTGGACATATCCCAAATTAGTATCAGCCACAGCTGCTTGAGAATGCTACATTGGCCCAATAACAGCCCACTAACGCTGCATAGTGTCCAAAAGCCAACTGTTAGCTTGATGTGTCATGACCTGAAGGAGTTGCCATCAGCAGGGCAAAACTAATGCAATACTAAGCTGTTTACCAGGCCCACCCCAATAATAGGCATAGTGTGAAGGAAATCTTGACCCCCATTCAGAAAAACCTGCCTATAAACAATGCTCAAAATATCCCCCACTCTCTCTTTATGAATCAAATCCCTAAACGAGGATCCTATTGTTAGCAGCAGCTGAATAACCAAGCGATGCAGGCTGTATTTGGCATATCCTGTCCTGTTCCCCTGCCGGGTGGAGGTTTCTGTTGCCTCCTCTCCCTGAATAGATAGTGAGATTGGCCCCAAGACACCAGAACATCCTGCCTGCACAGCAAGAATGTAAACAGGTCTACATGTTATGTCTATCCAACCCAGCCTGATTTCATAATCTCAGCTATGCCTCAGCTGTAGGCCTATGTGTTACACTGGCCCGAATGTGGTGGGAAAACTGCTTTGTGACAGTAAAACTCTGTTTGAAGTAAGGATGTAAAACATGCAGTAAGAAGGCGTTAATGATGGGAAGTAACACTTACTAACCAAGTAGTTCCTCACCCTTTCTTTTCCCATACTCCATGTTTCTTTCCCATGTGTAGCTTTTGTTCTGTTTCAATTTGATAGTGAACATGAAATATGGGGTTCAAATTATATGTGACAGGGGTGAAAGGCCTTTATACCCAGGATGGATGCTTTGTGACTTGCAGGTCAGACTACAAGACCATTAAAGGGTAACTTTGGTACTTTTCAGCCCTTACTGCTTTTCCCCACGTTTTGTGTCTAAGTGACAAATGGGAGTAACAAATTTTGAAAATTGGTCCAGTATTGAGTGAGACCAGAGCAGACGACAGCGGCTAAACAGGTTATTTTATAACCACTCAGGGCATTTGAGCACCATCAATTTACAACCAATAAAAGTGCTTGTTTTTGCCACTGACAGGCTCAGATTATTATTCTGAGTGTCTGACAATATAATTGAAAGAATCCCTATGGAGGCTGACCTCTTTGCTAAGGAGTAAGATCCTTTTTGTTAAACCAAGAAACAGCCCAGAAATGGCTATGGCCAAACCCACCAGACTCCATTTAAATAAAGAGTAATTTTATCATCTTCAAAAACCTGCTTCATTCAAGTTCAACAGAAACAAAACAAAACTCATAAAAAATGTCTCGGTATGTCTTCTACTGATCCAACAACCAGCAACTTTGGTTTAGTTGAAATAAACCCTTAATTCACCCAGTTAAAGGTGAAAATGTGCTAGCACCATTTACACTAAAATTACTGTTTACTTAAATGGAGTCTGGTGAGTTTAGAGATAGCAGTTTCAAGTCTGTTTCCGGTTTAAAAAAAGATTCTTACTCTTTAACAAAAAGGTCTATCTCTTTGGTAACCCCTTTTCCATATGTTGCTGGAATTTAAGAATGATAATCCAAGCCTGTCAGTGGCAAAGGCAAGCACTTTAAGTGACTGTAAATTGACAGTGCAGAAATGCCCAGAGTGGTTACACTGCAGCCAGTTTTGCCACTGCTGTCAGCAACGTTCTTGCTCAATACTAGACCAGTTACAAAAATTGTTGTTCCCATAATTACTTAATCCCTATTTCCACCAAACACTTTCGGTATGGTATCTGCAGTGAGAGTCTCTCTCAGTGGGATATTTAAAAGTAGCGGTTTTGTGCGTTTAGTCCTTCTCAGGCAAGCACAGGGGTTTAGTTGTCCTGTATTTCACAGGAACGACACTCTGTGATGCTTTTTTTTCCAAGTGAGGATTAGAATATATGCAGTTCACATAATCTGGTCAAAACTGATATATAATTTTAAATGCTGAAAGATCCACTCATTACTAAAAGAGTATCCAAGAGAGACAATAAAAAATAATGGAATCTTCCAAATTGTCATACTGAAATGTAAGATGTGTTGATGGATCCATGTCATCATCTTATGCATTGAGTAATGTTTCAAGTAAACATTTCGCCTTAAAAGTTGTCAGCCCAGTGAATTAAGTTATTTTTTTCCTCAGTTCACAGCTCATTTATAGCTCACTAATAAGACTTGCCACGGTATGAACTTTGGTTACATAAGCCTCAAAACCAGCCACAACTCAGCCCTCAGCAGGAGTGACCATCCTCTTTGACCAGTCAATGGACTGCAGTGTTTCTAGTTCCACCTTTAATATCGGATCTGTGTGCTGGGTATCCCAACAGAGGGGTGACCAAAAATGGGAACAGTAAGGAACGTTCCATTGGTACCATCCACAGTTTTTCACACAAAAATGTGTACTGAACTAAACTGAACTGGACTGCTTGGTGGAAATGGGGCTTTAAATACAGAAACATGGAAAAATAGGGTCTAGGTTGAAAAATACAAAGTTACCCTTTAAGTTCCATAGACTGCAGAAAACAATGGAAGCATCAACTGTGACATCATTGGTTTCTGAAGGGACCTTTCAAGGCAGATCTTGTCATGTTTTGTTTGTTAAATTCATACAGAGGCCAAAATGTAAGAACACAAGTTGTGAGATTTGTGTAAGACAGGCCAGGAGCAGGCCCATGCATGTAAGGCATTGTCTTTTTTAATACCATTATTCTGGTTCTGACATCCATTTGCAAAATTTGTATTTTTTTACATTTATGTTTTGTTGAGATGCAACAAATGTTGCCCTTTCCCCATAAAGGTCATGAGACATTACAATGATCAAACATGTTGCTGTGTTAGTGAATCCATTGGTTGTATGCTGCATAATGAAGACTGCTATATACTGTATTATACAGCATCTCAGTGTATCTCACAGGGTCAGCAGGTTTATTTGTACAACACAACAAACCCCAGGCTTTTCCATTTCACATTGATCAATTCAGATTGGGAAACAGCTAGCCTTGCTCTGTCAAAGTTGCTTTCCAACAACTCCAAAGCTGTCTTATTTACATGATGTAGGTGTGAATTAAACGTGTGGAAACAAAAATAACACTGTGTGCTTTAACAAGCAGTTATACAATAAAACTTGAACAACAGCAGTTGAGCCTAGTGACCACATGTGGCATTTCAAATGCTCTGTTCTTGGTGGAGCTGACACAAACTTTGAACAAAACACATCTGACACTATGGTATTGGTGATTATCTTGCTATCTAACAAGATACATTGTCTAAAGAAGTCAACTTTGTTTTTTACTTTGTTTCCAGTTTTTGTCCTAACCTAGCGCAAATCAGCTGTAGATTGAGCCAGTTTAACATCTGTTTTTCTGATAGCTAAATCCCTGATTATCTTAAAAAAAAAAAAATCCAGAGTATTGTAAAATAGCCTGCCCATGCTGGATAAATCAATTTTTTTAACCTCATGGTGGCACCAAATAAAAAGTTAAGGGTTCAACAAAGTCATTACAATTTATCCTCTCTGTGGCGCAAGTGTCTATAGAATATTTCATTGCAATTTAACACACAAGTCATCAAGAATCATCCTCTTGGGACCATGCAGGCCTGTGCAGAAATGAATAATAATCCATTTGATATTAGTTGAGATATTTTAGTCTGGACAAAGGTATTAGAGCTCCAACTGACATTGCCATCCACAGAGCCACACTGCAAGCATAGCTATAGAATAACCCAGTTAGCATTTAAAAAAAAAAAAAAGTTGGCATTTTATGTTTCTGGTTGAAGACAAACTACTTCCATTTAAGATAAAATGATAAAACTGAACTTCTCAGAAAAGTCTTTAACAGGAAAAGGTTCCTCAGAATCTTCATTTAAAATGTAATCTTTAACAGTGTGCGTTTATACGTTATAATGTAGCAGATACGTTGAAACTTATGTTTTAACAATGCTGTGGATTAAGGTGTGGTTACGTTTAGGCAAAAAAAACAAAAAAAACACTTTGCAATAGTTAGGAAAATATCATTGTTATGCCCAGTCTAGGGGTGCCTGAGACACAACATGAAAGGCCCCATCTTCCCCACGTCCCAAGTAGCCACAATGACACAAACGTGTGGAACGATCGATAGTGCGAATTTATTACAATATTTAAATGACAGAATTAAGTGAAATTAAAGCTGCAAGCAGCGTTTGGCGGGACCTCGCACTTGCGCCCGTTTCGGCCCCCAGCATATGTCGTCATTGTGAATTATTTAGAAATATCAAACATATTGCCACAAACATCAGAAAATCCTTACAGAGCTGAACGGTTTGATGTTTGAATGCTTTCTGTAGCTGTAGGTATGTATAAG
>NC_065521.1:8788364-8805962 GCF_006386435.1 Epinephelus moara | reverse complement strand
CGAAGATCGTCAGGACGTTTTTCTGACATCTCACCTTTAGGAGCCCATAAAATCCAAACTAATCGAGTAATGAAAAAGTTATGAATAAGATCTGATTAGCAACAGTTGATCTGTAATGTGTGCGAGTTTGAAGCCGATATGATAAATGGTGTAGGAGATGTTTTTTTTAGGAAGAGCAGTTTTGAGGCGAAATCTTACTGTGAAAGCACGAGAATTGTAGGGCTTGATGAGACGAACACAGCAGTTTTGGTTTCATGTTTCTACGACGTTCCAACGGGTCGTAGCGGCCATTTTTGTGTGCCTAGGTGGCGCTAGAGAGCCCATTTCTGCACTTTGGGGGTTAAATTCATGTTTAGGGGGTCAAATTCCAGTTCAAAGAGGCGGCGGGAGAAAGAATAAAGAATAAAGAATAAACGCAGCAAAAACAATAGGGTCCTCGCCTTCGGTGAGGACTGCTCTGTGAGCAGTCCTCTGCCTCCGGGCTCGGTCCCTAATAATAAGAAACAAATGACAAAATGCTTACCTCCCTAACTAACTAAACAGGAGAAAAGTGTGAGGAACAAAACTGGCAGTCCACCCCTACGATTCAACAGTGGATAACAAAACGATGGTTCAGTACAATACTACAACAATGTGTGGCCGGTTGGGAGAGGAGGAAGGTGAGGTATGCCTGCTAGCTCGCGGGCAACTGCCATCTTGGCCCTTTAAAAGCCGAACGCCCTCGGCTGCAGCCAATCACGAATGAGGACCTAATCAATCCGCCAATCACCGCCGGGCCATGGCACACACCTATTTACATACACAAAAACAAACCATGTAGAGAGAACACATGCAGGAAAACACAAACTTACAGAAATTACGACAACAGTCGTAACAATCATGTTTTGTCTTAAAATACCCAGTTTGGAGGGCACAATGCTGCCTGGAAATGCAGCATTATCTCTGTAAAAAACAACAACCAGGTTTTGTGGTCCTATCCTTGGAAAAAATGCAATGATGGCTTGGAAATAAACAACTGCTTTTCATTGCACCATCCCCAGTGGAAACAGTAATGGGTGACTAAAAAACAACCAGTTTTGGTGACTAAAAAGCCACTTTTAAAACACCTATGGGGTGCTAAATCACAACCAGTGTTGCTTGTTGGTCTCGAACAGTAGTCTGCAGCTTGGCAGATTGCTTGCCAAGGGGTCTCCCTGTCCACCTCAGTGTTAATGTCTTTGATGAAAACTATGACAAAATCTTTCATCAGTGACCTTTTTTCCCATGACAAAAATGACACGATGAAAAACTGAAAATAGAACAAAAGTTTCATTTTCGTTGATGCGATGAGACATGATGCAAATGTTTGTGGTGGACTACCGGACATTGAAAGCTGAGAACAGCTGTGCTTGTTATTATCTTCAAATGCAACATGAGTGACGGGCTGGTAAACTCCAGTAAGTAGTCAGCGCCAGGATGTTTTACGAGCCAGCAAAAAACACTCACACCGGAGCAGCGTCAGGCGTTGGTGCAAGTTGTGAGCTGTAATTCAGCAGTTAATTAATAGTTAGTTGCTGAATGGATTTGTTGAGTTTGTTGTTGCAGCGGTGTCTGTTAGCAGTTAGCTCCACTTGTTAGACACTGAGTGGCAGCGGAGCAAGCAGCCACCAGCCGCCAGATCGATTGCTGTTTGACAGGTAGGTTGGCGATACAGCTGTGCTGTACATAAACTGTCTAAACTCCGATCAGTTTCCTCTGACAGCTGAAAGTTTAGTTTTTTTCACTGACTCTGTAAGAGGACACGAGTTTAAACCTCCAGACTAACGTGTTGCAGATTAAGAAAGAATTCAGGTTATTTTTCTGCTTCTTAACAGTGAGATCAATATGGCAGAGTTTACAATGAACCTGGCTACAAATCCTAGTTGTCTCAAATAAGTAATTCATGGTGTCAAAGTTTTTGAGAACATAAATAGAGAAATGTTGAGCTTTTCAAATGATTATCAGTAAGTGTGTGCTCCTAAATCACCCTTTAACCCTTGAGGCACCTTAAAAATGACTATACACCTTTTGACCCAAAATGGTCCCTCTCATATAAGTGTAATAAAAATGCAATATATAATTTTTTTTCACTTTCACTGCATTAAATCTTTTTAGCAACTTCAGACCTAACCATAGATATTAAGTTTTTTTTATTATTATTTTTTCAGACTTTTTATGGTTTTATGCCCTTTTTGTCATAAGAACCCCTGATTTTTTCAATGCGAAAAACACAAAATATGCAATATTTTCAAAAATGAGGTACAAAGTGGATTATTTGGGATGAGGTTATTACAGCCTTGACTAGGTCAATAATTGACAACAACACTGATTTTGATGCAGTTTCATTTTTGGAGCTATTAGAGTTTATTCGACAAAATCACACCTGTTGCCCTAGGGACCCAAAGCAGTCCCTCTCATAAAAGTGTAATAAAAATGCAATATATGAATAATTTTTTTCACTTTCACGGCAGAAAATCTTTTCAGCAACTTCAGCCCTAACCATAGATATTACGTTTTGTATTCTTTTTTAATATATTTTTATGTTTTTATGCCCTTTTTGTCATAAGATGTCATGTGATTTGTCTTGTCTGGGTATTTACAATTGAAGGCATACACCACAGATCACTGTATGGTGCATTTTGCTTGCATGTGCTCCACATTTGGCGCACTGGTTCCACACCCTTCTGCGCTGTGGGCAGAAGACACACTGCCTCCACTTTCTGGAGGGCCCTGGCTGTGGCTCCTCCTCTTCCTTTTTCTCCTCCTGACCACGGACCTGGCCCTGGGCTTGTAGGACCAGGCTGGCTGCAGACGGTCCTCTGGGCAAATGGCTCTGTCTACTGAAGAGATGACCAGCCAGACAAGGCTGCAATCTATTCTTCAGCTCTGCAGCTTCTTCAACTAGACTTCGAACATGCACCTGCATAAACATGCAACCATCCAGTAGGAGAGAGGGGGCGCTCTTTTCATCAAGAAAAACATAAAGAAAGCCTATTTGACCTTTGATGACTTGAATTTCACACTCAAGCACACAGACACACACACACACACACACATACAAACATACAACCCTCCCTGAACACAGATGCACGTGCACACACACACACACACACACACACACACACACACACACACACACGCAAAATATTGTCTCAACCACATTCACACCACTCTTTTAAATCCATACCAACACACCAAGAGCATTTTTGTGGTGTTCAGCTTTTGTATTGCCATACATTTTGCATGGTAAGAGAACCATTGCAATGCCTTGAAACTTTATGTTAATGAGCTCTGCTGCCCCTGGTGGTTTAGGGAGGTCATCAGACCTAAAACCTGTTTTCCCTTTATTTTGAAGGTAGAGGCTTAGATTTATTTGGTTTTCATGGCAAAAGCATTATAATATGTCAGGATTACAACATATCAAAAATATGTGGTTATAATGGGAGTCAATGGGCCCCAAAAGGTCCCTAAGATAACAGATGGATGGAAATTTGTACCTCCTAGTCTATACACCTTGGAAAAGAGGGGATCATGGAATTTTAAAAATAATAGTAAAAAAAAAAAAAATCCTGGCCAAGTTGCATACAATTAGCCTTTAAACTGACAGATATATTGAGAATCAAAAAATAAAATCAGCAGAATGACCACTTTTGTCCCTTAAGGTGCCTCGAGGATTAAGCCTGTCAAAAACTGGAGAAATGACACTTTGTAAGTGTGCATAAATTATTTGTAGTTGTAGAAAAAAGTTGAAACTTGAAATTGAAATTGAAATGTTTATCCAACCTGTCGCCTTGATTCTCATTCCTGATACATAAATTAGCTCTACTGGATTAGTTTAAAGATAAAACACACATAGAAAACATAATGACTAAAAGCTGACTAAAATGTTTTGAATTTCAATCGACTAAAACTAGACTAAAAGGAGGATAAAAATGACTAAAATGTGACTAAAACTATTGAGCATTTTCATCTCAAGACTAAGACTAAATCTAAAATAGATGCACCATCCCATCCACCTTCCAATGACAAGGTCAGCTCATATTCTACGTCACTTTAGAATTGCTGATATGATAATGTATGAAATGTGCAAAAGTAACATATTTGTGGTTTGCAGACATTACAATGTTTTCTTCTAGCGACTGTGCTACTAAAAAAACAGATGCTGAGTTCTGTGACTTTAATCATAATACAAGAGAGGCACAAACTGGGGCTAGGCAAAACACACCATGAGCCCTCCTCAGTGCGGAAGAACAAAGATGAAATGATATAAAAGGCAGATTTTCTTAAATGTTAAATTTTTTTCATTTAATGGAATGTAATCATGAGTGACTCATTTGATATTACACAATGCTCACCTGACCCGTTATTGAGAACACGCACGCACGCACGCACGCACGCACGCACGCACGCACGCACGCACGCACACACACACACACACACACACACACACACAATACTTCCTAGTCCATTTGTTTTAGGGCAAGGAGGCTCATTGAGCCCAAAACTCACTTGGGTATTCTTCAGCTAAGTAAAGCTCCCATATTTTTTGTCTTAGAGCTCATCTTTTATCTCCTTGCCCATGGAGGTAATTATCAGTGTTGTCACGGCATTGTGATTCATTAATGAAGCTTTCATCCCTGGCTTTCTGCCGGTGTTGAGGCCTGCACCGTCTTCGCCAGCTTAATTAGTGCTAGCAGCGTTCACTCACTTTAAGGCATCGCAGTAAGAAAGTGATCAGAGGGGGGAGAAAAAGGGAGCAGACAGGAGGGCAAGTCCTGAAAGTCTTTGACAGATCCCTCTCCACCACTCCTAACCCTTCTCCATGTTAATTCAAATCGACCTGAGACGCAAAAGCAATGCTGCTGGTATCCATCAAGTGTTGTGGATGATGACTGATGATGAAGGAGAGGAGTCTCCTGCTGAAGCATACCAAGTACTCTAGCTGTAGTCCTTCCTTGTTTCAACAGCTCTCTCCTGGGGGTTGTGAGTGTAAATTCTGGAGTCATCACTTAAGAATTCTGCCTAATTTCACTCTCTTTTGATATATACTTGATATGTAAGTTTGAGTTACCACTACAGGTTTGTGTTGCCTCTTGACGTGCTTTTCTTAGATCTGATAGTTTTGATACTGTATCAATTATACGATAGTGAGTCATCTTGTATGTTATGTGATTCTCTGCTGAGAGTCATCACAGTCTGATCTTACTGGGTTTATTATTGGAGTTCAATATATCTCCAGCAGTTTGACATTTTACAACTTATTTACTTACATTTGTCTCTTCTCTGATGGTTTTATATGGCAGCTCAGATGCTCCAAATACTGAATGGGTCTCACAAAAATAAACCTACAGATACCTATATTTATTCAATGATCTAACTTTGAAATAGAATAGCCTGAATAGCATGAAACGCTGCAGTCCATTTTTTTGGGCAGTATGGGTATTGGAGCTGTAATAACTCAGTTGGGAGTGTAAGGCTGAATGTTTAATTTCAAACTAATTTCAAATTTTCTCCTTGATTTTTATGTGTAGAAAAATCTCAGCACACCCAAAAACAACAGGTGCGTAGGAGAGAGGCTGCAACCCCAAAATATATAAAAATCAAAAAAGGCTCCCGCACACTGTGTCACTCTCTTATTTTCATTTTATTTAAGCAATGTTTCGGTCAGTGTGACCTTCATTAGGCATTTCAGGCAGCATCACATTTCATATATACATATATATATATATATATATATCCAAAGTGGATGCAATTAACCAATCAGAGGACTGGAGGGCTCAACATTTCTGATGAGCATCACCTGCCAGAGAACAACAGCAGTAACTAATAAACAGCCACATCACAGTGTCTTGACTTACATTATATGAAAGCATTTTTAAAAAACATAGTGTCAAATGACAAAACATAGAAATATACAAATAAGGGCATTAGTGCCAATTTTCAAAGTTTTTATAAAAACAATAGTTTAAAGTACAAAAATATTTTAGATTTTCTAAAGACTGTTGGCAATAGAACAAATAGCACATATCCACATACTTACAAGCGGAAAAAAAAGATACATATTTTTATACTTATACTTTGAAAATTGGCACTAATGCCCTTATTTGTATATTTCTATGTTTTGTCACTATTCACTTTATATATGCTTCCTTTAGGTAACATCATTAGAAATGATGTTACCTAATGGAAATTTCCATTGTTATGCAGATGATACACAATTATATCTATCGATAAAGCCAGTAGAAATGGATCAATTGACTAAACTTCAAACATGCCTTAAAGACCTGGATGAGCTCCAGTTTCCTGATGTTAAATTCAGGCAAAACTGAAGTTATTGTTTTTGGCCCCAAACACCACAAAAACTCTTTATCTGATGATATAGTTTCTCTGGATGGCATTGCTCTGGCTTCTAGCACTACCATATGAAACCTCTGAGTAATATTTGATCAAGCCCCCTCCTCTGATGACGATAAAGCCTCTGAGGCTCCTCTGATGATGATTTATCGTCATCAGAGGTGGGGGAGTGGGCCAATATCTCGGGCTTGTCTGGTGTAGCCACCAGATAGCTGGGTCAAGACTTCCTCTTCTGTGTGCTGCTCAATTCAGCTATTCTCTATAAACTGATACCTGCATAAGAATGCAGATAAATTTACCAAAAAAAAAAAAAAAAGCTAATGTAAAGCTAACTTGTTATATCTATACCTAGATCTTGTCCCATTGCCTAGAGGTAATAGATACAGATCATTTTCGAAGACTTTGGAGTGAGACCAGGTGTGTAATACAGGACTGTCAGCGCAGGCGGGTCTTTCAGCCTGTCATCACATTTATTTTGAAAGAGCAATGGCCAATGTGGCAAAACCAAACCGACCAGTGGCGGCTGGTGTAATTTTCTCCAGGGGAGACTATATCAAACCCCAAATATACATATACCAAAAAATGCTTCTTTGCGTTTTCTGAAAAGTGCTTTAAATCAGTCATACCTGTCTGAATCGATGCTGGGTCTGATCCTGACATTTGAAAAAGGAGGCAGGGAAAGCAGAATAAAGCATTAGCCTCGCTACATGCAGTTAGCCAAGCCTTCTTGCTAAACCATGTCCTGGAAAATGGCTGAGTGTATTGTCTCAGGTCTAAGCTCTTTCACTTCAAGCTTCTCCTGCAGAGCTACTCCGCACTTTTTGACAGATGGCTGTGACGTCATCCCCATGGCAATTGGGTGGGACATAAATCAGCTGCATTCAGCTTTGGGCACAGGAGAGCTGCGCCCCGACAGCTCCTATCTCTTGTATTGAAGAGGAGTGAATTGCGCATGTACAACTTACAACGAGAGTCTATGGGCAAAGATTCTTGTGCCCCACGGAGGAAATGTGACCAGTCAGTAACTTTAGACAACGGAGAACATTTTTAACCTACATTTTTATTGCAGATAATAAATTTTAATCATATTTATCTTGCTCATCTGAAAAATGTATATATATTGCAAAGTATTTTTATTTTATTTTGTAAATGTGGGGAGAGTGGTGGGGCGGCACCCTAGCACCCTCTATTGACCAGCCACCACTGACTCCGACCAGTGGTGTAACTCCATCACTCACCCACTGACTCACTGACTCATGGACTTTCATGTTTATAGAGCTGGTCTTGCAAACAGCAGTCCAACCAAAAGTCCCTAAGACTATGAAATGTCGAAATTATTGAGCATTCCAGGGATTTTAGAATAGAATAAGAAGCTATTATCACACAAATATGATAATTATCCTACATTATGGTAATGCTGTATACTAAACTATTTTAGCTCCTGCCAACAGATATTGCACCAATCAAATTTCAGTACTGAAATTATTTGTCTGAAGCAGAAATGCAAACCCTGTCCATAACACCATTACAGGAGGCACTGTCTCTGCAAAAAATGAATACAATTTTAATTTCTTTTCTGTAATTCTAATTTGAAATGTATAAGAACACAAGTAAAAACAAACAAAAGGATGACATATACTGATTACTTAGCAAAACTGAATATCGGTTTCAGTTTGAGTTTAAAGGTCTCTGGTTTGAATATTGCAGCAAGACATCAGGTTTTAGGTGTATTATATAAACACATCTAGAAATTACCCTCTGGATTAGGCAACAGGAAGCCGTTTAACCTTTTTTTTTGGTTGAATTTCAGCAACACATTTTGGCAGGTAAATTTCTTGATGATTCAGAGGGTGAAAGAAAACAGAGCTATGTCTAATATGTGATTTCTGACTCAGCTCTGATACTTTTCGTTCAACTTCTCTGTTGCATAGTGATAAAAGTCCCAAACACTGTTTTGAGGAAATGAGTCATGGTCTTTAATTGATGAGTTTGTTCATGGCATGATGAATCTTTTCTGCAACTAAATATTTCAAATACAAAGGATATGATTATTGACCTCTGGTCTTGTGTTTTACCCCATGAGGCTGTAACCATTCAGGTTCAGGCTATAAAACTGCTGGAGAACCACAAATACATAACTAACCTTTACTAGCAACTGTGTAGAAATATGTTCAAAGGGGCAAGCACATCTGATATCATGAAACAGTCTCTTTTTAATGTTGATACAACTGGGATGGTTCTCTTTTTTTAATCCTGTTTTTATTGAAATGGTTAAAATTTGGATATGTTTTTATCAGAAAAAGGAATGCTCTTAGTCAAAGCCCTCAGTGGAATTGGTCAGGAATCTTAAATGGGAAGCTTCAGCTTAGTCTCTACCTAAATTTTACTCATCCCAGTCACTAAGTCAGGCCAAGTCTGTTGTCCAGGGAATCTCCCACCCACTTAACTGCAGCTGTTTCCATCTTACAGGACATTCACAACTATGAAATGCAGAACCAAAAGATTCAAAAATGTTTTTGTATCTGGCCTCAGTTACAATGCTCACTGACATCATTCGGGCCTGTCTCCTAATTTATTTAGTGCTAAATAGTTTTGCAAAATACATTTTGTAAGAAATGTAATCACTGCCTGCCTTGTGTTCACTGGCGACATTATTTCCAGTCTGGGTAATGCTATCTCCTCAGGCTGTTCTAAACAAATTTTTCATATATTTTCTTACGAAAAGAAATGCAACCAAATCTGTACATTTAGCACATAATTTCAAAGGCTGCAATCATTTAACCAATGCGCTGATGGGAGAAGACAAGAAAGCAGTCCCGAGCGCTTGTAACAAGGTAGGTTGGGGTGGTGGATGGGTAACAAAAAAATGGACTTTAAGTCAGGACTTTCCCCTGGAGTCGCGTGTTGGGATCTGTATAACTTTGAGTCATTTCAAGGTACCTAAACCTCCAACCTCCAACTGTTAATGTGTTTAAAGCACTGTCCCAGGCATATTTGGTGCCAGCTATGTATATATTTACATATAAATATATTGCATTGAAAGGGGCCAGTTGAGGTGGTTCAGGCATCTGATCAGGATTCAGAATGCCTGAACCACCAGATGGAAATGTTTGGCACAGTGTCTGCAGTGATGCAGGCACTGCGCCAGACTGTAGTGAAGAGGGAGGTGAGCCAGAAGGCAAAGGTTTTTATTTACTGGTCCATCTACATCCCAACCCTTACCTATGGCCATGAGCTTTGGGTAATGACTGAAAGAATGAGATCACCGATAGAAGCGGCTGAAATAAGTTTCCCCTGAAGGATGGCTGGACTCAGCCTTGGACATCGGACGAGGAGCTCAGACATCCAGAGATAGCTCGAGTAGAGCCGCTGCTCCTTCACGTCAGTTCAGGGATCTGATCAGGATGCCTCCTGGACACCTCCTGTTAGAGGTGTTCCGGACACGTCCAACTGGTGGGAGGCCCTGGGGTAGACCCAGAATACGCTGGTGGGATTACATATCTCATCTGGCCTGGGAACACCTTGGAGTCCCCTAGGAGGAGCTGCAAAGCGTTGCCGGACAGAGGGACTTTGCTTAGCCTGCTGCCCCTGCAATCTGGCCCCAGGTAAGTGGATGGATGGATGGATGGATGGATGGATGGATATTTGCGTGCCATCCACGTGTGATAAAAAACCTTAAAATTCTGAATTATTTCAGTTAATGTAAAGGGAGTATCCAAAGATCAAATAACAGAGGTCTGAGAATCAGCTTTTGCTGACTGCCGGACTATCCAATACTTGGACATCCAAGTAATAACAATTTTATTGGACATTTTGACATATTCAGTCTCAGAATTAGTTTTTTGATTCAGTCAATGTCAGGTTGGTTTTTGAGTGAACCCACACAGAACAAAATGCATACAAAGAAATACTGGAGCACAGGGAATTAGCTTTAATACTGGTAACAACAATGCAAGGACTACTATTCTCGGAAATACAGAGCTTAGCCTGAGCATGGCTACAACTGAGACTGCAACAATGATCTGGTGCAGAGTGGGAGGAAAGCTGGGGTTGATATAATGTGGGTTGATGAGCTGATTGTGGTGGAGGAGTGGGGAGCACAGGGGAGAGACCGGGGCATGGCCGTGCTCATGAGAGTTAATTGTTGACACTGTATACTGTAATCTTTGAACTCTGTGCAACAGAATGACAGCACAATCTGTGAGTAGGTGAAAACCACAGTGTGAAGGTGGTGGATAAAAACACCATCAGGTTTCATCATTTAACGAGCCCAACCTTCCTCAAACAGCTTTGACCTCCATCTTTTGATAGTGAGTCACTCAGTGGTGCTGATTTACAATGCACTGGGTTTGGGTTTCTATTGTGTAATCTTCTATGGCAGTTTCCTCGAACCACAGTCTCAGACAATGATTCACCACATATCTCATGTAAAAGGAGAACAGCAGCAGCTATATTTTATTTCAGTTTTTATTTGTTCTGCTCATAGTAATGCTACAGAAAAAAAATCAATTTGTAATTAAAACATAACTCTAATTACACTTCCCATGACAAAAAAAAAGAGCAGGGAGAAGAAAAATATTATTTAGCCTTCCTCTCCTCAGAACATAGACAAATAATAAACCAATGTTAAAAGTTATTTATAGTCAAAATAAAAATTGCAAGAGCAGTCGTTGCCATCAACAGAACACTTGGCTCACAGACTCCTACCAACAATGCAGTTTAAATATGTATACAATAGGGTTGCAGCAGTAAGATTTTTTCATGATACAATAAATGTGTGTTTAAAGCCTCCCTTTTGAAAATTACTAAAAATTGAGATTCTCTGACCGGTTGCATGTTTTTCTCAATATCATAGATGATAATAATAATAATAATAACAATAATGATAATGATAATAATACATTTTATTTGAAAAGTGCCTTTCAAAACACTCAAGGTCACTGCACAATAGTTAACAAAGTAATAAATAACAACAAGGAGAGACAACAACACAGAAGGAACAGTTCAGGGAACAATAAATAAATAAATAAATAAAACTCAGGAAGATAAGCAAATGTCCACAGTATGATGACCAACAATTTTGGTATCCCTTAAAACCGGTATACCATTGCAACCCTAGTATGTAAATGATAATAATAATAATAATAATAATAATACAAAATTGTTATATTAATGATAAAAACACAAAAAAACAGAGAATGTAGATATAAAAATATAAGGATAAAAAATAATACAAGTTAAAATTAGGGATAAAATGTAAAATAAATAGGATACTGTTAAATGTCAGTTAATAGTGCAGGCTATTATTTGCTTAAATTACTGAAATCAACAGGCCTATATTTGGGACAGATGTCTATATACAATAAGTAACAAATGTAAAGTATCAGTGGTATGCAGAAATGTACAATACCAACATTTACTCTGGCGTTAAGATTGTTGTAGCACACCTTCCTCTGCAAGTGTGTTTGGTCTGCTCTGTGTTTCTTCACTCAGCGCTGCCCAGTGACTTCACCTCTGCAGAGTGTGCTGCCAGCAGCTGAAACACAACCCAGCACATACAGAGGGGAGAAATGAATCCGATATTTTCCTATACTGTGTATCCACTTCTCCCCCACTGTGCCACATTTAGATAAATCTGATGCCCCCTTGGCAAATATGTGCTGCCAGACAAAACCTGGGTCATTTAAAGCCAGCAGCAGAAGAGGCCCCGCTCCTGCTTTACAACTGGAAGTTTGTTTAACAAGACATGAGGTGTGTGTGTGTGTTTGACTGCAGTGTATAAGTGTTAGAGCATGGAAGAGGGCGGGATGCTGCCATAAATTCCTCCAAGATGAATCAAAAGTGGAAGAATTATATCTGTCATCACAACCACTATGTGATACTGAAAGTTGAGGAAGATGTGGTGAGAACAATATGTGCAGCATGAGAGACCACACCCTTTCCTGAGAATGGCAAGAGTAGTGGTACAAGTGAGCTGGTTGCTTCATTATGAGTAAGCCTGGGTATCGGACCTCAATAGTGTTGTGATGTGGGAGGATCTGCTTCTGTGGAAGTATTTTTCCCCAGTGTCAGTTTTTTCTTTCTCAATGTTACCCAACACAGGATCTCAGAAGTCTTCCTTATAATGAGAATTATATAGGCTTCTGTTAAAGTGTTATTTCAGCTTTGTTTCCACAAGACAAGGTTTTTTGATCCATTTGCAATGGCGGATGGCTCTAAATACTGCAGTATCCATGAACCTTAGCTGGCAGTGTTCTTGAAAAGAAGGCAGTTTCAGGTGCAAGTCAGAGCTGTCAAAAAAAGACTTCTAAGCGCTTGCCAATTCATTTCAACTCTAAAAAACAGTTCCTAAAAATAAAACAAAACAAATAAAAGAGACAATAAGCAGCACGCATCCAAGAGGAAGCTACATAAACTGTGGACACACCACTGAAAAATCACAAAAATAAAGCGAGTTATGCCAAGCGCTGTGAATCTGGGGTTTGCTTTCCTTTATACTTTTCTGTTCACAAACAGTAACCGACAATTCCAGCAGTGTATGCCTTTCAGGTGCATATTATACTAATTCCTGTTTTTAAGCCTTATCTTTTTTGTTGTAGCTATCTTGGGTTTTTTTGGAGCTGGAAGTAACCATATTTAGGCAAGGGGGTGGAGCTGTGGAGCGAGGGGTGGATATGACTGAGAAACTGAGGACAAGATTAGTAGACAGTCTGTCACTCAAAGCGACCTGCTCTTAAATATGTGTAACGTAAAGGCTTAATAAAATGTAAACAGGTGAGTTAAAGAAAAGTTCACCCCCCTACCAATACATTCTCACTCTGACATATCAATGTTTGGGCATGGACTTTCCATGTTTAGATATGATGTGCAAGGTACCCAAAGTGCATTGGTTGTTAACATTCTGGGGCGCCATATCAACTTCAGCTTGTTGCATACATTGTCTGTTTCCAAAATACACTTCTGTTTTCACAGGAAATGTACAGCTTGCATAGTGTCTTTAAAAATATAAACATTGCGTTGGTACAACACCACGAATTTTCCTTCAACAACAAATGCACGTGGTAACGTCTTTCCAACACTCACATGTGGTTAGGTTTAAGGAACAAAAGCACTTGGTTGGATTTAGAAAAAAACAATAGGATTTGGCTTTACAATCTTATGGGAGGTAAACAGTGGCCTCCCCGGTGAAAGTCAGTGGTTGTTGGACCTATTCACCAAACCCTTCCCACCCACCCTACTCGGACTTTTGCCCCCTTAACTTACATTATTGTCTGGCTGCGTTTCCTCCTGACACTGCCAGGCGCTGTTAAACAACAACATTGACCAACGGCGTATCATGCCGATGTGAAATAACGGGTTTCTTCATTGGTGTCTGACGCCAGAAGTCATTGACCAATCGCTGGTATTCAACAACTTCTGAGTGAGAACGGGTTGCCTGTACATTTGTCATGAACGGGGAAATTATCTCTGAGACCAAAATCGTTTTTTGTACCAGGTTGTAATCATGTTTGTTTCTCCTGTAAAGTTGGGCATTTTCATCATGGAGGTCGATGGGGATTGACTTGCTTGTGGAGCCAGCCTTAAGTGGCTATGCGAGGAACTGCAGTTTTTGGCACTTTTCACTCTTTTTTCAGCCCTGGAGGTTGAATGAACTTCTCTACTTATGGGTTCATGTCCACAGGCTTGTACTTTTTAATTTCCATCAAAGAATCAGTGGACTAAAAGGTACTGTTACCTCTGGGACCCTGGACACCAGAAGTAACTCCTCTATACTCTAGTTTAGTTGATAGTGTCCACAATGTCCCCATAGTGCTGAATGTTGACAGCTGTTAAACTCTAAAAGCTGACATTGAATGTCTGGTCAGATTTGTTTGCTTATTTCTTGATCATTCATTCATTCATTCAACTTCTAACCGCTTCATCCTCTTGAGGGTTGCCGGGGGGGCTGGAGCCTATCCCAGCTGACATTGGGCGAGAGGCGGGGTACACCCTGGACAGGTCGCCAGACTATCACAGGGCTGACACATAGAGACAGACAACCACTCACGCTCACATTCACACCTACGGACAATTTAGAGTTATCAGTTAACCTAGTCCCCAATCTGCATGTCTTTGGACTGTGGGAGGAAGCCGGAGTGCCCGGAGAGAACCCACGCTGACACGGGGAGAACATGCAAACTCTGCACAGAAGGGCTCCCACACCGAGGATCGAACCAGGAACCCTCTTGCTGTGAGGCGACAGTGCTAACCACCACACCACCGTGCCGCCCTTCTTGATCAGATAATTCTAAATTAATAATTATTATTAATAATTTAAATTGTTGCTAATTTTAGAGATTCACTCAGGCAAATTAGAAATGGTTTTGTAGAAAAACATGATTCTCAAAGTTAGGTGAGAGAAAAGTTTTGCTATTGGCAGTGAAAACAAGGTTTCAGGGCAGTGGTTTCTATATAACCTGCAAGGACAAAACAGCTGAATGAACTCAGGTTGAGTCTAGTCTGTGCTTGCCTCTATTTGTTGTTTCTGAGGTCTCCTGCTCTTTCTCTTTTTGCTCTCTGCTTTTTGTTCCTCCAGCAGTCTTCTGTTGCGAAACAAGGCACTCAGTATAACAAAGAGCAGCTGAAACACAAACACGCCGGCAGGCAGCATTCCCTTTCAACTTGCCCGACCTTGGCTCAGAGGAAACTCGGCCTGTTCTGACATTCCCCCTCACTGCAATGCAAGCCCAGCCTCCTCTCTCTGTGCATTTCTACACAACACTTCTCGCTGTAAGGACAGTAGGGAAGTATAAGGTGAAAAAGAATACCCTTAAAGTTGCGCTAATCAAAATTGCTACAATATTAACAATAGGTCTAATGACTGAAAAATGAACAGTGTTGCTTATAAAGATAAACCCAAAGAGACCCAACAAACAATCCAACTCTACAGCTCTAAGGAGCCTTTTAGTTTCTTTTAGCTTGTCCATTTGGTTTTCTCACCTGCAAATTACAGGCAGCAGCAGACAGCTGTTTTTAGTGAAGAAGCTCTGATAAAGCCACTGTACCCTACTTGCTCAGCAGTAAACAGCAAATGCACACAGGTAGAGACCAACTGGTGAACATAGTGGAGTATGTAGCAGCTAAACAGACAGATATTTTCCCTAGAGAGTCGATAGGGACCAAAACAGTTACAGAGAGTGACCTTCATTAAGTGGACACATTTACCACTCCAAATCTAATTATTCTGTGTCTGCTGTGTGTAGCTTTTTGCTGAGAAACCAAGGTTCAGTGTGGGGCAGTAGTGTCACTACCAAAAGCTCTGAAGGGCAGCGGACTTACATTTTTATGAACATTTGGATAAAAGTAAAAACTGACGATAAGTAATGTGACTGATGCTAGCACCACCCTGAGGCATGTAGACAAGGGAAGCACTTCCTCATGACATCAAATACTAACCCTTCATTTTATTCTGCTTGCTGCTTTGCTATTGGCTTTTCCTGGCAAGACCCGTCCTACTCTGATTGGCTACATTGCACTTTTTTGATGAGTCTCTCATGTGTTTTCCCCATTGACTGTATATATTTGGTGGATTTGCAGTGGACACTCAAGATATAGACACAACAAGGGCCAAGAAAAGAGCAGAGAAACAGAGAACAGTACGCTACAGCGGCCCGCGCACTCATCCCACAGCAACAGACGGGACACACGTCGTCGCGCCAGTGACTCAAGTAAGAGAGCTCCAGTCTGGGCAGAGACTTTATATATAGCGTGTGACTTAAGAGTGACTTTGAGGACCACCGTGTCCCTTTCTTTGATAATCTAATCATTGATTGCTGCTTGTTGTTGCGCTTGCCAGAGCAAATTGATTGTGCCGTTAGTGTGCTGGCCGCGCGCTCACAATACGCCGCATTCCTATCTGTAACAAGGACCAGTGGACGGTAGGCTGACCCAGTTAGGAAAGTGATCCATTGTGTTCCTCCACGGCCGCTTTTACCTCGCGCTGATTACGAGCGCCCGCGCGCCTTTCTTCTCTCTCTCTCCCCCCCTGTTTTAACTAACCTACACGCACACTCGCACGCACACACACATAAACACATTATACCTGTGGTAAAATCACACATTGTCTTGTGAGCAACTCCTTAAGGGCAGTTCGCCATTACCACAGTCTACACACCTACACGTGTTGGCACAGCTATTCTGTTAGAGCATACAGTGTGTTTGATCCCGCCGGACGCCATCTTGTGCATACTTTAAAGGTGCACATGTGGCCAGCTGTTTTATGACCCATTGTCTTGCTCTAGTATCCCGCCTCAGTACTTCTTCCCTCAAATTTCCCGCCTTACTCTTATCAGTACCTGGCGTGATGTGGCGTGTCCCTCAAGAGGCCACGCCTGCCATTCTCCTTCTCTCTACCTCTCTCCCTTCACACACACACACACACACACACACACACACATACACATATGCACACACACACACAGAGACCCACTTGCATGCTTTGATTTGTTGCAATTTAGTGTAGTATGTTTATTAAGTGAACAGCTTGTTATTGTTGAATCATAATTGTTTAATAAACATTTGTGACTTTACTATAGCAGTTCTCTGTGGTGATTTGTGCATTGTTTTTGTATCAATAGCTGGTTGTGATGGTCAGTGCTCGGGTTCACGCCTTCTAATTATTTGATTGTTAATATTCACCTATATTAGCAAACTGAGATGAGGATTTTTCCCTTTTTGTCTAAAAACCGGTTGGTCATTGATCCCTGTATCCAGGGTGGTGCCCCGGAATTATTAATACATATTAATAATTTAATTTCTTAACTAGCCTAATTACCATTGGTAATTAATAATCAATAACCAACTTGCCTTTAGCAAATCCCTACAACAGAAATGTATTAAGTAGGAAGAGGAGAGAGAAAGAGAGAGAGCTATGGGCCGACTGATGATGTCATGTTATTGGAGGACATGTTCAAATGTCACAAAGTCTTCAAAAAAATGTTTTATATGGTACTCCCGGTACCATACCGGGAGGGTTTGGTGGAAATGGGGCGTTTCATGTAGAGTAACTAGTAGCCTACTGTTAACTTATAAAGCTCTAAATGGTCAAGCTCCGTCATATCTTAGAGAGCTCATAGTGCCATATTATCCCACCAGAACACTGCGCACTGAGAATGCAGGGTTACTCGTGGTTCCTAAAGTCTCCAAAAGTAGATCAGGAGCCAGAGCCTTCAGCTATCAGGCTCCTCT
>NC_065521.1:8783418-8787965 GCF_006386435.1 Epinephelus moara | reverse complement strand
GTTGCTCTTCCTGAGGTTTCTACCGTTTTTTTCCCCATTAAAGGGTTTTTTTGGGGAGTTTTTCCTTATCCGCTGCGAGGGTCCAAAGGACAGAGGGATGTTGTATGCTGTAAAGCCCTGTGAGGCAAATTGTGATTTGTGATATTGGGCTTTATAAATAAAATTGATTGATTGAATTGATCATTGTCCAAGTAGCTTGCCCAACACTGGTAGAGACTAACTTCTGAACATAGTGGAGTATGTAGCAGCTTAAGATACATATATTTCCTCCAGGAGTTGGTAGAGACCAAAATCGAGCTTAAGAGAGTGAATAATGGACTTTCATTAGATGGACCACTCCAAATGATATTGTTCTGTGTCTACTGGATGTGCGAATATGCAGTTGTTTGATGACAAACCAAGGTTATAAGGTCAGCTGGCCACCAACGCTGTTAGATTCAGGTTGATATTTGGTTGACATTACGTTGACATTAGATTGTGACTTCAGGTGACCAAATTCAGTATCAGAAGAATGTATAATGCCAGCTTCAACAGATGACATTGATATTTTGTTGATTTGAAGTTCATTCATTCATTCATTCATCTTCTAACCGCTTCATCCTCTTGAGGGTCGCGGAGGGGGCTGGAGCCTATCCCAGGTCGCCAGACTATCGCAGGGCTGAAACATAGAGACAGACAACCACTCACGCTCACATTCACACCTACGGACAATTTAGAGTTATCAAGCCGGAGTGCCCGGAGAGAACCCACGCTGACACGGGGAGAGCATGCAAACTCTGCACAGAAGGGCTCCCACACCCGGGATCAAACCGGGAACCCTCTTGCTGTGAGGCGACAGTGCTAACCACCACACCACCGCGCCGCCCTGATTTGAAGTTGTGTTATTAAAAAAAACAAAATGCAACATTTTTCAAACATCTCCTGCACAAAACATCTTGACGTTGTTCTTACAACCTTCAGTTGAAAGGTATGAAGAACAAAGCCAAATGTTTGCAAAATGTCATGTTAATGTCCACACAAGGGTAAATTCTAGCATTGTTAGACATTTAAAATACTGTCAACCCAATTTTCACTCCAACCAAAATTTAAATTGAAGAAGAAAAATAATATATACTGTGGGAATTATTCAGGGATCTGTATTGGGGGGCAATTCTCGATATCCTGAGGTCATGACCTTACAGTTCTTAGGGGGAAGTTTTCTGTTTTGCTAAAGCTTTTGTTGGGGGGGGCAGTCTCCTTTACGAGTGCAGCTGGTGGGTGCAACCTGGGTTCAAAGCTCTGGTTTGGTATTAAGGTCTGTAGAGACTTAAGGCTGACAGAGAACTCTGCTCTTCTCTCCATGCTGCATGTATTAAAGGAACTTGATTCCTCACACTGAGTCCATCACTTCTTCAGAGAGGAGACTTTCCCTCACAATACTTTATTAATCCATGAGTGGAGATTCAGTTTTTTTCACTCTGTTGTCATACACACACAGGCTTGAAATACACACACATGCACAAACAGGACCTTAAATAAAGAGATGTCAGAGCGAGGGGGATGCCCCGGACAGGCGCCCCAAGCAGCTGGGGGTTCAGTGCCTTGCTCAAGGGCACCTCAACAGCACCCAGGAGACAAACTGGCACCTCTCCAGCTACCAGTGCCCGCTCTATACTTGGTCCATACAGGGACTTGAGCTGGCGACCCTCCAGTTCCCAAACCAAGTCACTATGGACTGAACTACTGCTGCCCCCAACGTCTGTCTGATGTAAAAGTCCAACTTTTTTCAGACGTCATTTTGACATCTTGTGCCAGCTTGGTTGTGCTTTCAAGATATACCATGCAGGATTTTCCTAAAAAGCAATGCACTGACTCATACATAGGTAATTCCTCTCAATTCACCCTTCGCTAAGGCCCGCCCCCCTTAGTTACTGTTGCTAAGTCCGACAAACTTTTGGTTTCGGAGCTGGACTGGCATGGCGCTCCCACTGTCGCTAACTGCACTCCCTGGAGAAATACTCTCAAATTTTTGGAAAAACAAAAAAGTGATTTCAGACAGAAGCAGACAGAAGGGTCTACAATATGCATTTGAAGGATATATGCAGGATGTCAGACTGACACAGCAATGAAATCAAGATAACAAAATAAAGATTGAAGCTAAAGCCTACAGATCCAGATACAGAAAAGTGAACCACCACATCACTGCTGATCGCCACAGAAGACATCGAATATAAAGGTAAACTTTGCTGATATTGAACCAGCTGTGTGGCATCACAGTGTGAACAGATGAACAGTGTTCACTCCCATGCCGCTGCCAGCACCCAAACCTCCGCCGCCGGACGGGCAGGGATCTCCGGGGGAAGTCAAACAACATTTATCTGCAGACAATGCGATGACACACAGCTGGTTGAATATCATCAAAGTTTCCCTGCTTCCCCTAATTGGTTCCTGTACAGCAGGGTTGGTCTTTTTTTCCCTGTTTATAATCATTAAAAAGCAAAAGCAGCATGTGTATACATTCAGCAGGCTATATCTTCTGTAGCTAGCTAGCTAGCTAACCCTACACTTTTCAGGGTCTGATTTTGGTTTTGAAACAGGAAAGAAACGTAAATCTCCTTCCAACCTCTCCAGGTAACGAGTATCATTAATGCACAACATTTAGCTACAAATCCACAAAACCAGCTTGGAAATGAAGGAAATCTGACACGACTGCATTAGAGTCAATGGAGCACAGCTGTGTTGTTGTCAGACCCTGGTCTGAGCCGGCTCGATGCTACGTTATGATTGGCCAGTCTGCGTCCAGGGGCGGGACTTAGCGAAGGGTCAATTATCAATTCTGACCAACTCTCTGCAGAGACTCCACCCTCTGCCTGGGTTTTCTTATTTTATTGTTATTTTCTGTGTTCAGGATATTTATGGAAGTGTACCCTCACAGCGCTCAGGTGAGCAGGCATCCAAGAGACACAGTCCTGAAAAAATGCAAATATAGTGAGGCGAAATGCAAAATGTGAGTAAATCTGGGGTTGGATTTTACTTTTGTTTAAAAACAGTGACCAACAATCCTGTATACCTTTAAAGGATTTATTACGATATGTGTCTTTTAAAAATGAAAAAGTTTTGGCCATTATTTCTATCCAATACCTTCTCACTACGACCTCATCACATATTGACGTTGGGTCATGGACTTTCCACATCGAGATATGACATGCAACGTACCCTTGGTGCGTTGGTTTTTGACATTCTGGGACACCATGTCAACTTCTGCCTTTTAAATGCATTTTCTGTTTCCAAAATACACTTCGGTTTTCACTTGAAATATACAGTTTGCATAGAGTTTCTTTCAAAATAAATGCACTATATTGGTACAACACTGTAAATTTTCCTTCAACAACAAACGCACATGGTTACATTTTGCCACACATGCACGTGGTTGGGTTTAGGAAGAAGGAAGGAAAGCAAACACCAGCCTCCCGGGAGAAAGTTGGCAGTTGTTGGACCCATCCACCATGCCTGCTCCACCCAGACTTCTTCTGCCACCTCAACTCTGGTTGTTGTCCTGCACCATATTCCCTGATGCTGCTGGGCAACCAGCCGTGTATCATGCCGATGTGAAAGGAAGGCTTTTTTTTATCGGTGTCTGATGCCAGAAGTCACTGACCAAGCACTGGTTTTCAACGACCTCTGAGTGAAACCGAGTTGCTCTATCAGCTACATAACATACTGCCAGAAGTAATTGCTGAGGTCTGGGAACATTGCAGCATTGCTACACTGATGACTGTCAGGTCAAGAACCACGTGCAGTTAGATATGCAGACCGATTGTCAACAAGCCAAAAACATGATTATTTAAATTACTTTATTTGGGAATAAATCCAAAAGTGAGCACATTTCATATTCCTTTAGTACACAGCAAAACCATATCCATGCACAACTATAGCATGTAGCTTCATTTTCTCTTCCAATGAAGTTTGACTAATCTCTAGGTTTGTTCACCACCTGTTTGATCATCTGACTGTTTGTTGACCTGTCAGGCTTGTTTTGTATGATTCTATCCTGTTGCCAGATGTCAGTGATGGCCTGGGTGAGTACAAACTTAATATTCATAATGGCCAAAACTATGAACAAAGACTTGTTATTGAGTCTTAGAAGGGTAAGCTAAGCTTTGCTCACTGTTTGGCATACCTGTAAACTGTATCCAAATACTATAAGATTATATATAATCTGGCATGAATTTGTTGCTCAAGAGTAATTATCATCAAAAACTAATGTGTCCCTTTAATCTAAACAACTTTAACTCTAGTTCAGTCAGGACCACTTTGTCAAAAATAATCTTTATTTACTTGCACAAGTTATATTACATTTGGCGGTATGGTTCTGTTCTGGGACCCGCGCTTGCGTAGAAAGCCTGAGGCAGGAAGAGCACACCTTCCTGCCCTTCATGAGCCATCATGAACGGCTGGAGCAGGGGGCGCAGCAGCAAAAGAAAACCCAGACAGAGCAGAGCAAGCAAATGAATACAATAAAGTTCGGACCCGCATAGCAGGAGGATCTGGGACCCCCTGCTCTTCCA
>NC_065521.1:8755093-8780098 GCF_006386435.1 Epinephelus moara | reverse complement strand
TTAGCATCACAGACACATCACCACAGTCTACTACGCGCCTATCGCTGAAATCTGAGCACAGCAGGATTTTAACAAGATTAACATCATTACCTGCGAGGATCTGGCTTCTCAGATTGGAGGAGATGGTAGCAGCAGGAGGGTAGAATGGGACACCGGTGGAGATTGGAACTGCACTTCCCAGAGATCTACGGGGGATTGTGATGCTGTTGAGGGGTGCCGGAGTGACGTCATCGGTCCATGACGATGGTCCCGCAGCCAAGGAAGAAGCAGCCTGGTCCCGGGATGTAAACACGGCGGCCTGGGAAGAAGAGCTGGACGATGGAGCGGCACAGGCCTCTAAGGTCTGGATTCTGGAGTTCATGTTTGAAAGAGATGACTGGATGGATGACAGCGCTGACAGGATGGCGTCGTTTGCCGGAGCCGCGGAGCCGGCTGCTGAGGCCGGGGCTCTAGCTCTTTTGGGCAGCGGGGCAGCGGCTGGAGTCGGTGCATCTGCTGGGTTTCGGGAGCGGTATTTGCGTTTTGCTGGAGCTTTCCGAGGGGCGGAGGAAGGAAGGTGATCAGCAGGTGGAGATTGGACCCCACGGATCCTCATCGTGGACGGAGGCCAGCGACATCAGGAGCAGCAGGGTGAGTACAACCACGAGTAGTGATCTCTTCTTCATGCGTGAGTTTGTCTTGCGATTACCAGCAGAGGAAGCAGCAAAAGGGGCCAGGCTAGAGCTGTTTAAATAGCGCGCTCTGAATGCAATTTTCCAATAAGAGCAAAGGGGCAGTCAGCTGAGCCATCAGCTGATTGAGGATTGCTTGCTTGCCGTTAACGGCTAATTTAGAGCTTGACGTCGTGGCCTGCCAGAACTAACGCTACGCTTGATTTGGTTGTGTAGTACACTACCAAATACTGAATGTATGCGTAGTGTTTTGCATTCAGCATTGCAACAATCACTGACTTTCTGTCTTATTTTTAAATAAAATATTACTTTAGTAAGTAATTTAAATTACCTGTTGTGGTATTCCTCTTCGTCTAGCTAATTGAGCCTGGACTGTGACACAAGCACAGTTTGCCACATGGGACAATAAGTACCAGAAACAACAGGCAATCACAGGAAGCTCAGTGCATTACAGTGTTGAGTGATTGATGAGTAATTACCTGACCGTGTCCGGATGTGGTGAATCCCACCCAGGTGCTACTTCAAGCACGTTAAATCAAGTAAAAGATTATCTCAAAGTAAGGTTATCTCACCCCGGCCTGCAAGGTAGTGTTTACACAAGGGACCCAACTCCACTACTATCGCAACATGGTGAGGAAACAGTTGGCAAATAAACACTATTGTTTTGAAGGCTGACTCAATGTCTGGGCTGGCAGGTGATTTTACGAGCGTTATAGCTTTTGGCTCTGTACCTCAGAAACCACATCCTTATGAAATCAGAGGAGGCATCGAGAAAGCACATCCGCGTAATGCCACTATGATATCCTGATTCTGACTATGGCAGTTGGGGTGTGGGGATCAGGGGGTGTCTGGGTTGAAGCCATCTTGGTTTTGCAGACATGTCCAACCATGTGAGCAATGTGTGCTGGAACGCAGACAGCAGTATCTGACCCAACTCCTGAAAGGTGGTACGCCCTCAGGCTTCCTAGAAGGCCCATATGCTTTCCATGAAACTGTAATGTCGGGCTGGGAGTGAGGCTCACATTTTTTGGACACAGTGTTTTAGATACAATATTGTATGCACACATCTTAATACACATCAGCTTACAAATGCACACATATAAGTTATCTTAGACATCTAAATGATCCCTCTTGGGAAATAGAGCACTTCCAGCTGAAAACACTAATGGTTATTGGACTAAGGAATGTATGATAAAATCTGAACATACAAAAGACAACCATAACCTTGCAAAGCATTGTATTTTAAATATAGGCAAATATTGTTTATTAAATATATGTAACTCAAAGTTTCAGCAAGACCAGAGTGCAATAAAGGGTAAGTAAACAAAAATGAGTAGATGAGTACTTCACTTTCTATCATCAGTATCTACACATCGGTGGAAATGCATCTATCCATGGGCAGACTAAAAAAGTTATGCTAAATTGACATGAAATTTCTGTCAGACAAGGGTCATGTAACACATTTATTTTGTGTCTAGTGTACTCAAAACTTTTATGTTACTGTATTGTATTAGACTAAAAGTTTGAGTGCAAGCTGTTTCCAGAAAAAAATTAAGTTGAGTGAGCAAATTGAGTTTTTCAGTGCAAATAAATAGCAAAAAATACTGTACCCTGTACTTTTTATATAAAGCCTAATGTTACCACCACCTAAAATAGACCTTGGCCTACTTTTAATATTTGGAAATTATTTTTAGTATTTCTACATCTTTTTATTGTGTTGGAAGATTACAGACTATCCTATACATTTCACTCTGATGAATAGGACTTTCTGCTGTCCCTAAAATGGAACATTGCTGCAGGTAATTAGTATAACCATTTCATCTCATATAATATGAAGTACTTAATTTGTGGTTCTGATGATCTCACAGGTAATTATACCTCTGTCACATGAACATGCTCATGACTATATAGGTAAACTCAGAGTTGAGTGAGCTTGTTGATAACCAGCTTCCTGACACTAGTACAGGCAATGGGAGCACTAAGGTCCAGATCCAAACATCTGAAATTAAACACCGACAGCCAGGAGTGTATCTATCCTACATTCATCACCTGTTGTCACTGTGAATTAACAAATATTTCAGAAGTAAGCAAGGCAGTCTGTGGGAGTTGACATTGAGTAAAAAAAGAGAAAAAAAAAGTAGTTTTGCAAGTAGCAAGTTTCTTTTGCAATTTTCTTGTAGCTTAGTTTGCCACATTTCTCTGGGCTTTAGTGTAGTGAAACTGTATTTAAGCACCGTCTCCACTGAGGTATAATTCAGTTTTCAGATTTACAAGAACAGCCACTATGCACACATTTGGTTCCACATCTATTATTAAAGTATGTGTAAAACAGATGATGAGCAGTCTTTAGTCCAGAGGTGAGGCAGTTGGGCTGTTTCTTTTACTGCACCTGGGCAAGCTGGCCAAGAACAGAACAGACAGAAACCTGTTCTGAACATCTCTTTGGTGCTGTCTGGTTGCTTCTACCTGAGACTGCACTGTAAACCTCAATTTGCTGAATTATTTTTTTTTTTTCTTGAAAATAGCTTGCGCTCAAACCTTTTAGTTTAGCACAATACAGTAACATAAAAGTTTTGAGTACACCAGACATAAAATAATATGCCACATGATCTTTGTCTGACAGGAGTTTTAAGGCAGTTTAAGATAACTTTCTTGATGTTTGAGCATTTAATTCTATGCCACACGAACATAAGAGCACTGAGTACATATTTTGCAACATTTATTTCACTTAACTGTAAAAATATATTGTTTCAAGCTTAGATTTCTCAAATTGCTTTCCTGAATTACTTTATGTTGGGCACACTAACACAGGATCGTGTGCGGACATTGCTCTGCAGTTGTAGGGGATGTGAATGGAAACACATCCAACATATACTAACATCACCCAGATGTGCCGATCACTGGGACGAGGATAAAACAAACTGGAGGCCAGCTTCTTATCCCCGCTGCTTTCAGGCAGCCTTAGGATGCAAGAGCAGAAAAAGACACATTGTAGACCTTCCAGGACACTGAACGTGCTAATGCACATGAATGTGCCAATCACCAGCACTCTTCTATAATGTTGTCTGTAATGACATGACAAGATACAACAACCTACGGTAGATAGGCCTTTTTTCTCTGTTGGTGCACGAAATTAGAAGTGTGTGTGTAGTGTGAACCAGGCATTACCTGCAACAGTGCAATATTCCAGCCTTGATTTCGATTGTCCACTGTGACGCTCTTGACTGCAGCAGTGATTTCTTTCCATACTACGTTTTTCCAGCTTCCTTTGATGCCACTTTTCAGATCGAAGCAGTTGGTTGAATTGGACCTGGGATGTCAGTGTTTCCATTTCTAGCTCCGAGAAGTGTCTCTTCTTTAGCCATATTACGCCTCTCCATGTCATCAACTCTTGGGGTGAGGCCTCTAAAACATAGAATATATTGGGGCAGGATATTTAAATGACGATTACTCTCAGCAACCACATTTATCAATGCCCGATCATTCCTACATTGTGACTGGCGAGATGAGAACATAGCATAAATCACACGTGAACCCTATGTGCTCTGCTCTGCACTGGTTTGTACGTTGGATTGATAAATGAGGGCCCATCTATTTACATTGTCCATACAGAACCTCCTTTGTTTTCACTGGTTGAAACTGTCAAAGGTGATAAGGGGGTGTTTTCTCTTAATCTTGGTTTAAATATTTGTAGGTTTTTTTTCTTGTTTGTTTTTTATGCACATTTTAGGACCTGTGAAGACTTCTAGCATCACAGACAGAAATGCCATGCAAAAACAACAGGAATTCAAAGCATTATACTGTCTATGATGTACAAATATTCACTGCATATCCATGAACAGGTCACATGGAACATAATCACTGTCTCTATTTAACTTTCTGTTTCTATTTCTCTCTCTCTCTCTGTCACACACACTCAAACGCACATGCCCGCGCGTGCACACGCCCATGCACGCACACACACACNCACACACACACACACACATTTTCCAAACCACTCTCAAAAACCCCCATCCCTTCATCAAACAGCTTACCCACTCATACCATCATCATCATGTCTGCCAGCTGCCAGACAGGCAAATAGTTACATGTACACACACCCCTATGCCAAAGGAATGTTCTCACACTGACGCTACGGTTGACAAAATGGACTCCCATTTGTTCCACTTTACCTACATGTCACTGATTAGTATTAAATGATCATATAATAAAATGAGTACAGAATACATTCACTGATCACTTTATTCAGAATTCATGAACTTTTCTTTTGCATCCAGACCCAACCACAAAAACTCTGTGTATTTACAGTACATTTTCGTCATGTTTGCATATTATTTTGAAAACCTTTTTTATGTTTAAAACCTAACATTTAAAACATAACACATTCTACTTCACCTTCATCGACAAAGGAATAGATATTAAAGAATGAATAATTTTCATCCCTTGACAATTTTTATGAAGGGCTTATGCCAAGTTAGGAAAGCGGGCAAATGAGGCAGATTCCAGAACCGTTTAAAACTGTGTGGGACTATATAGTTTGGGGGGGGGGGTGCACATAACCACATAACAGAAGAACAGAAGGAAGAGAAGAAGGAGAAACGGTGTATATATGTATATAATGCCTAGGTCGGGCTTGGGCCTGGACAGAAAGTGTGCAGGCTCATGTAGGGTCCGGCCTGGTGTTTTGGGGAAGGATCAGAGCTCTAATTTTGGTAGCTATGTTCAGCCTCTTACTCTTTTGATCAAAATTATTTGAAGCTATATCCTGAGGCTGTTCTGTAATTAGTTTTCTAATAAGTAAGTCTAATGAGTATTGCAACTTCTGATCAATCCATATCACTTTCAGGCTTAAAATAACAAAATCTGCTAAGGCCCCACCCATTTTCCGGTTTAAGCCATGCCCATATCCATCCATTGGAGTACCGATATAGGTACAGATAATTTCATTGGTTGGACAGATACAAATAATGGTGTACTCGTTCATCCATAGAAAAAATACTTGGTTCCGAAGAAAGATAATCACTGTAAACGATGCATTATCACGAATACATTATTATTATTATTTTTTTTTTTAAGATTATTTTGGGGCTTTTTTGCCTTTATTGTATAGGACAGAGTGAAATGGGGTGAGAGAGAGAGTGAAGGGTGACATGCAGAAATGGTTGCAAGCCAGAGTCGAACCTGCAACCGCTGCAGCGAGGCACCGCCCCTGCACATGGGGCGCCGGCACCATCCACCACGCCACCGACTTAAATTAAATAATTGATGCATCAGTGTAAGTTGCATTTTTATATTGCAGCAGGTCAAGCTGGAGCTATTGAAACTATATGAAGCTTTGTGTTAGCTCATGTAGGACACAGAAGTCATACACCCCAGCTGTCAGCCAGCTGATTGGATCATTGCTTCTAATTAGTCACACACCAATCACAGCCCACTCTCACTACAAGGCAGTCCATTCAAATATGGCCTCCTACTTTATGATCCCTGCTACACCAATGCTGCCACACACTGCCTCTGCTGCTGCTGGCAAAGCTTTGCCTCCTCCACCCCAGCCTCCACCTTACTAATTGTAGTCGGGTTTCCATCCAACTATTTTTATTTGCATTTTTAACAATTGCAAAAAAAAAAAAACTTGAATGGTATCGCCAGAAATTCGAAAAAAGTTTTTACGCTTGGAGGGGGTGGAAAAGTCAGCGTATCGATATTAGGAAAATGCGACTTTTGGCAATGGAAACAGAATTAGCGAATAAACAATGACATAGGCTACGATCCTACTTCTATACTTCACACACACACCTGTGTGAACTTAGAGAGAGGTAATTACTCCAGTGTCAGGTGAGTGTATTTCACAACTTACCTGAATAGACTGGACGTGTTGAATACCGCTGCATAATGTGCGCTGCCTGGTGTACCAACACAGACATCACGGCATTATGAAGGCTACGCTGACAACGCTGATATGAGTGTGATGAGAGCTCACGCAATAGCCAAGAAGTTCCCTAGGAATCTCTCCATCTCGCCGTAGTCATGGATGTGCCGGTAGTTGTTTACATCAGTTGTGGACATGAGACGCTCTCAATGATGTCATCTCACGGTGCTCTCTTCTTCTACAGGTGTTCTTTTGCATTTTTATTTTTCACGAGATGAGCCACCTACTGCTCGACCCGTTGACTCCCAATACTTGCAAAACAATAATGAATGGAAACGTGCATAAATTTGCATTTTCTTTTGCGTATTTTAACACAATTCACGTAAAATTTGCGATACATTTGCATGGAAACCCACTTTCAGACTCCTAACATGGCTCAAAGGTTAAAAAGGTATTTATGTGTTGCTTTGGACCCACTCTTGGATACCCAGGAGATTTTCTGCATTGCACTCCCTGTATTGGTTTAGCATGCTGCTTGTCTAATCCAGGGACCATCTTAAGAGTGGATCCATCAGCGCCAGGCATAACTGTATTTCCATTTGTTGCAATAAATGGTTAAATCTATGATAAGAGTGTTCCTGACTGAATTTTTCTTCTCTAGTGTAATCTACTAGTTCAGTGCCTATTCAAAACATGCCTGCTCTGAATGGGCCAATTGCTTTGCCTCCCTTAGTTGCTGTTTCATTTTAAAGTGTTAAAAGTTGCCAACTTGTTTTAAAAACTTTGAAAGAAGGCACGGTAAATTTAATGGGTATTTCTGACTTTTTCCTGTACCACAGTAAAAAAAAAAATTTCAGTGATTTAGGAATTATATTGTTCTCAATAAAGATCTGAATATTTGATTGTGAAAGAGGCTTCAGCTACATGTCTTTGTTGTTTGAAAATGTGTATGCTGCACTCTGGCCCCGGTTTGTATGATTTTGTGGTTTATTGTTAGCCCAGGCAGGCTGGGCATAGTACTAGTATGTATTACACAACAATAAAGGTAAAAATCCCATTAATTCATTCATTCACTATAAAAATGTACTAATACAATATCGCCACCTGTACTTTTAAAGAAACTGAGGTTGTGTGGGTGTTTGTTGTGTTAGCCTGCAGGCTTTTGATTATCTGTTCACTTGTTACCTGCAGTTGCAGAGGTAGATGTCCTGGTCACACTGTCTCCCAAATCCAACTCTTTTAATATTGAATATCTGCTGTCAAACACACTCTGTCCTATTATTTATAATTTTTGTTTCATTAAATTAGATTTTTTTTTCTAACATAATGCAAGGTTCACAGAGCACAGCTACGGTTACACCTAAAAATCCAAGTTAATGTCTAAAATCCAAAATACGCAGAAAATCCAGGGTGGTGCATCAACATTTTAAGTCAAAGAAAGCGGTCAGAAGCTATTAATGGGTAGCATTGAGCATCTTATTACATTGCTTGAACCTACACACATTTGTAGAAGCAAGAAAAGGTCAGAAAACAGTTGATTTCTCAAATTATTTAATTTGATGACTAGATAGTAAATGATAATTTTCACTCCAGACTTTTGGCTGAACAAAAATAGTTTCAGTTTCAGTAAGATACGTTAACACTCTTCTCACCCCTACTTAAGTATATCCATCCACAGAATCTCAGATGCCATCTCCCAATAACCCTAAGACCGTATAAAAGCCAGATCTGTAAGCTACTTGGCTTTAATCGTGGACACTCTGGACTTAAAAAGAGTTTGAGAGATACTATAGGGACTAATCCACTTCAAAATGCAGCTCTCACACTCGCTGTCTAAAGAGATCAAGGCCAACGTGTGAGCTAAAGCTAAGGGCTAAGCCAGTATCTGCAGTGGCGGGTGGGCTGCAGAGAGAAGGTGAGGAGGAAAGGAAAGAGGTGAAACACTAAGCATGCAAGTACATCCCCCGAGGACCGAGGAGGTATATTCAACTACAGCTGCACTTGAAAAAGTTTTGACACTGTACTTCTTTCATATCCACAGCCACTCTTTTCTCTCTTTTTTCCCTCTCCTTCTTCTCCACCTTCCTCTCCTCCTACTGTCCCATCTTCCCATCCCTGACTTCAAAGTGCTATTTATGCAAAAACTGGTGGAGTTTTCCTGTCTTCACTCTTTCCTCCCTGGAGGCACATGTTCTTTTTTGGAACTTATCTACAATTTCTTTTTGTTAGAAAAAAAGAAATATAAAAGCATGGTCTCCTTCTCATCTCAGCTCTGAATGACTGTCCTCTGGTACACACTTGTTGTTTTCTGCACTCTAAATCTGTATTTTGCTCCTTCAGGATTCTTTCTTGGTTTTCTCCTAATCCCTTCTTACTTTTCCTAGATAACTCTTCCTAGGTAAAGTTTTACCCGCGTTTACTTTTGAAGAATACTTTAAATTCCTACTAAAATTGGCACATTGTTAAAAAAAAGGTGAACTCCAAAATGGAACTACTGTTGATGCAAACCATATAATATAAGGCACAAAGACTTTGAGATGACCATCTCACTGTGTGACTTCTGTTAGGACCTACGTCTACTGACCAACCAATAGAAATGAAAAATGAAATGATGCACTGGCGCTACAAAAAAAAAAAAAAAAGATGGCTAGCAGCTTGCCATGGAGGCAAAATGTGCTAAAAGAAATGTGTGGGATTCCAGCAAAGAGGAAAACCTTGTGGCATTGTGGCAGCATAAGCCAAAGGCAAAGGCAAGGCAAAGGCTTTGTCCTTGCTGCAGTGACCACAGGTTCAATCCCAATCCACCGCCCTTTGCTGCATATCATCCACTCTCTCTTTTCCCCTTTCATGCTAAGAAAACTGTCCTTTTGATTATAGGCATAAAATATATTTCGAAAAATCATTTGAGATTCTTTTGTCCAAAATCTGGTGTTCAGAGCCAATCATATTTGTATTTGTTTACTGCTCCCCTTACCCAAATGCAGATTTCTTATCTATTTTTTTTTGATTTTCTGAAATGCTATAAAGTTAATAAAGCTAGTGATGTTTTACTATGCAAAATAATAGAAAAAAATGTTGACCAGCAACCCCATCCATTTTTAAGCAATAATGAAATATTCAAAGCTTTTCAGTCTGACTTTAGGGAGCAACTTAACACTTAATTGGCTCTTTTAAAAGTTAACAATGATTTGTTAGTAGCAGCAGACAAAGGGGACTGTACTATTCTTTCACTTTTATTTTCAGACCTTAACATGGCATTTGAAACAGTTGATCATGAACTGCTTATTACCAGACATGAACAATGGGTTGGGATCCAGGGAAAAGCCCTTACATGCTTCAAGTCATATCTGGAAAATAGTGGGAATGCTTCAAGCTTTACCTGTGGGGTAAACGCGTTCTGTTCTTGTGCTTCTTCTATTTTCTTTATACACCCACTGGGTCCTCTCATTTTAAGGAACAACATCTCCGTCTGTGGTTTTGCAGACAACATCCAACTATACCTAAAAAAAGTCTCTAGTACATTTAGGACTGGATGTCCCAAAACTTGATGATGTTAAAACAAACTGAAAATTGAGGTATACTTGATTCCCTCCACTGGCTCCCTGTCACTTCTAGAGATCATTTTATGGCTTTACCATTTGTCTATTAAGAGCTCCATGGACTGGCTCCCTCTTATTTATCTGACCTTTTCCTTCCCTATACCCCACCTCGGTCACTCATTTCATCTGACAAGACACTTCTGGTTGCCCCTTGGTCTTGCCAGGACCTCAGGGGAAACCGCATCTTCTCAGTTGCAAGCCCCAGTCTGTGGATCAAACTGTCCCACCACATCAGATCTGCCCTCTCTACTGAAGGCCCAGACACACCAACTTGACATTAAGAAAAAGTTGTACCTGAACACACCGCAAAGACAACAGCCAACAAGCATGTATGTTCTGCGCCTGCGTAAGAGGACATAACTGTCTCTACATGCAGGCAGTGGTAGTGTGTATTCGTCTTTCAAAAAGGAAAACCACAAGACTGACAAGACGTATTCAAGATGCTAGTTAGCCAGTTAGCACATTAACAACACAACCCAGTGCTGAAAGAAGAAAGGATATTAACTGTGCACTAGGTAACAATAACACAAAAAAATTACAAACCTTTTCCGCTAAAGAGCTCAATGACTCCTGACTTTCGCCATGTTTGTTTTTCATATTTCCATTTGTATTCTAATGCATGGAGCTGAGCTGCCAATCAGAATGATTGCAGCACCATGAGGCTCCGCCATCTTTGACACTGATTCAACGTGGTGAACTGACCAATAAAAGGCCAACAGAGACCAACAGGGTTCAACTAGTGCCAATGGTGTGGGACACACCAACCAACCTACGGCAACAGACACTCACTGATGGCCCAACGTTGACCAGCAGCTGACCATTTGGCTTGGTGTGTTGGCGCCCTTAGTCATTCAAAGCACAGCTTAAGGCCCACCTCTTTTCTTTGGCTTTTGAATGTACTTAAATTACCAAATGTCCTTTTATATTGGTTTGTTCCTATTTTCTGCATTACTTATGGATTTTAACTCTCTGCTTGGGTATATGGATGATTTTGTTGTCTGCTCTGTTGACCAGTTTTAATTCTGCCTATGTTTTTAAAGCACTTTGGTCAGCTCGTGTTGTTTTAATGTGCTATAGAAATAAATTTCACTTGACTTAACTTGACATAAATTTCCCATCATCTGAGAGTATGATTAATTTCTGTGTCTGCTGGTGGTTTGCATTATGATCAAGGACTAGAGGTCACGCTGCAGCTTACCATCCATTTAATTCAATGCTGCATCATTGGTTTCCAGTCTCTTCCTTTTTATCTGTGTGCCTCTCTCCCGCCTCCTGCTCCCTTCTGTCTGTGCAGCTGCAATCCTCACAGCTCAAATCCCCTCCTCTCTCCCCTGTGTGCTGGACCGCCATCCAACTATTTAACCACAGCCCTGAAACAAACCAACATCTGTTTGGAGGCTGGCCCAGACCAGGCCACTGCCTTCCTGCTGCGAACACACCAGCCGCCGCCAGCTTAACTCCTTGCTGCCCAGGCCAGACATGGGCTTGCCACACCATGAATTGCATGTTCGCTCGCAGACAGTAGCTGAGGCTGCTTCCAAGTATTTTTTAAGATTCTCTGTCTGCGGTTTACAAGTGGTAATTCGGGATATCTATGTTTTTCTTGATTTAGACTCTATCTTTGGTGCGAAGTGCTCGTTGCTGTGCTGTTTCTGAACTCTGCTCCCCAGAGAGCATTTGTCGATTAAGTTTGATTTTCAGTGAGTGGCAACATTTTTATTTTTACTACGTCATATTATTTATATTTATATATATTTAGCAAAGGATATAACTCCTTATAGAGTAGATTCCCATCCTTATTATCTTTAATCAGTGGTTGACAGTCTATGTTTTTTCTTTTGCATGTTAAAAGTTTCACTGTGGTCATAAGAAGAGCTCAAACGAGTCCTGGAATAATTGATTAATCAACACGAAATCAGTTACCATCTGTTTTTTTTTAATAACTGGGAAATCATGCATGTGATTGTGTGTGTAAGCATGTGTATCTGTCTGTCTGCAGTCAAACTCACAAACTACTGGACCAATAAGCCTTATATTTTCTGTGCTCATTTGTGACTGTGCTGAAGGACCTCCTGTGGTTGCGGTGATTTAAAAAAAAAAACTGTTTTATTGACTGTTCTATACCATCAGTGCTGTTCTGTACATAGTACTTGAATGTTTGGCCTTTGTTTGTCTTTATTTCCTTTTTTCATATCTGTATGTCTATTTCAGTGTATGTACATTGAGAGCAACAAAACAAAGGAGTCTCTAATTAAATTTCACAAAGAAAGCAAATAGACCTATTTCTCAAATGTTGAGCTTTTCGTTTAATACAAAAAAAGAAAAGAAAAGAAGAGCTGCATAAAAGCCACAAGGCACATTTATGAAAACTAATTTGAAACAGAGAGGAGGGTAAGGGCCTTGTTGAAGGCTGGAAAATAGAGGCAATGCAGAGATGTGGTGCATACAACAAATAAAATGGGTTCAGCATGACATTTTGTCAGAGATGGCCACAGGGCAAAGTAACTCTCATTCATACATCATATTATGCAAAGACATTTGACAACCAGTCACTTTTAGAAAGACATTACATCACATTTAGCTGACACTTTTATCCAAACCAACTTATAGTACACACATTCAACCATGTGGGTACAACCCAAAAGTGTGAGAATAATGGTGATCAATGCTGATCTACTTTAAGTGCTACAGAAGAAAATGCGAGAAAACTAATCTATATTTGAGGCGTTAAAAGCAGCAACTACATACTCATTTCATTTTTATCTTTATTTGTTGTAGAGGGACAATGTGAACAATTTAAAAATAAAATGTAAGTGCACCCAATTGTAGCCAAAAGGCTAATTTCCATTGGCAGTCCCCCTGCCAGAAGGAACACGGCTAAGACTCACAGAAGACACTGATAAGATTATTTCTTTATAGGTTCTGCAGCATCAGTGTTGTTAATACAGTTTTCCAAATCTTCAGTTTTGTTTTCCAGTACTGTATCCCATAAGTAACTCGACTTAGAATATAATTCATTTCTTTCAAAATGCCATTGATTCCTTGTACCTTAATGGCATAGTTTTTTTTTTAATGCACTTACACATAAGTGCCAGTAGGAACCAATGAGTTTTTTAACGGTACTTGATTTCTACAGTAAAATTACACTGTACAAAGTTTTTGATGCCCAGATTGCAATCATAAGACATAACGTAAAGACCACATCTGGCTTCAGTAATGTTGATGTTATGTTGCCTTGGAACATAAGCTGCCTTCCCAAGTTTGCTTGCAGCTCCCAGTCAGAGGCAGTGGTGAGCACCTGAATATGTTCCTGGCTCGGGTCAGGGCTAATCTCTGGCCCTGACAAAGACGATGTGCATGCTCTGGTCGGGGAGGTGCTTGCTGCTGGTCATGACTTTGGAGATGTACTGTGTCACTGCCCTTTGCACTTGGTCATGGCAATCAATATCGGCCTTCTTCCAGGGCTTTTAATGCAGCTACTGAGGATATGCTCCAGCATTCCCCTTCTGGGACACAGAGGGCACAATATAGTTTCACTCTTGTCCCTGGAAAGACACCTTTTTCTTTTTGTTTTTAACACTCCATGGAGAACCGGAGGAACGCCGCGCAACCCCGCCATTCCTGAACATCAGCAGAGTTTGGAGAAAACCCCTTTTCTCCAGAGGAAGACAGAACCACTGAGGCCCAGCTTCTTCAAACAACTCAATTCCACTGATAACCCTTCTTCTACTCCGAGGACAGCATCTTTCATCCCGCTGTAGGACGTCTTTCATCCCGCTGTAGGACGCTACTGTGGCCCCGCGCACTCATCCTGGAACAACAGAAGGGACACACGCTGTCACGCTGTGCGACTCAAGTAAGAGAGCTACAGAGACTTTATATTTAGCGTGTGATTTTGTGACTTTTTAATTGTGACTGTGAACTTTTTTGATAATCTGATCATTGATTGCTGTCCGTTAGTTTGTGCCAGCCACACGCTTCCAATACACCGCATTCCTATCTGGAACAAAGACCAGCGGACAGTAGGCTGACCCCAGTTTGTCTTTCTGAGGGATAGGAAAGTAATCATTGTGTTCCTCCACACTCGCACACACACACACGTACACCTTATACCTGTGGTAAAGTAACACATTGCCCTGTGAGCAACTCCTTAAGAGCAGTTTGCCATTACCGCAGTCTACACACCTACGCGTGTTGGCACAGCTACTTTGTTAGAGCATACAGTGTGTTTTATCCCGCTGGATGCCATCTTGTGTGTACTTTAAAGGAGCACATGAGGTCAGCGGTTTTATGACCCATCGTCTTGCTCTAGTATCCCGCCTCAGCACTTGATGAGGTGTTACACGTCCACCATCTTCTCTTAAATTTCCCGCCTTACTCTTATCAGTACCTGGTGTGACGTGTTTCGCGTCCGCCATTTTAGGTCTTTGGTAAGGAGGCCCCCCCCAGGTGGTCACATCCGCCATTTTCTCTCTTTCTCTCTCGCGTCTCTGCCACCCTCGGCGCCTTTGCCATCACTCAAAGGAAGCAAGAGTCTCCAAAGGAGTACTATCGGTGCCTTACAGTTGCATACTTCCAAGGCCGCAAGGCACCAAGACAAGAGGAGGAACATGGCTTCAATGCCCTGTTTCTGCACAACCTCCATGTGACAGTGCAATACGATGTCGTGGCGTATTGCAGGACCAGGAATCTCCCTATGCACGAGATCCGGAGGTATGCACAGATGGTAATGGAGATACGCGTGCGCCCAGCTAAGAAGTCTGAATGCGACGCCAGAGTCCTGGGGATCCAAGTAGCGTAAGACGCAGACTTGACGCTTGAAGGCAATAAGATGCCTCGTGCCAAGACTGCTACCCGAACAGGACCCCAGAGGCACCAAACACCAAACCAACAGGGTGGATGGCAGAAACAAGGGGGTGAGAGGCAGGGAAGGCAGAAACAACAGAACTCTTCCTGACCAAAACAGAAAGTTGACCGGAACTCAAAGCAAGTGGGTAAGTATGACCAGAAGGCCCCAAACAACCCTAACAGGGGTGGCATGGGGTCGGAAATCAAGGAACTGATCCAAGTTTGCCTGGCAGAAGCAGTTTGATGACTTGACCTGCCCAGCCATTCCATCTCACGTCACGACCTCCCAAAGGGGTTAGACACCAAGCCCCCGTCAGCGTGACTAGACCAGGTACCATCCCCCTCCGCAGCCAAAGTTTACTTTGTCGGTTGGGGAAGGGGACCTGGGGAGGTCAAGGGAGTCCTTAAAGTGGACACTCCCTGTTCCACCGACTCCCCTTTCTTGGCTTTCTTGGGCGACCTTGTCCGCAAGGGCAATGCCCGACACATATATACCTCTGTGGTGATAGGGGGGTGCGTCAGCACCCTCACCCTGCTTGAGATAAGCTTAATGAGTTCTGACATGTAAGCTCCTCCAAATTGAGGCCTGCAATGTTAGCATCACCAGCTACATGCAGGATAGTTCACCCATCACAAGACTGCATCACTGCTGCCCCACGTCTGTGGAATGCCCTCCCTGACACCTTGAGGGCACCACAATCCACTGACTGTTTTAACAAAGGTCTTAAGACATTTGTTTTTAGCAAAGCTTTTGGTCCCCCTTAGATGTTTTTGTTTAAAACTGCTCATCTTGTTTTTACTCCTTTCCACTCCTCCTCCTTTGTTTTTAACCTGTAGCACTTTGAGATCTTTTGATGAAAAGGGCATTATAAATAAAATGTATTATTATTATTTATTATTAAGACGTGCCTGGGTTGACATAACCTTTCAAGAGATTACACTCGTTCATCCCATATACATCTGTGTCCTAGACACAGAGCCTTTGCTCATCAGACAGGACCTACTGGACAGACTGGCCCCACTCATTGACTGCCGCTGTGGGCACATTTGGGCTCAGGTTGACACACCTAAACCACTAGTGCACCAGTTTCCGACAGCAACGTCGCTGTCATGGAGTCCAGAGCACCCCTGCCGATGCTAATGCCTCCTGTGGAAACCAGCTCTAGTGCTGGCCCCTCCACACTGCCAGCATACCCACAGCTGCTGCAGACTGACAGTCAAACCTCTTTTCAAGAACACAGGTCTTTCCTTTGCTCATTGAAAAATGTGAGCTCATCATTGTACAGCCCCCATATCATCGGAGGTGTGCATTTTAATGGCACCTTGGTCCCTGAAGTGATTCTAACGCTCTGGTCCAAGAAGTCTACCATTGTCCAAGACCTGTTTAAGACTTAGTGCCAGCACAACCCCTCCTTGACTTACGTACAATGAAGCCATCGCGTTCTTCCCGCAGGGTCACCACAGACCCTTCTAAAGGCAACTGTATAAACATAATCCTTGTATATTTGTGGGCCTCACTGTATAGATATATTTTAAATTCTACTGCTTGCAATTCATGTTGAGAATTAATAAACATGTATACATGTGATGAAGATGATGGAAAGTATGGTGTGGCAGTGTGTATGTTGGGAGTTGGTCTGCAAATATTTAGTCACGGCAAATAAAGACAGGGAGAGATGGAAGAGACATCTTCTTACATTTAAGAAGTCAGTTCAAAGGCTTTGCAGCTGACACCTTCAGGCTACAGCATTGCACTACTACTGTTTCCACACACACACACACACACACACACACACACACACACACACACACACACACACACACACACAAATGTAGTGGTCTGGCCAGTTTGTGAATGGAGTTCAAGTTCACAGGTACAGACGGGGAGTTGTTAAGGTGGTATGCCCAGAGCTATGAGCCCTCTCTCCCTGACAGACTGGCTTCAAACCAGGGTCAGCTGAGGGACAGGGGAGGGGTCCCAGCACCTGTCGCTTCAGTTCCCGCAGGACAGGTTCCATACTGAAGGTGCTGAATAGTCCACTCACTCTTTCAGTGACAGGCTGAGGAAGTCTTTCCATGCTTATACTCTGGTGGTGCTGGCTCACTGCATTCAAAATTATATTTAGAAAGTCAGCTCCTCAACAAACAGTCTATCATTTTGGGAAATGCTTTTTTTTTGCCATCCTATTTATGAGAAAACTGGCAGTAATTTGAGGTTTGGGTGACTAGATTGGTGAAAAAATGGCAGAATTGAACATTTGCAAGAATCACATTGATCAGTGGATTTATTCACAAGATACAGATTTTGCATGGGTAAGTTCTTTGACATGCAAATCTGCAGAGTGGACTCAAGTCACATGACATGGAATTGAATCAGACTCGAGTCACAAATTCAACTACATTGGCCATAACAAAATTTAAGAGGACTTCATATATGACTTTTAAAACACCAATTACTTTATGTGGACTTGAGCCTTTTGATTTGAAAATACTTGATACTTTCCACCAAGCCCAAAGATAAAAAAAAAAGTGCACCATGTATCAATTAATTTCCCTTAATTTCTTGAATCAAATAACACTATTCATTCCCAGAAAGTTGACACTTAAATTCTTTTGATCCATTTTGTTTGAAACCGACTGCATTCAATCAAGTTGCAGGAGAGAACCATGAGAACGGAATCGCTACTGAGCGCCAATTTGAAAAAACAATACCAAAGATTATTGCAGTGATTATGCAGTGGTCGGCAAAAATTCAATTGCAGTATGCAAAACATGAAAATTGCAGCAACAATGTCCAACAAACTTTTTGAAACTAACAGAAATTTTAAAAAGCATTCATAATTTTTGCAAATATTATAACTGTTAAAAAATAATAATGACTTGGAACTTGACTTGAGACTTGTCAGGCTTGACTTGGGACTTGAGAACAAAGACGTGACTCTGACTTGTGACTTGTAAAACAATGCCGTGCTCCACCCTCTGCAAATTTGCACTGTTTACTAATGACAAACTATCTTGTCAATGCTTAAATTTGAGGGAATGGAGAGAACCAGATTGTCCAAAGTTGAGGAAGTTGGTTACCATATTAGCTATGTCTTTCTATCCAGTTTTCACAAGTTCCAAGCTTCCAGCTCCACTTGTTGTATTTCCCAAGGACACACAATGAATATTGCTGAGGTCAAGCTGCATGGTTAGGTGTGGAAGAAATCCACAAAACTAGATGACAAAACATATCTTTCTATATTAGCAACCTTACTGGCACCTCACCATGTAGGAATAGTACCCTTCAAAACCTTACCATAGTGTAAAAAAAGACTCTGTTTACTCAAGTAAAAGTGCAAAAGTATTGGCATCAAAATAAACTTTTGTCATGATGTATTATGCAGGACAGGGATTGGACAGAAATGCAGACAGATGAGGAGGCAGCAGGATAAAGTCGGTGCTTTTTTTTTTTTTTTTCCTTTTTTAATGCCTCTGTGATGGATGTACATACGTCTGTCCGTCCCATCCTTGTAAACACTATATCTCAAGAATGCTGCAAGGACATTTCTTCAAATTTGGTACAAATGTGCACTTGGACTCAACAATGAACTGATTAGTTTTTGGTGGTAATAGGTCAAAGGTCAAGGTCACTATGACTTTGTCTGTCTCATCCTCATGAACATGGTATCTCAGCAACGCCTTAAGGGAATTTCTTCAAATTTGGCACAAATGTTGGACTTGGACTTGGACTCAACAATTAAATTATTGTAATTTTGTTGTCAAAGGTCAAGATCAGTGTGACCTTGCATCTCTCTCATTCTCATGAACACTGTATCTCAAGAACACCTTAAGGGAATTTCTTTAAATTTGCCAAAAATGTCCACTTGGACTGAAGAAAAAACTGATTAGAATTTTCTGGTCGAAAGTCAAAGGTCAAGGTCAGTGTAACCTCACAAAATATGTTTTTGGCCATAACTCAAGAATTCACACGCTAATTATGACAAAACTTCACACAAATGTCTTTTTGGATAAAGTACTGAAGTGGTGACATTTTTTATCTAAAAGGTCAAAGGTCAGCTTCATTGTGACATCATAATGTTCTGCATAAAACACTTTTCTTGCCATTATTCAATGTCTTATCTCAGGGACAGAAGGGGAGACATTTGGTCATATATTTAATTGGTGGGTGCCTATTTTGAAACTGTGCTGATTGTATATATCTTCTGTGCTGTCCGAGGGGGGCAATGGGTGTGAAGTATCCATGTTTTCACAGACATGGTGTAAACTGTGAGAGGAACTGATTGATGCTCGGAGGCATACAACTGCGGGGCAGTAATTCTAGTTTTGGAGAAGCTTAAGTCTACGGCAGTAGGAGTCCAAGTTGGTGTAACGATTATTGTAGCAGATTTAATCCTTATTATACAACAGTTAGTTCCGGCCCTGCAATCTGATTGGTCGAGAGACAGTAAAACCATAATGATATTGGAGTACAACATCACGGTTATTTCACTGTGTATGTATCACTCCGCCTCACAGCTGATTCCAATCAACAATCAAATCAAAACTGACGGTTAATGTCAGTTAGCTCAGCAGTTGCGTTGTAGGCAAATTAATTCATCCACTGTCAAACAGCCAAAAATATGGATTTATTTCCTAAAATAAGTTTTGAATTGAACTATGAATGGTCATCAGAGGAAGATGAGGGAGAGGAAAAGCTGAATCCATCTGAGCACACATCCAGGTTTGTCAGTGTTTCATCAGCGGAACTCAATGACTTGGAGAAAAGCAACATACTGTCAGATCAGAAGGCAGAGTCGGCTGTGCCTGTGAAGCAACAGTCCACCATGCAGTCACCAGAGACTTATTTCACCGGCTGCACAATTAATGGAAACGTGCAGATAAATGTGTATAAAGAGTAAGTGCCTGGCGCACCATGTCTGCGTTACATAGCAACGGTGACAGCGGAGTCCTGAGGGAACTATTTTTGTTGGCGGAAGACAAATAAAATGCTTAAATTATCTATTTTGTCCTCATTTTTCAACATTTCTTAATCAGCCTTGCTTATTTAACTGTTGAACTGTTGTATAAAAGCAATATCACACTCGAGCTCGTGATGTTGTACTGTGATATCGTCACGGCTGATATCACAGTACAACATCACTCCCTCTCGTGTGATATTGCTTAAATAACTAACTGAGTCTTGTGATCTAAAGGTTGCTATGAAGTTCTTGGGCTAGTGTACAGTGACTTGGTATTTCTTCACACAACAAATCGCAAGATCAATTTATAAATGACATATTTTTTGAACAAGTTACTACACAGCTAAACTACTAAACAAACAAGAAAATGGATAAATGATGAATAAATGTGGAATGAATTGTAGATTATGATGAATGAATGATGAATAATTACTGAGCACAATGAATACAGTGATGAACAATTTCTGAATGAAAGGGGACCATTGTGTAAACCACGCAGAGTCAGTGACTGACATCTTTGATGTTTACTAGTTAAACTGATTTAACAGATTCACACACTGTCTAGCTGTTTCGTATTTAAGATGCACCAGGCAAGAGTGTGAAGAAATTCAATAATAAAGAACATTTTAGGGGGAGATCCCAGTTTAAAAGTGCTGTATGTAACTCTGGACAAAGATAGTTGATTCTCATTCTCAGTCTCATTCCTAAGTTGTCAAATAGCGATACTTTGGTTTAGTGATTTGGTCCAACATTCTAGACGTCAGCTGGGTCTGCTCGCAGCAGAGACAGGATCAGAGGCACTGGAGCAGAACAAGAGAAAAAGAGTTCAAGAGAGTGACTCTTGGGCTCTTGGTGGTTTTATAGACGGTACAGGCTTTAGCAGAGTTCTCAGTGGGCCCAGAATGCATCTGTGGTTTTACAACGATTCAGGTCAGCTTGAGACCCATTTTGTCACAAATTGGCTTTTTATCATTGACCAGTCAATCCGTGTCCCTGTTTGATCTCTGCAGGCATTTCTTGTGTTAAAGTGATCAAGATTTTCTGGGAGTTACAGCTATAGTCAACACCATATTCACTACAAAGTGCAGTAGGTCCAGCAGGTAACAGGTAGCAGACCCGCAACAGGAAACCACATTGCAATGATGATGAAGTGGCAAGAAACCTGGCCTGGTAATTGTATAGCTGGATCTGATCAGAGAGAATGGGAAGCAGAATGGTTGATGCAGGTGAGGAGGTGAGCAGGGGAAGGCATCACCTAATCCAAATTCTCAAGATAGTAGATTACAATATCACAGAAGATAAACATTTTACACATACAGTATTTGTCTAAGGATTTGTCCAGGCACTTTTGAAAAAAGGGGTAAAACAATGTGCTCAATGTGTTAATATGAGTGAAGAACAAATCAGCACAGACAGAAATATCTATTTAGGAGCTTACTGTATGTAAAAACACTTCTAAAAAACCTAATTCAATAAGAAAGAAAGACCAGGAGTTCGCCTCCATCATGGCAGCCCACAGTTGGCTTGTTTGTGTGCAAAATGGGAGAAAATGTATTTAATATCTGGAGAAATAGGAAGGTTTTAAATGTGGATATCTATGGATTTAATTATGTGTTTGGACTATTTTGCTGGATTTAGATCAACTGGACCTTTGGGAGTGTGTAAGAAATTATATGGAAGCACTGTAAACTGTGATTTGGTCTGGAGAATATGAACTATGGATCAGGATAACATTTCATAGGTGTGTTTTACTTGTTTGTTTTTTTATTCCGACAGATCATTAATTGAGCCTGCTGTGGTGGTTGTAGCTAAAAATGGTCAGCAATAATGGAACCGCAAGGAGCGTAGCTTTCCAGCGATAGGTCAAGGATGACTAAACCACTTAAATAACAAATTCAGCTGTGGTTTTATCATAATCACCAAAATCTCTATGGGAGGACAATTGGATTTCTAACAGTTTTATTAACTAGTTAGCACCTTGAACATTAAAGCCATTGTTCTAAACTAACTCTCATGTTATATATTAAATATTAAGTAACATACTAAATATTCAATGCAGTGATCAAAGTTTCATTTTATGTGGTGGAAACTATATGATTATGCTTCCCTCAGCAGAAGTTGTAGCAACTCAGGAGAGAATTTATGTCCACAGTCAGGCCAGAATACAGTTTAAAATCACTTATATCTTTGAAAATAGAAATAAATGCTGATCTCATTTTCAGGACTGATACTCACAAATAGAGGGATGTGTATGTTTATGTACTGTGTGTGTGTGTGTTTTGGGGGAATATGAAGGGAAATGGCACAGCTGCTTTATTTTAAATCAGACAGTGTGAATTTCCCTGACATAACATGCTTCAGTCCAAATACAACCATGCACACTGTCTTACACACACACACATAGGTGTTTGTGTGTGTGTGTGTGTGTGTGTGTGTGTGTGTGTCTGTGTGTGTGTGCACGAACAGTGAGGAATGTTAATAATGTCCAGATGTGGGGAGGTGAGAGAGTGAGGCACGGCATTTCATGGTGACTCACTGGAATTTTACCTGTGCCTGTGCACTACAAGCTCCACCCTCAGGATGTAGGCCGCCTCTCTTTTAACCTAACCCAACTGTATGATGGCAAATGTCTACAAAACAGCATTTAGAGTATCATGGGAAATTCTGACTCTCCAGCCAAACTATAGAATAATGCATATAATGTGGAAAGTCTTATCAAAATAAATCAAATTCAGTTCAGAACTAGCCTCAGGTATTATTTCTGAAGCTGACGAGGTCAAGTGGCTGCTGAGCCCTGTGGCTTTATGATAAACAGCTACACCTGCTGAGCAGGTGCTCACATAACAAGTCAGTATACTTCAGCTTATGTTTCTTTACAACACTTTTGAAAATAGCTTTTAATCATATCATCTATAGCAGTGGTGATTTTGGTGTAGAAATTCTGGTGGGGCCATGCAGGAAAATCTTATAATGCAATCCAGAAATACCACATATTACTCTCATACCGTCACAACAAAAACACAGTAGCAAGTGAGAGAGGGGACCACAGCACCTTTGACGACAAAATTGCAGCTGCATAATGCCATCACACAAACAATGCCAATCTGGCGACATATATTATCATATCAATAGCACCACCAAATGACAGTGTTCAAGGTCTCACAATATTAAATACTCAAGATCGAAATAACAACGTGACAACAATAAAACACAGTGCACGACTCATGGCGTGAACGGCGCACACCCAATACACAGCAATCAATATACAAAGCCACCACACACAATATACCATGGATGTATAAGCAATATACCACAGCCAAACAGCCATTTCAGCACCACAGATAGGTGAACAGCTCCTTCGGGGAGCCCACGTGAGGTTGTGTCCCCCACACACACCCACACATGTATCGTCAGTAACGCATTACACAAATTCCACTATAATTCAAACATTATGTAAACTACATTATCAGTTCCACTTAGAATAAAAATAAATTAGACTCACCGATGAGGATCACTTCTTGAAGAGGAACGACGCTCTGCGGTCCTTCATGTGCGCAAACACACATTGTGTCAAAAATGCACCTGAAAATGCCAGGGTTTAACGAGCCAGCAGACTCATCATGTCCACGCAGGGCAATTTCGCACTTGCCACAAAGTTTTATACAGCTTATAATTCTCCCAAGAACATACCTGTTTTCTTCAGTCTGTCGGTTGTGCTGTTCAATGCCATGTCGGTATGCACTGTCAAGCTGAGATGCAACATTTGTTTTCCCTAAAAGACCTAGCTTGATGGCATTATCCACATGAGACGCACAGCTTTTGTCTTTTACCAGCCTTTCTGACAGATGTTTCAGATCTTTAAATCCAGTGGTTGTCCAGACAGTTTCCCCTCCAAAAAGCAGACATGGAAAGCAGTAGAGCACCTTTTTTGACGAGCTCCCGGTTAACCAAGTTTTCCGCTTAAACCACTCCTGGTTGAATGATCTAGTTTTGTCCTTTCCCTCTTGAGAAATGACTAAATCCTCCGGCCGATGTGGTCCCAAACGTTTTATTTCTAACTTTTGTTCAAGTGGTAAAGTGCTAAATCACACACTAGCCAAGTAGTCCACTCGATTCATCATGCAATGATTGAATGAAACATGAATTAGCTATGTTACGTTACGTACGTTAGCCAAGCTAGCAAGACCTGTGCAGTGCCCGCCCTTGCTTCAAATTAGCCAATGAGAAGCGCTCTGGGGCCCTGAACTTCAGGCCCCACTGCTGAAACTGAAATATGCGCTGTACATGCGCACGCACGCGCAGCAGTTCACCAGTCCACAACACTGCAGACGCAGGGCCATCTCAGCTTTTCCCCACCGAGCAGAAACAGAGGAGGCGCATCAGGCACAACCAACTATTCACACACAACTACACTACAAAAAGTGTCTACAGAGGAAATTGTGTTCATCAAATGAAAACAGTGGACATTTCATAGGGGACAAAGTTGAATTTATTATTAACTTATGCTCAATGACATTTTTGACACAGGAAAACTTACAAAAGCTTATAGGGCCTAATCCTCCCCTGCACAGCAGCGCCCTCTGGTGGCCCCTAATGCAAAGACCAGGTCTACTGTCAGCGCAGGCGGAGCGTAACCGGTGTAGTGGCAGTCTGGCTGACCGGCGGACAGTGCGCACACGTCACCAAAACCTCACAGGCAGGTTTCCAGAATGTCAGGCACATTAACGATGCAATAAATACCCACAAAAACCACTATTCAATGCAACTATCTGCAATCAGCACATAAATGTATCTCTATATCGACTGTCCCGTCACATCTGATGTCAGATCAAAGGGGATTGGCACCGTTTGGCACGTTTGGCACGCGTAATGGAAACCCAACCTGATTTGATTGACACAGCTACAAACTAATGAGTTCACATCCCTCTCAGCCAACCGCAAACAGCCACAGCATCAGATAGGGAGTATATATTCAGCAACTGTCATCTTAGAAAAGTCAAAAGAAAAGAAACAGAGTGAGACTGCGAGAGAGAGAGAAAGAGAGAGCGCGCGCGCAC
>NC_065521.1:8727909-8754033 GCF_006386435.1 Epinephelus moara | reverse complement strand
GTTTCTTGTTATTTTAGGTAGTTATTATCACGCTAATGTATGTTCAAGTGTTCATTTCCCCCGATAAGTTGGTTTTAATTCGTTATTTGATTCTATAAACACAGTCTGACCATCTCGAGCTTTTATTTTGGTACTTCCGGTGACCGGCAGTGTGAATTTACATTATTAGCTAAATATTTAGTTTCACCCAGAACATTTAGATTTAACATTTAACATTAAGATTTATATTTAGCATTTAGATTTAACATTTATATTTAACCTTTAGATTTAGATTTAGATTTAGCATTTAGATTTAGATTTAGCATTTACATTTAACATTTAGATTTAGATTTAATATTTAGATTTAATATTTAGATTTAACATTTAACATTTAGGTGCCACATTTATTTATTTAGATTTAACTATTTAATATTTAGATTTAACTATTTAATATATTTCTAAGTTAACAAATATTGCTGTAAATGTGTTAAAAGGTGATGTTAAAAAATTCACAATACTTTTTTAAACATTGTTTGAAGCTAAATATGGCAAAATGTTGATGTTATTTCCAGCGTGAGACACTTTACAAACGGCACCCCATAGCGCCCCTGCCTCGCCCGCTCTGCGAAACTAGAGGCCCAGGTGTCAATCAGGAAGTGATAATTGCTGCCTGTCTCAGTAGAGAGCCCTTTGACTTGGCAGCAGCACCTGTGCATGGTGAACTCTCCCTCTCACACAGGTATGCAGACTCATTGCTGTGGTGTTTACTCTGGTAATGTTTTAATGAGCGCAGCATAAGGTTGAAATTGTGATTTTAATTCTGCTAGGGTGATGGCCAGACGCGAGCATCCTGTCCGTCACGGTATCACACAGAGCGATACTGACGGTAATGCTCAGCATTGAGTAGCTCAGGCTTGTACTAGCCTTTTGTTTGTGTCTCACCTGTGTAACCACCTGTCTGTGTGCTGCAGATGCTCGTTGTGTTTACAGTATTTGTAACCTGTGTGGAAGCAGTAACGTTACCTGAAAGTTATAGTGCATTTACTTGTGTTTTGGTCCAGGATTGCCGTGTCCGCTGATGAGCTACCAGGCTAGAGACCCAAAGATCCCGGTAAACAATATACATGTGTTTATCGGTATTTTAATGTACTTTTAGATGTGTAGTACTTATAATGTTGTCTTTTTAATAGTTGATGCACTGGATTCCTCCCTCTGCTCCCGCATTATTAGATCACAGGAGTGTGTGTACCTTTGCAAAGTAGGCTTATATTTTATTATCTTTTAGTGTCTTTTTTAAATATGTGTAATACATGGAGCGCTGGGCTGGCAACTAATGGATTTTGTGTTTTCTTTAAAGGACCAGGCCAGCCACTGTTTTCTACAGTTAATTTACTTTTTTGTGTTTGTTTTATATGATTTTAATTGTCCTCTTGACTCTGTGGGCAAGGCTATAGGCTTGAGGCGTTTGATGTAATGTATATTGTTTCTTTGGATGGTGGTTTCATTTAATGTTTCTGTTCTCTCTTTTGTACCTACAGCTTGACTCTGTGCAAGGCCGGGTCCGTAGTGTCACACTGCCTCCTTTCTGTGGTGGGACTGCACGGGTGGTACTTTGTAGTGGTGTGTATACTTAATCGTGACACTGCATGATATTTTGTTGCGATAGATTAATAATTTGTAGTGGTGTGTATACTTAATTGTGATACTGCATAATATTTTGTTGTGATTAATGAATAGATAGACATTAAGGTTGTAGTGCATGCTACGGTGCTACAGTAGATTACTACCAACCTGATCTTACAGAAATACGTGAAATGACCACGACCTCTTAACACCGCATTCCTAGGTGGCAGCACGTAATGTGTTGAAATTACAATGCCAATGTAAAGTCAATTAGTCATCCATTGTCGTGGTGTCCACACGGATTCCCTGATTCAACAACGTTCTGTATACAAACAAAAACACGAAAGTGTTCTTCATATTAAAACGGCAAATATATTCCTCTGTTATAATTTCCCACCAACAACAATAATAATAATTAAAGCTGCAAGCAGCTGTGACCGGGCCCTCGCTCTCCCGCGCCACCGCGGGGGGCCAGCAGCACGCATCACTGAAGCGGTTATGTGCAAACTCAGAGTAAGTTAACCCTGACGTGGTGTGACGTTTCATCTTCGTACTCCAAGAAAACCCCTATGGGGAGGGGTTTTTGAAAATTTCAAGGGGGACTATAGAGACATTTTGTCCCCCCCATGGGCGGCGCCCCTATCAGATGCAAGAGCTTACCATTCTTGACCTGTGTATCAATTTTCATGAGAATATGAGATCGTTGAAGCCATCAAAAAGTCAAACGTATTTGCTGGCGAGGGATCGATAGTCGCCACGCCACCACATGGACACCATTAGACGTAGTTTCACAGCGTTCATAAGGTAGCTTCACCAACTTGTTCTGCATGCATTAGAAGTGGAATGAAGTTGATGCGGTCAAGTTTGTGTCATCAGTACATGTTAAAGTAAAAACTTGTCACTTCCTGTTACCACCGGGGGGCGCTTTGAGTAAGGTGGGATATTAATATATCTGGCCGTTCAGGGCGGAGCCATCATCATGTCCAGCAAGTTTGAAGCTGCTGAGATTAAGTATGTGGGCATGAGGGTCGTTCCAAATTCGATGGCGAGAAAACAAAAAATTGCCAAAGTTTGTCACGCCCTAGCGGTCACGCCCCTTCACATAGAGTAAAGCTTTTAATAACTTTTGATCAGCATGTTCTCAGGATGATCTGTAGCCAATTTGAAGTCGATCGGACGAAATCCCTAGGAGGAGTTTGTTCAAACATGTCAAAAATTCAAATCAAAATGGCTGACTTCCTGTAGGGTTTACAGCATGGGTCCAAGAGGATTTTTTGTGCATCTTGGCATGTTCTATGAGCCCACCAATTTTCATGCGTGTAGGTGACACTCACAGGCGGGGCTCGAGGCACAAAATTTTCTAGGGGGGCGCTATTTCGCCATTCGGCCCCGTCCACATACAACACTGCCGAAATATCAAATTTTTCGCCAGACCAAACGCATGTGCCAAATTTGGTGCATTTTTTAATTTGGGAAAGGGGCCAAATTGGGGATTATATTCCTAATAATAATAATAACATGATAGTTCGGCTGTACTGGATATTTGATATATTCAATAGATTTATTTTTTTACGACACTATTTGACAACTCTACACCCGGAGTCCCAAAAATGCAGTTTCTAGAGAACTTGCTAAAATATCTGAAATTAACCATCATCCTTACTTTTTCTTAACATATTTCATCGAGGTGCAGTGTCATTACTAGTTCGGCTTTACTAGATATTTGATATATTTAGTAGATCTATCTTTTTACGGCCCTATTTTACAACTCTATTTTACAAGCCAGAAAAACCTACCGTCCCAAAAACGCCGTCTTTTGAGTACTATCTAAAATATCTGAAATTAGCCAACATCCTTACTTTTTCTTAACATAGTTCATCTAGGTGCAGTGTCATTACTAGTTCGGCTTTACTAGATATCAGATATATTCAGTAGATATCTCTTTACGACCCTATTTAGAACCCTACTTTGCAAATCAGAAGAACTACAACTATGTTTCTGATATGTATCAAGCTGCATGGCGCGGTCCTAGGGAATTGTAGTTTTTGAAAAAGATAAATGTTTTTCCTAGATTTGGAAGTTGTAAATACTGAATTGAGAGTACACTGTGGACTTTAAGGGGATGGTAAACACACTTGTGTAATGAGATTTTAAATATCTAATTTCTAAATGGGTGAAAATTATTTTAATCCATATTTTACCCATATCTGACAGCACCCCCAGTTGACTACACTCACATGATAGTTGAGGTCAAGCGCTCTCTATAACAGTTGGTCCCATGTCTGTACCTCCTGTTGTTGCTGAGTTATACGCCTTCAAACATGTACCGAGGTCAAGGTTCAAAGGTGAATGGCTCACAGCAGGAGCCATGCAGAATCTTCATACTGACATGTGTTACTCTCCAGGTTGAGACCTTTCCATTGATGTATTTGGTTTACCTCTACGGCAAAGTTTTGATTTTTTTCATTTTTTGGACACAAGCCATGCCAGGTCTAGTTTCAGAGAGCACTTTGAAGGCCCAGTGTATAAAATGATTTTTGTTTGTTTGTTTGCTTGTTTTTTTATCCTTTTTTTTACTGTAGATAGTTACTAAAATGAGTCATCCTCAGACAATAAAATACTACGAAAAAGTAAACCATTAATAACAATAATGAAATAAGCAAAAATAATATTAAAATTAAATTGAAATTTTAAAATCTATTTACAGAGTGGAATGGTAGCCTAATAGATAACTTAGATACAATTTATTATTGCTTAGATACTATTTAGCCTATTATTGTATTTACTTTTAGCATGTTCTACTTTTATCTACTGTAGGCTATATGTTTTAATTTATTTAATAATGAATTTATTTGATGTTAGGCCTACATCTTAATATTTTATGTCATTTATCATAGTTTAGTTCTTAATTCCAGTGTTTCCTCATTGGGAGCTGTGTGCACCGGGGGGCGGCCGCTGGTTCTGTGGCGCTGGCTTGGGGTCCGCTCTCCCCTGGTGGAGTGGAGGGTGGCCGGGTTGCCGCCTCCCGATGCGGACGGCTCCATGTGATGGTGTTTCCTCTCTGGTTCTTCCGTGCTCAGCCGTATTTTTTTCTTCTTATTTATTTATTTATTAGTGGCGTTTGGATTTGGTTACGGCAGAAGAACGACAATTTGAAATGGAATGAAACCCACAGATGGCAGACAGTAGCTACAAAACAGTAGTCGAACGCGCCCCATCCGCCCACAGCACAATGCTCTTAAAGCCCTACGCTATCAAAAGCTGGCAAAATACATTTATTTTATTTTATGGCCTTGACATTAACCTGTCATATTGTTGAGTTATCAAGGACACTTCCATGTTTTTGTGTGTATACAGGACGGTTAAGGATATCATTGAGGAAAACGAGGTTGACGTGACGTTATTGAATCAGGGAATCCGTGTGGACACCACGACAATGGATCCTAAGTGACTTTACAATGGCATTGTTTCCGTGGTACTGGCACATAATTTCAACCCATTAGGTGCTGCCACCACGGAGTGTGGTGTTCAGAGGTTGTGGTCATTTCACGTATTTCTGTGAGATCAGGTTGATTCCTACCCTCCTTTCTGTCTGTCTGCTGTATGTGACATATGACTTGACTTGTGACTTGCTTGACCTGAGCAATGACTCGACTTGACCCATGTCGGCCCATTTTACACTGTCCCAAACCCTAAATTGTCCGTTACTCCCGCTCTATAAATACATCCACTGCTAGTAATTTCTCTGATGCTTACACTGCCTCCTCATTTTTTAAAACCACAATTGGCTATCCCCATCACTTGAGCACAGAACGACTAATCACAGCGTTCAATTCAGTCTGTGGAGACATTTTGGAATCCGTTGCCCCTCTGACACTCAGAAAACCGCACACTAAAAGTCAACCATGGTTGAAAAGCCAGACCCGTGCTCTCAGGCAACTTTGACGACAGGCAGAACGCACATGGAAAAAAGACAGACTTCAGGTCTCACTTGACATTTTGAAAGGCACCCTGGCAAACTATCAGCAATCTGTTAAAGCTGCAAGAGCAACATATTTCGCCAACATCATCTCCAGAAACTCTCACAGTCCAAAAGTGTTGTTTCACACAATAGATTCGGTTCTCAACCCCAATGCTGCTACCTGTCCCACACCCATTTGTGAGGAATTTTTAAACTTTTTCTCCTCAAAAATTACTCACATTCAGTCAAATATTTCATCGCCTGCCAGTGATCCCTCCCTGGTGTCTACCGGCTTTGCCGTCTTTATTGACTTTCAGCCTGTGTCTGTGTCGAAAATTTATGATATCATCTCACACACTAAATCCACGACCTGCCCCTTGGACATTGTTCCTACACTCCTCTTAAAGCAACACAATGGCGTTATTTGAGCCCTCAAAATATGTATTCAAGATCCTTGTGATGGTACATCAACTTACAATAGGTTGGATGACACCTCCGTCATTGCTTGAGAGCGTCTGTTTCGCTTGTACTGGCACTATGCAGTTTTGGGGTTTGGGTAGGAACCAGGACACAAAAAGGACTACAAAATTTGGCTGCTTTACGGCATACGTCATATACCCCTCCTCTCTTTAGAGTAGCGTAGCCGAACCGAGGTGAACAAAGTTAGACGTGGTTGTCATGGCATTCATTTTGGTTAGCGGCTCGGTGGAGGAGACATTCAGCTGCTCAGGAGAGGTCGCTGCTGCCGCTGCTGTTGCTGCCGCTGCTGGGCTATCCCTGGTTAGCGGCTCAGTGGAGGAGACGTAGGATGGAGGCTGTGTTAGCCACCGCTCAGGCCTGAGTAATGGTAACCAAGCTGGTGACCTGGACAGCAGCAGTCACGGATCTCCCCCCAGCGGTGAGGACCAGGCTGGTGATAGTGAAAGCGGTGGCAGGTGCCCAGGGAATGAAGGTGGAGTCCAGGTGAATTGTTGTGGTAACGTTAGCTGATTAGAAGTTGCTGTGGCGACCCAGTTACCGGCGCAGGGAGCCAGACTAACATGACTTGTTGCCGCGGTTGTGCTAACATTAGCCAGGGTTGGGCTAGCCGAGTCGGTTGGGCCGACTGTTGTGTCTCCGTGCTAGATATGTCCATAGGTGTTGGACCAGGGTTTATTTCTACATCTCCAGCCAGAAGGAGAATGACTGTGAGATGCACATGCCCCATGAGATGGCCGGGTGCCTTTGTAGGTTGGTGTTTATCTGGTGGCGTTCTTGCTCGGTTAGCGTTCATGAATCTTGTAAACAATAAGTGCTGGCTGCCCTTAGCTGGAGAGTAGGCCTGATCATAACTTTTAGACAGAAAGTGCAGATGTAGCGGGCACAGAAGTAAAAGTGAACTCACAAAAAGAAAGAGATGGCGGTACAAAGTTTGTTGCTTTTTGTAGCAAGAGCGCTGGAGCACCGAACCTGCCTACCTGTGTCCGCTCATTGTCCGCCATCTCAGTGTCCGCCATCTCAGTGTCAGTGTTTGAACTTGCCATTGCCAGGCTGTGTTGTTGCACATTACTCGGCCAGCTTCAGGAAGTTCACCAGTATCATTGGCTTGTCAATAAATGCACGCGCAGACAACCTGTCTTCAATTAAACAATAACAAAACAGAGGTTATTGTTTTTGGTCCCCCCAACAACACTAGCCTGGCGTTGCCAGACCCAATTCGCAAAACGCGAATGGGTCTGAAAACGGACTGTACATTTCCTCTATTCCCGAAGGGCGGTATCAACGGCTGTCACTCAAAGTGCCCCTTCATGCAATTGGAAAGACGGAAAACCAATCAGAGTAAACAAAACGTGTGATGTAGGCTAGCACAACACCACTGTAAACAGACCAGCAAGCAAGTGCAGCGTGCAGCAGTGATGATGTCTAAGAAAGAGTGTTGCCGTCTTTGCGGATTTCCTCCTCACTGTGGACTCCGAGTTGCATGGCTGTGATTCCCAGCTTGGTTGCTTCTCTGTCCTGCTCCTGCATGAGAGCAAGTAGTGGAGAAACAACAATAGCCACTGGGTTTTCACTGAGTCCCATCTTTTTCCCGATCAATGGAGCCAGTTGGTAAATTAAACTTTTACCAAATCCCGTAGGAAGGACGGCAAACACATCCTTTTTTTCAATAAAACCTTTCAGTGCAGCCGTTTGTTCTGCTTTTAAAGAAAATGTACATTCCAGTTTGTTCAACACATTTACCATAGCAGTTTCAAAATCAGTAGCTATGTTGGTTTTTTACGAAATGCATTCACTCCGCTCCTTGTCCCTCCTATTCTGATGACGTGCCCGTCCCAAAGTAATAAATGGTTGTGATTGGTCCAGTAAGCTTTAACCGATGCCAGAATGAGCCTTTATGATTGCATGGCCAGACTGATCTGCGGAGCAAAATCGAATATGAGCTCGCGAGATTAGGATGGTTTCACCAGGCTACAACAACACAGCCAGCATAGTCAGTCACATAGGACCACTCACACCATATTTTCATAACCATGCCAGGAATCTTGGTGTCATTTTTGACTCTGCCTTTAAATTTGACAAACAATTCAACACTGTGGTGAAGGGCTGTTATGTCCAACTTAGGAACATTGCAAAACTGAAGTCCATCATCTCACACAATGACCTCAAGACCGTAACCACTGCATTCATCTCCTCAAGACTCAACTACTGTAACTCCCTGTACTTGGGTGTCTGCCAATCATCTTTGTCTCGTTTGCAGCTGGTACAGAATGTGCAGCAAGACTTCTCACTGGTGCCAGGAAAAGAGACAACATCACACCAGTGCTAGCATCCCTGCACTGACTACCCATCTAATTCAGGATTTATTTTAAGGTTCTTTTATTTGTTTTTAAAGCCATACATGGGCTGGCACCCCAGTATATCGCTGAACTCCTCCTACTCCAACTCCTGACCTCTTAGATCCTCCGAACATTGTCTTTTAACTGATGATTGAGGCTGGTGGGTAAAGGGGGATCGTGCCTCTGCAGTCGCTGCTCGAAAGCTCTGGAATAGCCTTGTGTACATTTTGTATTGCTATAAATTTGTGTGTCATTCTTTTATCTTGTACAGCACTTTGGTCAGCTGCGGTTGTTTTAAAATGTGCTATATAAATAAACTTTGATTTACCCTGTAAGAACACAAACTGTCTGTTGAAAAATATATTTGTATCCATAAATGGACACTCATGAGACAGAATTTGCTCTACAAATGGTAAATGGTAGAAAACTGAAGGAAAAGACACCAAACTGTGCAGAGAGTGTAAGAGGTATCCAAAATGGCTCAACCCTTGTGCCTAAGTCAACACTGGTCTTGTGTCAAAGATCAGCCCTAACCCCCACTGGCTTATAGTTAGAGCGATGCCAACTGAGGAACTGAGTAACAGCTCCAATTGACCCATGAAGCACTTTGCCAAGTCTGTCAGCCATACATGGACCAGTGCCAGCCCACATTTGGTTCTCTGGTTCTGCAACACGGTCGACCCAACACTCAGCTACAGTTGGCCCAACTTGCCTTTCTATCTGAGGGGTGAACTTTTTAAAAGCAGGGCAAACAATCACTAAAACCACGATAAACTTATTTATAAAATTATACTGAGGCACAATACCCATTTTTCCCATTTTTTTTTAGAAGTAATAGCTGCTGTGCACAATTACTTTCAGCAAGCACTGATTTGGTAATATGCTAGTTAAACAACGTCTAGATGTCCTGGTTATAACCACCCTTGGTTGTAAAGTAAAAGTATTTTCGATGTCTACGTGACTGTACATAAAGTAAATTTTCCAAGATGATTTAAATGACTTTATTTCACTGTTAAGCAGAGCATAACTATATGCTAAAATCAAATGAAATTCTTTGAAAAACAATTTCACTGCATTCACTGTTGATTGTTTAAAAACTTGCAACTGAATGTAGCCTGATTTTAACCTTCTTTTTAATCTGCAATTTTTTCTTGTGTGTCAGCAGGTCAGCACAAAGAGAACATGCTTTGAGCTTGAATTCAGTAAAAAGGGAAATGGAAATGGTGAATTAGTGAGATTCAACCAGTTTTCATTGAGGATTGATTAGGTGTGGTGCAACCTGGATAGGCACCAAATGATTTAGATGATGAATTGTTTTGCTATCTAGAGGCGCTCAATGTTTTTCCTATGGCAGAGCTTAAGTAGTTGGATTTGCATAGTGTTTAAACAAAGGAAGCAACCTCACTTTTTTGAAGATCAGATTTATGATTTAGGAAGACAGAAAACCAAAGGTTTCCTCTGAGGCACAGGGAGGTTAATATGATGTCACCAAACTGACTAACTGACTTCAGCACTGTGAGCAGGAACATTGAAAATAATCACGTGATCAGGACAGCAGCCTCACAATACTGACTCATAGCAGTTTGATGTTCTGCTCGAGCCAAATTCAATTTAACTTTCTGTGGGAGGTTTTGTGGTCCTACTCTCCATCTGTGTCTCAAAGGGAAAATCCCCCCTCAGAGGAATAATGCTAACTTAATGGTAACGGAGAGTTCTGTCATGAATTGTGAGCACGCAAATATCTTTCACAATGCTCCAAACAAAAGAGCTGTGACCTTCTTCATGGCCTAAAGAAGTGAGTGGAGCTGCAGTGACAATACCCAGATTGACTCTATGGGCTCTGGTTTCGCAGACCGGGCGAGGCGGGGGTGCAGCGCACCTGCACTTCACCAACTGGGTGTGGCCAGGCGGATTTTACAAGTTTGGCACACCGTGCGCTCTGGCGCAGCTACTCCTCTTTCCCACCCCTGTCCCTCCTACCTGCGCAAGTCGGAAAGAAGGAGGAGAGAAGGTGTGGAGTGGGTTTTACACACATCACACCAATCAAATCAGCCCCTCTCCTCGCCCTTAAATGCGCTGCGCGAAGGCGTATTGAGAGTTTACTCAATTCGCCATGGCAGAAGAGAGCAGCAGCGTCAGATGGCCAAACTTCTCCCAGGAGGAAACTGATGTTTTGGTCCGGGAGGTCCAAGCCTGCAGTGTCCGAATATACGGAACTGCGAGCAGACCTCCACGGGCTGATGATGCAAAGGTAGCCTGGGAGGAGGTCACCACAATTGTAAATCAATGTTGCGTTTCTCTCGTGCGCGCGTGTGCTCTCTCTTTCTGTCTCGCAGTCTCACTCTGTTTCTTTTCTTTTGACTTTTCTAAGATGACAGTTGCTGAATATATACTCCCTATCTGATGCTGTGGCTGTTTGTGGTTAGCTGAGAGGGATGTGAACTCATTATTCTGCAGCTGTGTTAATCAAATCAGGTTGGGTTTCCATTACGCATGCCAAACAGTGCCAAACGGTGCCAATCCCCTTTGATCTGACATCAGATGTGATGGGACAGTTGATATAGAGATACATTTATGTGCTGATTGTAGATAGTTGCATTGAATAGTGTTTTTTTGGCTATTTATTGCATTATTAATGTGCCTGATATTCTGGAAACCTGCCTGTGAGGTTTTGGCGATGTGTGCGCACTGTCCGTCAGTCAGCCAAACTTCGGCTTACACCAGCTGCGCTCCGCCTGCGTTGACAGTAGACGTGGTTTCGGCTGGCGAGCTTTTAGCGCACCTTCGGCGAAGCCTTTTGGCACGAAACTGTCACTGCGCTTCGGCGAAGCCTTTTGGCACGAAACTGTCACTGCGCCAAGCTGGATCTGGACACCTCCCCCTGCTGCGCCACCACACCCATCTCAGCGCATCTTGGTCTGCCAAACTACCAAACTGAGCGTGCCTCGGGTTGCGCTGCTCGAAACTAGCTCTGCGCGGGGTTCGCCACCCTGCGCCACCCTGCTCCGGGTTCGCCACCCTGCGCCGCGCCAGGAAACTAGAGCCCTGTGAGTGCTTTTTTTCTTTTGGCCGATGCATGGTAGCCAGCAATTAAAAAGCTCATTTAAATACTCCAAACACAGTTAATCACAGTCATCTTCCAACAAATTCAGTAGCTACAGACAAGCTCATCAACAGCTTATTGCCTGGTAGCAAAACCAGTTGAGTAGTAGCCTGTGTTTGCACATATACTAGACTTTGACTCCGGGTTTTGCATTGCTCTCAATGAAAACAAAGGTAGACATAACAGCTAACAACAAGGACTACAAAGCTGGACAAACGTAGAGGAATAGTCAGGAGTGCCAATGGATCTTTTAGTAAACCTCTCTATCTCGCCTTCCTCTTTTTTTATTAGCAAGACCAGTTAGATTGTGTTAGCAGGCTTCCCAGTTTAAGCTGGCATGCCCGTTGCTTCCACTATCTGTAAATACAGCAGTAATTAATTAACGTTTACAGCGTGAACAACTTGACAACATTCCAAAGCTTCTGTCAAAAAACATCACACTGTAACATCACCCTACAACCACAAGTGATAGGTTGTCTTGACAGATAAGGTTAAGCTGATTGTGTCACTATAATTTTAGGCTTTGGTACCTTAAAGTTGCTTTGTTTTGCCCCAACCAATCACTAGCCGGTGATGTGCTCATGCTGCCATGGTCATTTTCAGTTGACATGAAAGATGTGATAATAGTTGGTGAACTTAATGATTTCTATGATAATTTATGCAGATACAGTAGATATTTTTGTAATACCTACCATACACTTTAGGGGACTTGAAAGACTAAAGTCCAACACCCTCTCACGTCTAAAGACAATGTGAGTTTTTAGAATAGAATAGAAAGAACTTTTTTTATTCCAAAGGGAAATTCAGCTGTCCAGCAGCTCGTAAAAGACAAAAAACAAAATAAAATACATTAAAATAAGTGCATAAATAGACATTAAATTAAAATGAAAGTGTCCATTACACAGTCCAGTCCAGTTATGAAAATTTGTTAGTGTGTGTGTGACTGGTTTCAGGACATATTAAACAGTGTTTTTGCCATGGGGATAAAGGATCTTCTGAAACGCAGTGAGATGAGCCAACTGCTGCTGATGCTCCTCTGTCGCTCCAAGAGACTGTGGAGAGGGTGTCTGCTATTGTCCATTATGGACCCGTCCCAAACCCCCCCTTAGCCCTACCCCTTGGCCCTACACCTAGATTTGCGTGTTCCCACGAGGGGTAGGGGTGTCTGAATTCCTTTTTGTGTGTAGGGGTAGGGGGCATAACTAGAGGTAGTGGGTATGAAACTAGCCCTTCAGAGCGAGGGATGTCAGATGCTGACTTGCCAGCGAGGGGTAGACGTTGCCATGGCTACCACAGAGCCCAGTTGAGGTGTGGAGTCCCTCAAGGCTCTGTCCTTGGTCCTCTTCTGTTTTCCATATACATGCTGCCTCTTGGCCAGGTTATCCAGACTCATGATGTGCTTTACTATTTCTATGCAGATGACACTCAATTGTACATGCCGTTAAAAACCACAGATTCTTGCAGCCTATCTAATCTCTCATCTTGCCTCTCTGACATTAAATCCTGGATGTTTCAAAACTTCCTCAAATTCAACAATGAGAAATCAGAAGTCATTCTGTTCGGTCCCCCAAATTTCATTAACTCCGCTGGTGCTAATCTGGGAGTGCTGTCAAAGAATATTAAGCAGGCTGCTAGGAATCTAGGTGTTATTTTTGGTGCCAAACTCTCTTTTGATAATCAAGTCAAAAGTGTTGTTCAGTCTTGTTTCTTTCAGCTCAAGATGATTGTGAAAATTAGGTAATTTTTATCACTCAAGGACCTAAAAAAAAGTTGTCCATGCTTTTATTTATTCGTGACTTGATTACTGTAATGCACTTTACTCAGGCACTTTACTCTAGTTGGTCCAAAATGCTGCTGGGACAAAGAGGTAAGAGCACATCACCCCTGTGCTTGCCTCCCTACATTGGCTCCCTGTTAGCTCTCGAATTGGTTTTAAAATTTTATTACTCACTTTTAAGGCCTTAAATGGTCTAGCTCCAACGTATATTACAGAATATTACAGTATGTGCCCTCTCGTCCACTGAGATCCGAGGATGGAGCCCTGCTGGTTACTCCCAGGTCGCAGTTTGTAAAAAAGGGAGATCGTGCTTTTGCTGTTAGAACTCCCACACTCTGGAATGCTCTGCCTATTGAACTAAGGCACACTAAGTCCCTTGCATTTTTTAAATCTCGTCTTAAAACCTTTCCCTAAGTAAAAGCGTTTGTGAATGTTTGACTGCTTTTATTTTATACTGTTTTAATTTGTTTTCTGTATTTATTCTTTTTAACTGTTTTTTGCTTCTTGTTTGTCAGTCTTTTAGTCAATTGCCATGTCTGGTTTTACCTTATTTGGTTGTATCTCAAGCACTTTGTAACACTGTTAAAAAAAAGTGCTATATAAATAAAGTCTATTATTATTCTATTTATTATCAAAGGACCTCAGTGTCCGCAGGAAGAACAGGCGGCTCTGCCCCTTCCTGTAGAGGGCGTCAGTGTTAGAAGACCAGTCCAGCTTCTCACCCAAGAGGACCTCCAGATATTTGTAGGTGTGCACCACCTCAATGTCCTCCCCCTGTATGGAGACTGGTTGATAGGGTGACCTCTTTCTTCTGAAATCCACCACCATCTCCTTGGTTTTGGCTGTGTTCAGCACTTACTGCACCAGCCCCTGAGGGCATCCACGAGGTCCCTGTACTCCTGCTCCTGATCGCTCCTGATACACGCTACAATAGCTGTATCATCAGAGTATTTTTGTGTTTCTGAGTTGTATTTAAAGTCTGCTGTGTAGAGTGTGAACAGGAACGGTGCTGAAACAGTTTCCTGTGGAGCACCATTGCTGCTCCTGACCATCCAAGAGACACAGCTTCCAAGCCTCACATACTGAGGCCACTCTGTCAGGTAGTCTGTTATCCAGGAGGTCAGGAAGCGATCTACTCCCATCCCCTCCAACTGGTCTCTCAGTATGGGGGGCTGGATAGTATTAAAAGCACTTGAAAAGTCAAGGAAAAAGATCCTCACACAACACCCTGGCTCCTCCAAGTAGGTGTAGGCCTGATGCAGCATGTAAAGAACCGCATCTTCCACTCCCATGTGCTCCTGATAGGCAAACTGGAGGGGGTCCACAGCATCAGTGATCTTTGACTTCAGGAAATGGAGGACTAAGCGCTCCAGGGTCTACATAATGTGTGATGTTAAGGCCAACAGTCGGTAGTCATTTAAATTGACCACTTTGGGCACTAGTACAAGACAAGATGTTTTCCACTGCACCGGTGCTTTGCCTGTTTAAAGACTCCTGTTGAAGATCCACTAAAGGGCTCTGCTAGGTGGGCTGCACAGTCTTTCAGGAGCAGTGGACACACTCCATCTGGGCCTGCAGCTTTCCCTATACGCAGTCTCCCGAGCTCCGCCCTCACCTCGTCTGCTGTAAAGGACAGTGGTAGTTGGCCATGAGTGGTAGATGTTGTAGCTGTAGCTGTAGTTGCAGTAGTGGGGGAGGGGCTACTTCCAGGTGACAGTGGAGCAGGAGCAGCAGCAGTAGGTGACACTGTGGAAGGGGGGATGGATGCAGAGGTAGGGTGAACACTGCCCCCTCCATCAAACCTGTTAAAGAACAAGTTGAAGTTGTTGGCTTTGTCCACGTCACCATCCATAAATAACCTGGCTATTCTTCTTTGAATAGCCTGTGATGTTCTTCATTCCCTTCCACACTTCTCTGATGTTCTTCTGCTGCAGCTTACTTTCCACCTTTCTTTTGTAGTCCACCTTTGCCTGTCTCAGTTTACCCTTCAATCAATCAATTTCAATCAATCAATTTTTTTTATAAAGCCCAATATCACAAATCATAATTTGCCTCATAGGGCTTTACAGCATACGGCATCCCTCTGTCCTTAGGACCCTCGCAGCAGATAAGGAAAAACTCCCCCAAAAAAACCCTTTAACGGGGGAATAAAAAAGGTAGAAACCTCAGGAAGAGCAACTGAGGAGGGATGCCTCTTACAGGACGGACAGACGTGCAATAGATGTCGTACAGAACAGATCAGCATGATAAATCAACAGTTATCCGTATGACACAATAAGACAGAAAGAGAGACGGAGACAGAGAGAAATGCAGGACAGACAGTAATGATAAAAGCTTACAACAACATTAATTAAAGTAATAATATTATAATAATAATTATGGCTATTGTGGTACAAAATGTTGAAAGTATATTTTTATATCTGATAGTATACATATGTGACAATAATCATGTGTATAATAACAGTAGAAGTATGACTAATGATAACAGCAGCAGCAGGAGGTATCAGGCAGGACCATGGCAGCAGCACAACCACACACGTCACACCGCTGCGATATAAGTCAACCTGGCAGCACAACCACACACGTCACACCGCTGCGATATAAGTCAACCTGCGAGACAGTGGAGCACAAAGGCTCCGGAGAAGAAGCCGAGTTAGTGACATGCAGTACAGCAGAGTTAGCGAGATGCAGTAACAGGACATGAGTGTTAGCAAAGGAGAGAGAGAAGGAGAGAAGGTGCTCGGTGTATTATAGGAGGTCCCCCGGCAGACTAGGCCTATGTCAGCCTAACTAGGGGCTGGTACAAGGCAAGCCTGAGCCAGCCCTAACTATAAGCTTTATCAAAAAGGAAAGTCTTAAGTCTAGTCTTAAATGTGGAGACGGTGTCTGCCTCCCGGACCGCAACAGGAAGATGATTCCACAGGAGAGGAGCCTGATAGCTTATGTTGAAGTTCCCTGAGCCTCTCCCTGTCCCCTTGCTTGCACGCCAGCTCTTTCTGGTGAGGAGCTGTTTGATATTATTGTTAAACCAGGGTTTATAATTGGGGAAGCAGCGTACAGTCTTTACTGTCATCACAGTGTTCCTACAGAAGTTTAGATATTCTGTTAGAATGTCCACCCTACTGTCCATGTCCATGCTGTTGTCCTGTGATTCCAGTAGTTCAGTCCAGTCTGTACATTCAAAACAGTCCCTGAGAGACTCACTGGTCTCCGGGGACCACTCTCTGACTGCGCAGGTGGTGACAGGCAACTTTAATACACAGGGTTTATATGTGGGCTGGAGAGAGACTAGATTATGATCTGATCTGCCAAGAGGTGGTGGGGCAGAGGCACTGTAGGCATCCTTGGATTTTTCCATAAAACAAATCCAGTGTCTTATTCTCCCTTGTGGGACAGTAAAACATACTGAACAAACCCAGTCAGTTGGGAGGAGAGTAGTGTTGTTAAAATCCCTAGTTATTGCAATGAATGCACTAGGTAGGGTGACCAGGTCCCAATAAACCACATTTGGGACAAGGAGTAGGTTTGTGAGGGACAATGTGGGACACACGCCCCGACACCCGCACCTGCGCGAAGTTTAGTCATCAGAGACTAAATACATTAATCATAAACTATACAGACTGTATATTAACACTGGACTGTTCTAATTATTGAAGTATTTAGCAACACAGAGACTTGTGGTCAGTGGGATGTGAGGATTCTTAAAATAACAACTGTACAGATATGAAGCCCTGACCGTATCTGACTGATCTTTAATGAAAGCTGTTGTCTTGTATTTTTTTTTCCTGAAAATAGTAACCTTATAGTCAAACACAGTTTATTTAGCCTGTGTAGTTGAGGGGACAGGTCAAACTGATATGATGCTGATTTACAGGGGAATTCATGTAAAATGGAGGTTAAACCATGAACATAAACTACAGATCACCTGTAAAGCATTTTAATAAATTAATCTATCATAATTAAAACAACTGGAGACTGAAAACAAACTGATATATGGGTCTGATCACTTTTTTAATGAATTGACATTATTCCAGACAGGATGTTAGTGTGTCTGTGACTTCTTGTATGGACTGAAGGCTGCTGGAAACTGTCGGGAAACTGTCTGACTTCACCGCAGCTTTCTGTCACCGCCCCCCGCTGTGTTTGCCTGCTTTCGTCTACTTTCCAGGCAAGGCACAGTTCATCGCCAACGAGTCTATCGACACTCACGCGGCGCTGTGCTTTCATGACAATAAACAGAGAGCCCACGTGGGCTGGCCGCTGCATGCAGCTTCTTCTCATTGGCCAGGGGGGGAATGCAAGCGCAGGTGACAACCAATCATGTGGGTTATGGTCTCAATTTGCGTGACGCGTGAAAAGAGACAGAAATGCTGTGCAGTCCCGCGCAATGCGGGACGTTTGGTCACCCTAGCACTAGGTTGCTGAGTCTGAATTCTAGCAACAGTTTCATGGATGACGTCACACGCCACTGCCGTTGCTGCCCGCGGTAGAATGTAAACAACCGACTGCCAACAGTTCAATATCCTGACAGCAGCTCTTGTACTTCACCGTGATATGTCCAGGATGACACCATTTATTGTTCACAAGCAGGATCAGTCCCCCACCTCTGTTTTTGCCGCTCACCTTTCAGTTCCTGTCCGCTCGCACAGTAGAGACGCCTGTTAGGTTCACACAGCTGTCAGGCACATTGTCATTCAGCCACGTCTCCGTGAAGCACATGAGACTACACTCCCTGTAGAGTTGGCGGCTCCTCACCAGTGCCAGTTACACACTATAAGACACTGGACTATAAGACTGGGGATTTTACAAGATCACTATTTGCAAGACTTTAACTAGATTCCTTTTGAGATTATTTCCCATCCTGCCCATGATTATTGTACACTTTTAAACTGATTTTAAGTCATCATCATTCCTCCTTTGATTATCCATTTTATTTTTTTATAAGGTTTTTAACCCCTTTACCAACCACTGGAGCTTTTCCTCCGGATACAGTATGAGTGGAGGCTGAGGTTTAAGAGAACCTGGTTGGTTTTAGGTGTAAAGTATGGGGACACATCAAATGAATGCATCAAATTCACACTAAGACTGTGTCCCACAACAGTCTGTTTAGTCAATCATTCTTTGTTTGTTTCTATTTAAGAGAAGACTATGAGCAAATGTTGTTGGTGTACTGATCATGAAATATACTCAGTGTTCTGGTGCATGGGTGACAGTGACTTACAGGACAACCAAATGTTTTCCTTGAGGGTCTGTCATTTTGATCACTTTTTCAGACTTGATCGACAGGTGTTTTTTTTAATGTTATCAGTTAGCTTCGGTGGTTGCCACTTGTATTTTCCATCCAGGCTTTCCGTCCTCCAACCAAATGTGGATTTTCTGGTTGCAGTAAATGACAAAACCACAGAAATGCTTTAAAGTTTTACCCCGGACTCTTCTGAGTGATGTCACAAAAATCATATCCATGTGTTTATTTTCACAGTCAACAAATCACTCAGGAGGAAGAATGGTCTTGTAATATGAATTATTTTCTGGTGCTGTTCATTTTGTAATTTTAGAAGGGCTGTTTTCAGGTGAAGCTGGATTATAAAGCCAAGTTTGCCTGTTATGGCTCATAGTTTCTGAGCTGGCTGTCGGTGAATGTTTCCTCTAACAGCCCTCATAGGTTCTGAACAGAAACTGTTCCCCATGTTAATGTCCCATATGAGTACAAATCACATTGTAAACACATTTTTGGCATCATGGACTCACCAATGGAAGGGGGTAAGGAGAGGTAGAGGGTGGTGCTAAAGTAAAGCTTTTTCAGTGTCATAAATGAAAAAGGGTTCATCCTCTAGGGAGTATGAATATGCTTAGTAAATTCCACTGCAATCTACACGGCCAAACATTAGGCTTCATCCTCTTGGGAAAGTATTTTTCAAGGTAGTTTTATATGGTGATGAGATCCATAGTTGTTGAGATTTATTTGGAGCTTTCCTAGCGAGTTTCAGGAGCAGGACCACACCTCAAACACACCTCTTCCGTTCCCTATAAATGCCAACCTAACCTGCTCTTCCCTTTCGCTCCCGTCTTCTGCGCCGCTGGAACCGAGAGCACAACACGGCCCGAGAGCCTTCTACTAGCCAAATAATATTCGTTCATTCACAAAGTAGTATTTCCTACTCACCGATACCGCCATGGACGTCGTGTCCTTGTCTCCATCTGACGACGACTTTTTCGCTCACGATCCGGTTTCCACATGCTCCCACCAGCAGATCCGGCTTCGGAGGCCGAGGACTTCCCCGCCGATGCCGTGCCCAACATGCCGCCTCCCCGAGTCCTTTGGCTGTTGAAGAAGCACGTGAGTTCGACCAGCTGCATCTCCTCCGCCATCCACATCCCGCCCAGTTCATCTCTCCATAACCTACGCAAGGAGTACAGTTCACCTGCGGTTTCCACCGCCTCTCCCAGCTCACTCCTACGGTCAGAGAGAAGAGGATGCGGCGACTTCAGAACAACCCACCGCCGTCGCCGCAATTCCCCAACGCCCTCACCTGCCAGAGTACTTCAGCCCCCCCGCCATCATGGTGAAAACACTGGTCGCTCCTCCTGACGGCAGTCCCAGCGTCACCACGCTCCGGCGAGGTCTCCCGAAGGCCGGCCCCCTTCCAAAATTACCGACTGTACTGTGGCAACTTTCCAGAAAACACTCTGTGACAAAAGCATCCCCTTCTATCACACCAACAATAAAGCAAAACTTTTTTTTTTTTCTTTTTAATCTCCTCATGTCCGCCTGTCATGGCCACCGCTCCGCCGGCTCCAGCCCGCTTCCGCATGACGTCACCACGCACACCCCAATGACGCGCCGTGACGGCCTCACTCCAGCTAAAGGGACAGTCCGCCTGTATCCTCAGGTCATGCAGCCAAAATCTCAGCAACAAGGCAAGGCAGGGACGTCGACCTTTGAGACCAAGAATCACCACAGCTCCTGGCACATCTCCTACATCGGATGAAGCACGTGGCGCTGAAATTCCTGGACCTCTCACATCATGCCCTCCGCAGCCCACCTCCAGCTTATACAGCAGCCAGCCTTAGCTGGGAATTCTAGCACCGGGATGCTAGCACCCCCCGCTGCTGCATCACAGTACACCCAGCAGCCGGCTTTCCCTGGGGTTTCTGGCACCGGGATGCCAGCACCCCCCGCCGCTGCATCACACTACACCCAGCAGCCGGCTTTCTCTGGGGTTTCTGGGACCGGGAACCACCCATTTTACTCTGTCCACAGCCATTCCTCCCACTCGTCATCTTGGCGCTCCAGTTTCCCGTCCTTCTCCGGTACCAGCACACTTACGCAGACAAATCACTGACGGTAATTATATCGATCTGGCTCTTCTCCTCTTGCCATCCTTGCACCAACCACTCGGCGACAGGTGTCTTGAAGACCTTGGAGGTTGCCTCCACCTGAAGGGGAAGCAGTCCAACTGTTCCAGAGAATTCACACCAACTGAGTTCGCATATGCCTTCTCTCTTTATAGAGATGTCCTGTGCTCGCTCTTCCCTGGCCGTCGCCAAGAACTGGACGACTATATGTCAAATATCCTTAACCTGGCCCTCCGTTTTGGTGGCAACGGTTTTTACCAATACCACATTCACTGCGCTTCCGAAGCCGCAGCTCGTCTCAATCAATTCAACAAAGCTACTTATTGGGGCACTCTTGACACAGAACTGTATTGCCGCATCTTCGCTGCCTGTGCGGCTGTGACTTGCTCCCTGTGTGGTGCCCCGTCTCATCCAGCTTCCTCCTGCTCCGTTCCAACCCGTGCAGAACCTCGTCCTAGCCAGCCAAGGGCGTCTGCTCTCTCCCGCTTGTCGTCAGCAGCCCCGCCACCACCCTTTCTTCCAACGCCTGCATCATCCACCCTTTCCGTTAACCTTCTGGTCACCAAGGGCATCGACACTAAGGACAGACCCATCATGCATCAAAAGGGTCGTTCCATCTGCAACAACTTCAACGACGCAGGTTGCAACATATCGCAGTGCCGCTACCTCCATGTTTGCTCCTACTGCGGAGGCGGACACGCCCGTCCAGCATGCCCTCACAACCCAACTTCACTTAAACCAGGTGAGCACCTATCGACACCTATAAACATCCCTGCCTTAGCCACGGCACTTCGCAATCACTCAGATCCAGCTTTCATGGACTTCCTTGTAAATGGTTTCAGGAACGGTTTTCACCCTGGTCTATCCGTACTACCATCCTCGTTGTTCGAATGCAAGAACCTGCAGTCTGCCACAAACGAACCAGAGACGGTCGACCGCTTGCTTGCCAAGGAAGTCAGTGACAGTTTCATGATAGGTCCTTTCGCGCATCCTCCTTTTCCAGATTTCTGTATCAGCCCCCTCGGCATCGCCGCCAGAAAGTATTCAGGAAAGAAACGCATAATCGTCGATCTCTCGGCTCCCCATGGCAGCACCATTCCCAGCATCAATAGCTTAATTCCAAGCGAAGACTCCTCCCTCCACTACACCACCATCAACCATGCCATTGCCCTCATCAAACTCGCTGGCAGGGGATCATGGCTTTCGAAAGCAGACATCACAAGTGCCTTCAAAGTTCTTCCCATTCACCCAGAGTTCTGGCGATTCTTCGGCGTCCGCTGGCGCGGTGGTTACTACTTCGCAGTAAGGCTCACCTTTGGGTGCAAAAGCAGCCCCAAAATCTTTGACATCTTCCCTCTGCTGGATCCTGTCCAACAACCACGGCATTCCATTCCTCGTCCATCTCTTAGACGATTTCCTCGTCATTACCCCCACTTCATCGCCACCGGCTTCTGGCCTGGTCACCCTGACCTCAGTCTTTTCCGACCTAGGGGTTCCACTGTCAGTGGAGAAAACTGAAGGCCCCTCTACTTCCCTTGAGTTCCTCGGAATCACGCTGGACACCAATTTGTTTCAGGCCTCTCTCCCCGTTGAGAAGCTAAACCGCATCAGTCTCCTGATATCCAATTTCCTCCTTGCTCCTCGCTGCACCAAACGCCAACTGCTCTCCATTTTGGGTCACCTCAACTTTGCCATGCGCATCATTCCCCAGGGGCGGGCGTTCATCTCTCACCTGTTGTCGATCGCTTCTTCCGTGCCATCTCTTCTGGCCCTCATTTCCCTGGATGGTTCAAGCCGTGCCGAGCTCCACCTTTGGCTTCACCTGCTTGCAAATTGGAATGGGATCACCTTCTTTTACGATGATCACCTGACCCATCCGCAGGACATCCATCTCTTCACTGATGCTGCTCCCTCAACCGGTTTTGGGGGCTTCTATAATGGAAAGTGGTTTGTAGCAAAATGGCCCCTGGAGGTCTCCAACGAATGCCAGATTGCTTCCTCAGCTCTATTTGAAATTTACCCCATCATAGCTGCTGCCGTTCTGTCGGGCCATGAATGGTCTCGCAAGTCCATCCTCATACATTCAGACAACCTCGCCGTCGTCGACATCATAAACAAAGGTCGTTCCAACTCTACATCCATCATGCCGTTCATGCGCCGCCTAGTCTGGCACTCTGTTACCCATCAATACATTCTCCGTGCAGCCCATGTTCCTGGTCACTCCAATGCCATCACTGACTCTCTCTCTCGTTTCTCATTTCAGAAGTTCAGAAGCTTGGCTCCTCATGCAGATGCCCATCCAACACCGGTTCCTCCATATTCAGCATTGACATTCAATCTGTAAATCCTGGCCTTATACGTCTGATAGTCGAAGCACAGAACTCCATAATCAACAGCCTATCACCTGCAACCTTATCATCATACTTGACAGCTTGGAAACAATTCCGTCACTTCCACAACCTGTATCACATTGCCTTCCCATCGTTCGGCCTCGTCACCTTGACTAGCTTCATCACCCATGCTCATTCCGTCATGGCCATTACAGCTCATACCATCAAGGTGTATCTTAGCGACATCAGCTTCTTTTGCAAGCTCATAACAGGCATTCCAAGCCTAGCCTCCAACCACCCGCAAATTACTGCTCTCCTCAAAGGACTACGCCAAGAACCAGCTAAGATCCCTCGCCGTCTCCCCCTTACATCCGACTTGCTGTTAGCTTGCATCCATACCATCTGCTCTGGATACTGCACTTACCACATCGCATGAACTTAGAAGCCATGTTTCTGCTTGCTTTCTTCGGTTTCCTCCGATGCTCAGAATTCACCTCCTCGACCATCCACTTTGACCCACGCCGCCATGCCTGCATTTCAGATTTGTCCCAATTCTCCAACAACGCCATGGTCTTTTACATCAAGCAAAGTAAAACCAACCAATCCGGTCATCCTACACCAGTCTTCTACTTCAACATACCATCACCTCTGAATTCATTCGAGACCCTGACTAGTTATTTGTCATTCTGAAAGTCTCAAAGCGCTTCATCCACGGATCCACTTTTTGTCTCGGAAGTCGGACAAGTCGTCACTCAATTCTGGTTCCAACATCACCTCCGCCATGTACTCTCCTTATCCGGTGTTTCCCCTTTGCAGTACTCAGGTCATTCATTCAGGATCGGACCTGCCACTTCAGCCTCCCGCAATGGCGTCCCGGAACACCTCATTAAAAACATGGGTCGTTGGTCTTCTCAAACATATCATCGTTACATCCGTTCAGACCTCAAAGATCTCAGATCTGCTCAAACCCTTCTTAATAAGTAACTGAAGGTTTCTGGGGGTCCGTCGTTGCCCGGGCGCTGCGGCGGATTCTCTAAGCCTCCCCACAACGCTTCACTGGCCGAATAATGATGCTTCGCAGTTTTGAGTTGTTTAGTTTAGTTTTGTTTGTTATTCAATAAATCATTCAATGCATTACTTTGATGGTGTGGTCCTTGCTAGTGAAACTCTGGATAAAAGCATTGGACGAACTGATGGACATTGTTCAAAGATTTTATAACATGGAATTTTTGTACAATTCATTTCTACAGAATTGAAACAAGCAATAAATCTGTGCAGACCTGTTGCATAAAGTTTAACCTTGGTGAACTATTCATTCATTGATTTCCATAGCATCTTATCCTGATACAGGACCACAGGTGTGCTGGAGCCTATCCCAGCTGACATTGCTGCCAGACTATCACAGGGCTAACACATAGAGACAGACAACCTGTCATGCTCAGATTCACAATTTAGAGTCTCCAATTAAACTGCATGTCTTTGGATTGTGGGGGGAAGCTGCAGAACTCAGAGAAAAACCCACGCTGACACGGAGAACATGCAAACTCCTCACAGAAGGGACCTGGCCGGCAGGTGGGTTCGAATCCAGAACCCTGTTGCTGTGAGGCGACAGTGCTAACCACTGCCCTTAGTGAACTATGTGATTGTGAATTTACCCTGTTTACCACTCACTAACTGTCTTGATGGTGCTGATCTGTGAGGGTAGGGAGATTCGGAAATTTCATTTTCAATGGAGGAAGTTATCATTCACGGGCTAATTGTATATAATCTTGCTCTGCCAGAGTATAAACTGCTCCCCTAAAGGCATCTGTACTAGTTTTACTGGAGTGGATGGGACAAATATTGTATATTACCTACAATTAACTGTGTTAGCCAAGACTGTGTACTGAGCTACTGCCACTCACAAACACACATTCCTGGTAAATTACCTTGGCATGTGAATGACGTATTTCTGCCATTAACCTGGCAATCCTAAGAACAAAAGATAAACTGATTGCTGCTGTGATAACTTTCCAGGGTAATAAAATTCTGTTTCTTACTTAACTGCTGTGCAATGTTTTGGCATCTTATAAACCCCCTAAACCTCAAAGCAGACTTCCTGGGTGCTATGTCATTGTCTCACCAGTAGGGTTGGATGATAAGGCCCTAAAATAATATCACAATATTTCGGGGGATTTTTGCAACGATGATATTCTTGACAAAATGACAAATTATCTTTTTTAAATTATCTTTAATTTAAGAAGATAACTTACAAAATGATCTCTTGTTTTTTTTAGTTTGTAAACAATGACAGTGAGATTCAGATTCTCTTTTAGCAAGCAAGAATTTAGCACACAAGGATTTGAATAATATCTTAAAAATAAGCACCCCACGAAAGACGTAACATAACTAAGGTAAAGTTACAGAGGTTAGGTTTAGGCAGGTAATGTTATTGTGGCTAGGTTTAGGAAAAGAAACATGGTGAGGACGTAGCTTAAAATGACCCAAAGTTCACACAGTTCAGAACACCACTCTCCTGGGGAAAGTCCTGGAGAAAAGTCCTTTTGTGACCTATCCACCACCCCAACCTGCCTCTTTTTCAGGACTGCTTCTTCTTTACTCACATCAGCACACTGGTCATGTGATCACAGCCTTCCCAAATATATGGGTTATGCACAAATTACTGGCTCATGATTATGTAAGGTATGTTCAAGTTTTGTGCATTACTTTTCATAGGAAAACATACGAACTGCATGAGAATCTGAATGTTGAAAACAAATGTACTCTAACTTTAAAGTCAGAGTACATTTGTGCTTCCAGGGATTCATTAAATATGTTTTACAAATCAAATGGGACAGGGTGACAATATATACAGACAATGCAAACTTTAAAAATACCTGAATTACGAAATGTTTTTACTGGAAGGTTGCAATGCCAACTATTCTCTGGTGAAAGATAGAGCAATAATCTCAGTGACCCCAGAGGCTGCTCCAAGCAGCGAGCGGTCTGATACACTGAATCGACGACGTGCTGACGTATTGCGGTAAGCGAGTTGTGTCATTTCCGGTGTTTCTGTGACAGCGTCTCTGTACTGCTCTGGTGAATTCTGCTAGCCTGTTTTCTCACTACAGTTGCTTTAACGTCTACTTCAAGTCTTAACCCACACTGGTTCTGTTTAAGCACTTATAGCTCTCCTCCTT
>NC_065521.1:8709963-8723827 GCF_006386435.1 Epinephelus moara | reverse complement strand
TCTGTCCGTCCTGGAAGAGGGATCCCTCCTCAGTTGCTCTTCCTGAGGTTTCTACCGTTTTTTTTTCCCCGTTAAAGGGTTTTTTTGGGGAGTTTTTCCTTATCCTCTGCGAGGGTCATAAGGACAGAGGGAGGTCGTATGCTGTAAAGCCCTGTGAGGCAAATTGTGATTTGTGATATTGGGCTTTATAAATAAAATTGATTGATTGATTGATTGATGCCACTGAAGACAGTGGGAGAACCTGTTTTTATGGCCTCAGTCATCAGATTTATATTTTACAGTCTGGGGAGGATTTAGTTGCAGACCCACATCTGCAGAACCCCCCCCCCCCCGGACTTCTTAAAATGTGCAACAAGAGTTGAATTCCCCTCTTGTTAAACAGCAGTAGGTCATCACTTCCAGCCGGCCTGGGTTTGTGGGTTTGGTGGAAGTGAGGGTAGAGGCAGGGCTAGAACTGCAAAAGTATAGAAGACAGAATCTGTTATGTGTCCAAATGCCAAAGCGCTTAACAGGTCAACAGGACAATTCTAGAAAGGCATGTGTCTGACAGTAGACTGCCCACACTGCTACTCAAAATGCTACATTATGTAAATCCTCAGTGAATGCCTTTCCTCTGCATTCATGTAGCTATTTTAAACAAGGTTAATCTACTGGTAGAAGGATTTAATGGGGATATTAATCTGTCTCCTACACATACACCCATAATTCTGCTGTTTGGAGCTTGTTTTATCACCTGCTATTGAATAGTCACTGAGGTTCCTCAATGGTATTTAGTATGATGAAATCCTTCAGCTGCCACTGCATTTGTACAGAAGCAATAGGTGGATCAGGAAGCTGTTTCTGGCAAATAACAGTGGAGATAAAAAAACAACAACCAATAATTAAATAATACCACTGTAACAAATCCCTTAGATACTCCCACCACACACATGTAATACCTACCTTTCAAAGTCCTTTTTCAGAATTTTAATTTCCCCCCTGTACTGTGCAGTTTTGCCCATTATTGTTTTGTTTTTGTTTGTTTTTTTACTTTTTTTTTTCTTTTACTTTTGTCACTTGTAGTCAGTTCTCTAGGTTGTTCCAGTGAAAAATTACCTTTAAGTGTTGCTATTAGCCAAAATCAGTTGGCATATTTCAATTTTATTCCATATTTTTTGATGAAATATTACTTTTAACTGTCACTGTTAACCAGTTCTCCAAGTTATTAGACACTTTTCTGTGAAATACTACTTTTGAGTCTTTCTGTGTTGCAAACAAATTACTTTGTTTTGCTTTCAGCTGGTTCTCACACTTTTTTAGAGAAAATAGAAGTAACCTTCACAAATTGATTTTTAGTTTTACGTAGGCTCTATGCAGAGCCTATGTGGTAGCCTACACAAGTGGCCAATGCCATTGTAAGCATTTATACTCGTGGTGCTGTTTCTTCACTGCTCTGCAATTAGGCTGCACCTATAAAATGTTAGTTGGTGGTGGGGTTTCTGCGCCACTGTGTTGAGTTTCTGTAAAGCGCGGTAATGTTTGATTGATTAAACTAACACACCTTAAACACATAAAGCATGGTTTAAAAGTGACAATGTAAAAAAAAAGCACAAAATTTGAGTTCCTTTATAACTCACAAGGTTCACTGACATGATTTCCCACAAATTAGCGCACAAATGTTACTAGCATAAAAATCACTAACATAGGCCTATTAAATTTTACATTGCATAAATTAGTCTAGCAACTAGCAGACTTTTCCTCAACTCACATGAAGTTTATAAAAACAGCTGCATTTAACAAAACCTGGCTCCATTATAACTAACAAGATTCATTGACAAAACAATGCACATGAAAGACACATTGTCCCTGCATATACAACATGCAAACATTGTTAGCATAAGCCTATGACATTTTACATTGCACACATTAGCCTAGTGGTTGGTGGACTTTTCTCTTTTTTTTCATAAGTAGACGAGAACAACAGCAACATTTAACAAAGATAACATTCTAAATATTTGGCTTGATTATAACTCACAAGCTTAACTGACAAAACAACTGTCTTGTGCTAGACACATTTTGCCCGTGTATACAACATTCTAACATTGTTAGCATAAGCCTATGACATTTTACACTGCATAAGTTAGCCTAGTGGTTAGCGGACTAACCTCCCAGACTCACCTCTACTCATATGTAGGCGGGAACAACAGCAGCATTTAACAAAGGTGACATTATAAAATTTGGCTCTATTGTAACTTACCTATACGATATGCTAACATTTTTAGCATAAGCCTATGGCATTTCCCATTGCATGAATTAGCCTGGCAGCTAGTTAACTTTTTATCTGCTCAAATTCCAATACTATTTTTAGGGCCTTTGTGAAATAAAAGAGAAAAAAAAAACCTCACTTCCATCGAGGGAAATGGTTTTAAATAAAAACAAACAAACAAACAAACAAACAAACAAAAAAAAAAAACAAGAGGTCTGTGTCGTCGCAATATGTGGTTAGATTTCTAAATGCAGAGTAGAAACCCCACTTAGGTTTCACTGTTTTAAACATTATTTCATACCCTACACAGAATTACACATAAATGTTTGCCCATTCTCATTGCTACTTACAGTTCTGTCAAACAATTATTGTTATTATTATTAACATTTAAATGCTTATGGTTATTTTATATCTGCCCCAGTTGTTTTGAAAAAGTATTATTTTGTGTTGCAGTTAGCCTGTTCATAATTATAGTCCATACTTTTTGAACAGTTATACTTTGTCAGGAGGAATTAACTGCTTTGATATAGAACAATCGGAGCTTGCGTCACCACGATGAATTGGCATGAAGCAGAGTAGTTATACAAGGACGTGCATACAGTACATCAGTGACCAACATATTAGTAGTTCAGAACATATAAGCCTCATGCAGGGTTATACGTAACGTGTAGTGCAACAAGGCCTAAATAGCAAGGAATTTATGGTGGCCCTGAGGGCTCAATGCACTGCAAAATAAGCAAATCAAGGAAAATTTTTTACTAATTTGACATGCTTCGCATTTATAAAAAATGCTGGACATTGGGTGTGTTTTCTCTATTTGCAGCTATTTTTCTGAATGCTGCGCTTTTGTTATCAAATTGACGATTTGTTCTGTCTATTTGTGTTCTTAATTTGCATTGTGTTGAGGTCTCAGGATTTAGTCCTTGTAACACACAAACAAGTGGGCCCTGAGTTTAACAGCGGCATCCTGCTCTGCTCAGAACAAATCTATAAAACTGCAGAATCCCAGTCTTTTCCAGAGGGGCGGCAAACTGCTTCCACATGTGCTTTTTCCATATCCCGCTGCTATTCTGGAATTTCGTTTATGTACATTGTCAAATTTCTCACACTGTGAGAATAAAGGCATAAAAGCAATTAGGGGCCAGGGGGGAAAGCAGAGACGAGGGGGAGGACAGCAGAGGGCTGGGGGAGCTGGATGTGCAGTGCCAGCGCCTGGTGGGGTTTAGGGATGTGGTGGTGGTGGTGGTGGTTGTGTGTGTGTGTGTGTGTGTGTGTGTGTGTGTGTGTGAGAGAGAGAGAGAGAGAGAAGGGGGATCCCCAGGACAGAGCCTGAATCTGGGTTTCCATTCACACGGGAAGCAGGATGATAGCAGGGCTGCATCCTGCTTCTGGAGGATCCTTTGGACCAACAGCTTCAGGCCTGGATCCATCTGACACCCCTATTTCCCAAGTTTCATCTTCAACCACCATGCCCCTGACATCACACAGGGGTCCTGAGAACATGCAAACACAGAAAAGCGGCGTCTTGCTTTCATGTCCACCCTGTCTCCCACTTTTTTCTTTACTGCTAAGTATCTACAGGCTTCAAAAACCATCATTTATTTGATTTAAAAAAGACTTGTAATCTGAGAAGAGCCACATGGAAAATGTAAGGAGAGATAAACGTAAAGAAATTAATGCTGTCTTATTAATTATTATAATGGGCCATGTTATCTACTTGTCGGAAGAAAAGTAAATTCCTTTTTAAGCTCCGAAGCAGTTTTGACATTATCCCAAGAGACTGAATTTGAGAGGTTGAAAAAAGTTTGTGTATAATCCCTTAAAGGAAGCCTCTACTTACCAAAAGTGTGTCCTTGAGACCTTGAATTTTATTGCAGTTTCACCCTTATAAAACATTTGCAGTCTTCATGTTTTAAAGTGGAGATGAAACACTGAACAATATGACTGGGTTTCATTAGATTTTTGTTTTAGGCAAGATATGAACCTGCAATCAAACTTAATATCCATATAGGTTTTGCCAGGAAACTTAACTACATTTTACTGTTTTCCCAGCAGGGAGCAGCCATCTTTCAACAAGCTAGCTGGTGACATCACTGGGATGATTGTTTACTATGAGCACTGAGTACAACACTGTGCTTTAGATTACTTTGACTTTAACGTTTTTAACTTAACAAGCATTGACACCATGGAGTTTGAGAGTTTTGATGAGATACAAAGAACCACATACAAAGTTAACCTGCCTATGCTTTTTGCACCAGTAAGACCAAATATAATCATAAGGCCTGTTCCCATGGAGTTGGAGGACAGCAGCGAAAGTGAAAGTGAAGTGCTGCCTGAACTTGACTTATTCAGTGTGAGGTTGACAAACCACACATTGCACTTTTCCACACTAGATATGTGCTCTTCCAGTCTCTCCATCAAGTTGTCTGACCACAACACTGACGAGAGATGATTATTATTTTACGTTAATGTTATTATGTTGCAACTAACATAGCTAACATTAGCCTTACCCCACGGTCATGTCTAAAAGCTACCTTTTATCGTGTCATGATCAACATCATTGCTACCTATAGAAGCAGAGTCAAATGTCTTAATTTTCTGCATCACAAAACATAAAAAAACCCAAACAAACAAAAAAACAAACAAACAGTCAATCAATCAATCAATCAATCAATCAATCAATCAATCAATCAATTTTATTTATAAAGCCCAATATCACAAATCACAATTTGCCTCAGAGGGCTTTACAGCATATGACATCCCTCTGTCCTTAGGACCCTCGCAGCAGATAAGGAAAAACTCCCCCCCAAAAAAACCTGTGTGTAGCTGTGTGTCATTAGAGAGCTGGTGGTGCCAGTTTGGTTTAAGCCCATCCTCTTCTCTGTACATAATAGACTAGTTTTAAAAGTTTTTGTCCTCAGGGACAAATTGACTTATAACCTCAGACTGGTTGATGATGTTAGCTTCGACCTGGATCATAAAGCAAAAGTTTTGCTTAGTTTAGTTCTCACCCCTTTCATAATGACTCCTCTCCGGGTTTTGTATATCCATATAAGTAATCCCAAATTCCAGTTCTTCAAATAAGGTGGACCTTATTTGACCTTACCTGCACCCTGTGCCTGCACCGCCACTGTGGGGACCTTGGCGACTTGGGACCTACGTGACTTCCTGTACTTCTGTGCACTACTCTGCTCAAAAAATCTCATACACTGGCAGTAAAAAAAATTTATCATATAACAGAGCAGCCATCAATGGACAAAACATGCTTTACAGTACCAAGTTTACCAAGCCCAGCTCAACAACTCTTCCTGATGAACAAGTGGACAACAGAGATGAACCAACCCAGTGACATCACCAGCTAGCTTGTGGAAAGATGGCTGCATCCTGCAGGTGAAAACGTAAAATACAATCTAGTTTTCTAGCAAATCTAGGTGGATATCAAGTTTAATTTTAGTGGCCCAACATTCATATGGGAAGTGAACAGCAGGCTCTTGGGTGAAAGTCTGGGGTCTGTTGGACCTATCCACCTCCCCTCCCATCCACCTTATATCACATTGTTGCTGACAGCATTTCACACTGATGCTGTCCTGTGGTGTATCATACTGCTGCGACAGGTGTCATCAGCTGCGTTTTTGACTGATGCCACCCATCTGCGTATCATACTGCCACCACAAGTGCTGCCCATCAAGCCTGTTCCCATTCAGAGTCATCCAACACCATTGGTGTCATCAGACACCAATGCCAAAAGCCACCTTTTGTATGATATGCCAGTGGTCGGCTGGTTGGCACCTGTTGCTGCAGCATAATATGCAGACGGGTGACATCAGTTCATAACGGCACCTGTTGCGACGGTATCAGGGTCCAAAACTAACACTCGCCACTTGCCAATTACGGGTAGATTTTGTCTCTGGCTGGTAAATTTTTAAGACCACTCGCCACTCTGGCGAGTTATTTTTTTACCAGCATTTTTTGTTACTGGAGAACGATGCTGGTATCGGCTGGTTTCCTGGCAGAGTAATGTGTATTTCAGGCAGAGACGATGTTTGGTCACGTAAGTGCGTCAGTCATGACGTTAACACAGCACGCCGAGGTGGATAGCTGTTGTTAGGCTCGTTGGCGAGGCGCAGCTGTGAGGCAAAATCGAGGCATGACCGGAGGGAGGCACAGCCAGTTAGCCTCCGCTAGCTTCCCAGCTAGCCCCGGCTCTCCGTTTGGATCCAACCAGAGCACCGAGCCCCAGTTTGTCATTCAGGTTAAAGTGGGAAGAAGCAGTGGGTTTGTCGGACAGCTGAGTGAAGTGGAGCCTGCGGAGGAAACACCGGGACCGTCTGGATGTAATAGTCCGTGGAGGTGCTGCTGTGGTACTCGGCTGCACAGATAGGAAACTCCTCAGCTGACAGGATGTATCACTCTGTCACTCCACTACTTTGTTAATAGGCTCGTTCGAGATGAACTGCGCCTCGCCTGGAAAGTAGACGAGAGCAGGCGGCCGCAGCGGGGGGCGGTGACAAAAAGCTGCGGTGAAGTCGGACAGTTTCCCGACAGTTTCCAGCAGCCTTCAGTCCGGACAGGAAGTCACAGACAAACTTACATCCTGTCTGGAATGATGTCAATTCATTAAAAAAGTGATCAGACCCATACAGTATATCAGTTTGTTCTCAGTCTCCAGTTGTTTTAATTATGATAGATTAATTTAGTAAAATGCTTTACAGGTGATCTGTAGTTTATGTTCATGGTTTATCCTCCATTTGTTATGAATTCTCCTGTAAATCAGCATCATATCAGTTTGACCTGTCGCCTCAACTACACAGGCTGAATAAACTGTGTTTGACTATAAGGTTCATATTTTCAGAGGGAAAAAAATACAAGACAACAGCTTTCATTAAAGATCAGTCAGATACAGTCAGGGCTTCACATCTGTACAGATGTTACTTTAAGAATCCTCACATCCCACTGACCACAAGTCTCTGTGTTGCTAAATACTTCAATAATTAAAACAGTCCAATATTAATATACAGTAGACTCTGTATAGTTTATGATGAATGTATTTAGTCTCTGACTAAACTTCACCATCAGTCACACAACATGTTTTCTGTTCACAGAATAAACCTTCAGATCAGACAAATACAATCTTAATCTCTAAAATTCAACAAAAATTAGTAGTTTATCTAAAACGTCATCTTGTTGAGTCGACATCTGAACAAATCAGCTGTTAGATCAGGTGAGAGCCAGGCGGTGCAGTCGGTGGAGAGCAACTGCAGCGCCTGGCTCTAAAAACTGCGGCTGCCTCGCTCTTGCGGTTTTATCACCGTCCACTTTTGTAATACATCGGGATGAAGTCGGACACAAAACTAACCAGCATGCATTGTGTGCTGATCGCCGGTGATCGAATCTGCGCAGGCCTGGCTCATCTCACCTCCATGCTCTTAACCCCCGTAGAAGAAGAAGAAGTAAGAAAAAGTATCATGTGGCGATGCTGGCCAGGTATTGCGGAGCCTCCCGCAAAAAAACAAAAAACTAAAGCAAAAGAACCTGCTGAGGCTGAGATTTTACCGACCGACGACCGAGAGACGGAGGTTAATGTTGCTGCTGCTGCTGCTCCCGCCGCCGCCACCCCCCAGTCTCATCCACCAGCAGCATTAAGTGACTTGACTTTTTTTCCTTTAAATTATTAATTATTTGGTTGGCTGGTAAAATATCTGTCTGGCTGGTAAAAAATTTCACTTACCAGCCAGCCTGGCTGGTAAGTGAAAAAGTTAGTTTTGGACCCTGGATGGTATGATACACCGCAGGACAGCATCAGTTTGAAATGCTGCCAGTGACAACGTGATATAATAGATGTTAGATGTAAAAATATGCTGCTCTCCCTCACGGCCTCTCTCTCTGCAGTTCCTGGCTCGCTGTTCACAATCCTGTAACATTGTCCCTACCACTTGGGGTCGTCATCTCTGTCAGCTCAGCTGCCTGTTCCACCAGTAGACACTGGAGACTGACCTTCGGTGGTGCACGCTGTGCACTAAATACAATGAGTTCAATAGAAAGCGAAGCGGCTGTATTTTTGATGTATTGAAAATCATACCACTGGAATTTGTAAAAACCCTGGTATACTGTAATACCATGAAACTGCCCAAGCCTACTGCACACTTTTGTGATGTGCTCATCCCATGTTATAGAAGGAGGGAGTCCAGCAAGGTTTAGTTGTCTCCTCTTCGTGGGTCCAGATGTGGTGATGACAAATGGCCATTGTAGCCCTGAAAATTTAGCCATTTGTATGGTATTCTTTGTTTCAGGTGACAAACTATTTTTAGTGCCCACCCTTGCAAATAATGCACATATTACACTACAGCATTGAACTATCAGTCAGTACCAGGAATCCCTGCCCGTAATAGAACGCTCCCTATATAGAACCAATATAGTGGCCAATACCACTGCAGAAAACTTAAAAAATGTTATTTCTTTCTTCTTGGTAATTACAAATTGGACCTAATCTGTACAAAATTAATTATACACACCAACAAGGGATACTGAAAAATACTTCAATGAGCCACACTGCTACACTGTGTGACTTGGTCCTTTATTACCACAAACACCACTGAAAATAATCCCCAACAAATGAACTACTTCTGTTTGAGCAAAGTTTGTCAAAAAACCATTCAGTGACCAGCTGTTTTTAGCCCGGTATACCGATTTTGGGCTGTTGTTTGAAAGACGACCAATGAAAAGAAATGTGGCAATATCTTTGGTTGTGGTTGTAAAACAGCAGTCCCACATCTCACAGTGAAAGAGGTTCCAGGATATGATGGTCTTGCAATCAAATAAAGCCCAGGATAAAATTCTGACAGTGTCAGAAATTTAGGACGACCATCTCATTGTGTGACTGCTGTTACAACCGACGTATACTGACCAATCAATAGAAATGCAGCATGAAATGACGCACTGATCAGTGAGACAATGCTAAATGGTAGTAGATGCTAATAAATACACTTTATTACAAAATTTGCATGTCAAGATGGCCTCTTTTCCCCAACCACAACCGCATCCACAATCTCCTCCTCCTCATCACACCTTTTCGCTACCTAAATACCACTTGGCAAGGATTTGATTCATGTTTGTTTTCATTTTTCTCTTATCACTACTACCACAACGCAGATGGATGACACTGATGAGGTTTTGTTCTTGCATACTCACATTGATGTACGTACGTTGTAGCCTGCGATTTAGCGCTGTCATTGTAGAGTCCGCATACATCAAACTTGATGATGTACCCAAGTTTATTAGATCCATGTGTAGTAGTGTAGCTTGCAACAAACTTATAAGATTACTAAAATCTCACAGTCAGTAAGAGGCTTTAGAAAATTACTGAACCTAAAAAATTAAAAATAAATATTTGTCAGTTGTTTTAGAAGTCAGATGAGGTTGGGTCTGAGAGCTACAGTCAGAATAGGGAAGTCTAAAAGTAATGAGAAATGGACTCACACATGGTTGGTTTTGGTCTTTTTGTAGGATTTGTTGACCAAAACAAACCAAATAATTACATAATAACATCAAACCTATCCTTTAAGGGAGAAAAAATGATTTTGACAAATTGTTCTCCTTGATTTTGTTGGTTGACATAAAACTTGTCCTCCTTGTCTGAGGGGCAGCCCTGCTTCCACATATTAAAGAAAGACAATTCAAAAGATGGGAGGACAAGTAAAAAAAAAAAAACATATCTGCGTAACACATCCTCATGCTATGAAAAAGACAATATAAGCAATGGAAGGAGACAGAACTTTGGAAGTGGGGGAGTTGTTGAAAAGGTCCAAATACATGGATGAGCATGTTCAGTTGAGGAAAAGGATGAGCCGGATGCCTAGAAAAAGAAGCCGCCGCCCACCTTTCCATCAGCCCCCCCACCCAACGACGCCTCTTTCTCTGCTCTTCCCAAAGAGAGCTGATGGCAAGCAAAAAGGCAAAACTTTCCCCAGGCTATAATTAGCAACCCTCAATTTGACTCATCATAGGCTGCAGTGCACTGTTCGTGTGTGTGTGTGTGTGTGTGTGTGTGTGTGTGCAAGCTGTGTATTTAACTCTGACATAGCTATCAAGTCTCTGGGAGCCCTGGGAGGAAGTCAACTTCTGCAAAACAGATGTGACTTGTAGGAGCCATGAAATGTCTCACAATAAAACAAACAGAATAATAGCTAAATGCATTACTGTTAGTGTTTGCATATGCAGTGATGCAGTGTAGAAAAAAAGTAGCCACAATACCTCCCATCAGTAGTTGAACGCGCCTATGAACAAAAATCTATCATACATTCATAAAAGCAAAAATTCACATGCATACATATAAAGGAGGCGTTCATACGCAAAATCTTTTTTTTCTACATACTAAACCCTTTAGAGAGACTGTAATGGTGGTTTTGCATTTTCAGGCCACAGACTTCAAATTGGGTATACTTTATTCCCAGCTATTTTCCAAACCACATCAAATTTTGGATTGATTTACAAACTTTCAGGCATCTATGTTCAGTTCATTTGAGTAAACTACTTTAGAGATTGCAAAGTTGCATTAGAAAGGAAGTCCATTACAATGAACATTTTAACACAATTTTTTGCCTGTTTACATTAATGTTACAGGGCAATGCATTATCAAAGCACTGTATTTAGTATGTGAGGCTCAAGCTTTTATGTCTGATGATATTCAGAATTACCTGGCCAAACAGAAAAAGAACCTGGAGCTGATGCATGATGACATAAGCGCAGATGTCCAGTTGCCCCTCTGTCAGATCCGCTAAGTTTGTGTTAAATTTATGCTAAATTTATGCTCTTATGTCTATTTTGGAAGTGTTATTGGTGCTATTTGTGGTTGGTGTTGGACAGTGGTGGCGTGGAGCTGCAAGTCAGTCATCAGGATGAGTAAATCAACTCAACAAAACCATAAACTCTCCTCCTGCCGACTTGTTGTACGCGATAATCTATCGTTTCATCTCCTTTAGTGTGTCATAGTAGATGACAACCAACGCCACGTCTGAGACACCTCAAGATGTTCTAACATAAAGTCTAGCATGTTTTATTTTCTTTTTGTCATTCACGACTGCTCCCATCACAGCTGTCACTTTGACCAATAGAAACACAGAGCGGTCTGCTGCCGTGAACAACTGTGCGGCAACAACACCCCAGCCTTTTTGATATTTCCTCTAGGGATGTTACCACACAGAGTAAAAAAGGAAAAATTATGGCGTGAAACAGCAGAGACTCTTTATCAACCTGGTGAGTACTGCCACTAGCATCAGGCTAGCAAACAGTATTATTTCTTCATAAAGGAGGATATAAATTAAGAAAATTTAAAAATAGTGGCAGGGATTTTACTTACCACAACTGCAGAGGCTACGAGCTTCATTTGAAACAGACCACATTATAGACAGGTCATCATTCATTATTCCCTCTGAATTTTTGTATATTTACTTTATAATCCGCTCCTGTTTGCCTTGATAAAGGTAATGCATTGTGTCATCATTTCAAATTCAACACCTCCTGTATCTGTATGAATTTAAAAGCCCCATATAAATTTGGTTTAGAGAAAGCCTTCATTTTCCAAACAGACTTTTATTGTGAAACATTTGCAGGAACTTCTTGTGGAAGATTCAGTGACTTGTATGTTTACATTCCTTACTTCAAATGTAGCTCCTGCCACCTGCTGGTGCTTTTTATGTTACTACAACAACACTTTGGCTGGCACATGAACAGACACAGTGACTGAAATGATAGTAATAGTAATAAAAATAGGACAAGAATAACCCGATGACATCATGCACGTTTTAAAAAACGAGCGGGATGATTGGAGTGGACCATTGTGTAGTTTGTCATGTCTGTCGGCCAAGTCACGGCACAAATTTATGACTCCACAATCACGGAATCTAACATGGTCTGTTGGAACAGACAAAAATGTTGTGTAGTGTGAACCAGGCATTATTGCACCCCAACTGGATTCTGATTGCACACAGGTTTTCGGAAAGTGTTGCAAGGCAGCCCCAACAAAAAGAAGCAATACTTTGTGCAATTCCATAGAAATTAACCTCTTCCTCTCTTCATTATAGTCCTACATTTAATCCAGATTCCTACATATGGTGTAGAGGACTATACAGCTCCACAAGACACTATAGGAATCATCAAAAGAGGAGCTGCAGGACATTTCCAGGATTAGGCAAACTGGGACCTCCTGGAGCCAGACCTGGAAGGGGAGCTGGTGGCCGGTTTACCCATGGAACTAAATAACAACACAGAGCTGCCACGCTGTGGTCCCACCACTCCCAGGGATAGGCATTGTGGTTGCGTTTTGAGGCAGGTATCAGGCAAAGGTTAGGACTTAGGTTTGCTGACCTCACAGATTGTAGCCTCCCTCCCGAGCATGTCCAATTGGTGGGAGACCCTAGGGTAGACCCAGAGCAGGCTAAAGGGATTATATATCTTATCTGGCCTGGGAGTACCTCAGAATGCAGGGGTCAGATTGCTTCGGAGAGGGGCATCTGGAAATACCTTGCTTAGCCCTGTTGCAACTGTGAACCAGCCCCAGATAAGTGGAAGAATTTGGATGGATGGATGGATGGATGGATGGATGGATGGATGGATGGATGGATGGATTATACAGCTCAAAAGTGAAATGGGTCCCTGAAACTACATTATGTCCAGTTTGAGGACTTCATCTATACAGTGGCATGCAAAAGTTTGGGCAACCCTGGTCTTTTTTTTTTTTTTTTTAACTGTGAATTGTTAAGTAAGTTGAAGATGAATTGATCTCCAAAAGGCTAGTTAAAGATGAAACATGCTTTTTAACATTTTAAGCAAGATTAGTGTATTATTATGCTGAATTTCCCTTCAGGGATGAATAAAGTTCTTTCTATTCTATTCTATTTATGTAAAATACAGTTTTAGAGTGAAAAAGGAAAGGAGCACCATGCAAAAGTTTGGGCACCCCGAGACATTTGAGCTCTCAAACAACTTTTAACAGGCTCTCTGATCTTAATTAGCTTGTTAAGGCTCTGGTTTGTTATCAGGTGATGCAAATTTCAAGGCTTTATAAATATTCTGACTACTGAAACCTTGTCCCAACAATTAGGAGCCATGGGCTCCTCTAAACAGCTGTTAAGCACTTTGAAAACTAAAATAACTGATGCCCACAAAGCAGGAGAAGACTATCTGTTCTCTCAGTTTGTAATGTAATTAAGAAATGGCAGTTAACAGGGAGGTCAAGCTGAGGTCTGGAAGACCAAGAAAACATCCGAGAGAGCTGCTTGTAGGATGCTAGAAAGGCAAATCAAATCAAAACCCTTGTCTGACTGCAAAAGACCTGCAGAAAGATTCTGCAGACTCTGGAGTGGTGATGCACTGTTCTACTGTGTAGTGACACCTGTACAAATATGACCTTCATGGAAGAGTCATCATGTCAAGATGAATATGTTAGTCTAAATGAATCTACTCCTCCCAGTCATAATAATACCCACACTCCTCGAGGCAGCGGCCGAGGAGGGGGAGTTGCAGCCATTTTTAACTCTAGTCTGTTAATCAGCCCTAAACCTAAACTAGATATAATTCATTTGAAAGCCTCGTTCTTAGTCTTTTACATCCAACCCTGGAAAA
>NC_065521.1:8708477-8708658 GCF_006386435.1 Epinephelus moara | reverse complement strand
TCTCTGCACTGGCTCCCTGTAAAATCCAGAATTGAATTTAAAATCCTACTGTTAACTTACAAAGCTCTAAATGGTCAAGCTCCGTCATATCTTAGAGAGCTCATAGTGCCATATTGTCCCACCAGAACACTGCGCTCTGAGAATGCAGGGTTACTCGTGGTCCCTAAAGTCTCCAAAAGTA
>NC_065521.1:8675346-8708438 GCF_006386435.1 Epinephelus moara | reverse complement strand
ACCAGAACACTGCGCTCTGAGAATGCAGGGTTACTCGTGGTCCCTAAAGTCTCCAAAAGTAGATCAGGAGCCAGAGCCTTCAGCTATCAGGCTCCTCTCCTGTGGAATCATCTTCCTGTTTTGGTCCAGGAGGAAGACACCATCTTCACATTTAAGACTAGACTCAAGACTTTCCTCTTTGATAAAGCTTATAGTTAGGGCTGGCTCAGGCTTGCCTTGGACCAGCCCCTAGTTAGGCTGACTTAGGCCTAGTCTGCCGGAGGACCCCCCTATAATACACCGGGCACCTTCTCTCTTTCTCTCTCTCTCTCTCTCCCTCTCTCTCTCATGTCCTGTTACTGCATCTAACTCAGCCATACTGCATGTCACTAACTCAACTTCTTCTCCGGAGCCTTTGTGCTCCACTGTCTCGCATCTTAACTCATATCGCAGCGGTGCCTGGATAGTGTGACGTGTGTGGTTGTGCTGCTGCCATGGTCCTGCCAGATGCCTCCTGCTGCTGCTGTTATCATTAGTCATACTTCTACTGTTATTATACACATATGATTATTGTCACATATGTATACTATAAGATATTAATATATACTTTCAACATATTGTTCCAAAATAGCCAGAATTATAACTATAATATTATTACTTTCATTAATGCTGTTGTAAGCTACTGTCATTACGTCTGTCCTGCATATCTCTCTGTCTCTCTCTCTCTCTCTCTCTCTCTGCCTCTCTTTCTGTCTCATTGGGTCATACGGATTACTGTTATCATTATAATGATCTGTTCTGTACGACATCTATTGCACGTCCCTGCTCAGTTGCTCTTCCTGAGGTTTCTACCATTTTTTTCCCCCCATTAAAGGTTTTTTTTTTGGGAAGTTTTTCCTTATCCATGATTTGTGATATTGGGCTTTATAAATAAAATTGATTGAAAACTGATGTTACAGCCCCCGGTCTTTCCACCTTCGTTGTGTGTGTGTAAGCCTAATTTTTGTTTTACCTCTGTTTAAAACCTTTAAGTGTGGCCAGGTTTTAGAACTTGTTCAAAGACTTTTAACTGATTCCATGTATTTTCCTGCCCACACAGGTAATTCTCTGTATTAGAGACACTAGGTGCATGGGTGCTGTTTTTGTTGTTGTTTGGTTTTACAGTTAGGTTAGGTAATCAGAATTTGTTTTCCTTTTATTTTTTATTAGTCAGATTGTAAGCTTCACAGCTCCTAGAGAGTCCTCTTTTTGTTATATTCTGTTTTTGATTTAAACAGTACCCACCGGCCCTCTTCCTTGGTTTGTCCTGAGTTATTGTTAACCAGTATCCTTTAATTTAAGCTACAATGAATGGCTTCACCTTTTGCCATCTGGGTTTTTGTGTTACTTCCCTTTCCCCTGCGAGCGGGTTTGTAACACATCAGAAGAAAATCTTTCCTGCGTCCTCACCACAAAATTCAGTGTCAGCAGTTTGCAAAGGAACATCTAAACAAGCCTGATGCTTTTTGGAAACAAGTCCTGTGGACTGATGAAGTTAAAATAGAACTTTTTGGACATAATGACCAAGCTCTATTTGGAGAAAAAGGGGTACAGAATTTTATGAACAGAACACCTCTCCAACTGTTAAACATGGGGATATATATGCTTTGGGCTTGTGTTGCAGCCAGTGGCATGGGGAATATTTCACAGGTAGAGGGAGGAGAGGATTCAGTTTAATTCCTGCAGATTCTGGAAGCAAACATCATACCATCCATTAAAAAGCTGAAGATGAAGAGAGGATGGCCTCTACAACAGGACAATGACCCTAAACAAACCTAGAAATCCACAATGGACTACCTCAAGAGGTGCGAGCTAAAGGTTTTGCCATGGCCCTCACAGTCCCCTGACCTAAACATCAGTAAGAATCTACGGATAGACTTCAAAAGAGCAGTGCATGCAAGATGGCCCAAGACTCTCACAGTATTAGAAGCACTTTGTAATGAAAAATGGGTGAAAATCCCCCAAACAAGAATTCTTTGCTGGTTACAAAAAGCATTTAGAAGCTGTGATACTTGCCAAGGCAGGCACTCTACTGAGTACCAACAATGCAGGGTGCTCATACTTTTGCTTCAGGCCCTTTTCCTTTTTTGTTATTTTGAAACTTTAAAAGACTGAAATTTTAAAAGTAATCTTGTTTAAAATATTAAAGAAATAGTTCATCTTCATCTTCAGGTCATCTTCTTCTTACTTATCTACTTACAGTAAACAACATTTTGACTAGGGGTGCCCAAAGTTTTGCATGCCACCATATGTATTTGAAGTTCTTCCTTTAACATTTCGAGCACCCCTGCCATCTGTGCAATATTTGTCTTCTTCCTAACACGAAATTTAGCCCTCCTCATCAGGAATCTACAGACTGAGCAAGACTTGCAATAAGCTAAAAGCTAATGCTTTCTTAGCCTTAAGCCCTGAAGTCATTCAGAGCAAGTCAAATTGCTTATTATTATTTTTATAAAGAGCTTTCCCATGCTCCATTTGCTATTTAATACAGCACATCTGGTGAATCCATTCTTCTTTCTGGCTTTACTCATGAAAAACAATCGGTCGTCATTGCAGCAATGGAGGGGTGGGCAGCGTGGAGACCTGCAGCCTCTCGGGTGAGAGGCATTACAGCTTTATGAATGATGGACTGCCTCGTTGCTGGACGAGCCAGGCTGAGCTGAGAGCCAGTGGAACACATTGTTATGGCAACATCACAGTGAGCGTGTTTAGACTAGGCTGTGCTGCGCAGTGAGGTAATGCCTGTGATGTAACTTCAAGGAAGCAAACAGGAGGGAGGGGAATACATACTATAGGGGGCAATGGTGGAATTGGCACTTTTGTTTGCCAGACCACAGCACAATGTGTTATGTAGGGAACAGAAACTGAAGAGGAGAGCCTAAGCCGCCCAGTAACAGAGCTGCTCCAGGAACATTTTTACTTTGGTTTGTTTTTGTAAAGTTCCAAATCACATAGTGGGACTGCAAAAAGAAAAGAGCATCGGTCACTGTGTGGTGAAGCCACTCAAAACTAAGTCCAGGTGTTGTGTTGAATGTAAATAACCTGCAACTATGAATTTTTGAATTGCCAATAATTCTGAGAAAGACAGTGTCTTCACTATCCCCACTATCATCCCTACATATCAATAGATAGATAGATAGATAGATAGATGGATAGATGGATAGATGGATAGATAGATAGATCTCTTTCAAAATAAATGCACTGTTTCAGTACAACACCACAAATTGAAGGTTTTTTTGCCCTTCATAGCAAAGGCATATGGTTACGTTTAGCCAATAGAAAAAAAAAGAACAAGGTTGGCTTTACAATCACATGAGAAGAAAACACTGGCCTTCCAAGTGAAAGACAGTGGTTGTTGGATCCATCCACCACCCCTCCCGCCCTACTTGGACTTTTGCCCCCATAACTTACGTTGCGGTCCCACCATGTTTCCCCCTGATGATGCCACACAATAACTTGCAGCCGCATATCTTGCGTCCTTGAAAGGACGTCTTTTTTCGTCGGTGTCTGATGCCAGAAGTCACTGCCCAAGTGCAGGTATTTGACACCCTCGGAGTGAGACTGGGTTGGTCCCTCGCTCATTTTCAGGTTGTAGTCGACTACTAGTGGGGCGTGCTTCAGACAAACTCCTGTTGTAGATTAATGTTAGTGTTAACGTTACCTTCCCAGTATCAAAGCTCTGAACCTCAGTTTTGAGACCTCTGGTTTCTTTGGGCTAACTGAATTGGCTTTAGCTTGGCTCACAGTGGGGAACTAGCTTTAACAGTCTGGCAACCCTACAGTGAAGAAAGGTCTGAAGATGTCAGGATAACATGGCATTAATCAGATGCTTTAGTTCTTCTGTGCAGGGAACACAAAACACAGCCCCCTTTACAGTCGTTATACTGGAACCTGAGCTGATCTAGACATTTTCGGCTCCTGGGTTTCAGGCTTCAGAAAGCAGAATGTCTGCAGCATTTCAATAATGGCACATTCAAAGTGCTGTTACACCCCACCCCCCACCCCCAAGACATGGTCTTTTATATAGACTGCCAATGGCATTCTAAACATGAATAACTTAGTTTTGCAAATCATGCAGTAATTTTACATCTCTCTCTGGCTTTAAATTACCCAGACAGGTTTTCTGAGTGACAGGTGAGAGGTCATTCAAAAAACCTTCTGCTTCACCTCGACTCCAACAAGTCTATCATACCAGCCCCATCGTCTGGGCCTGCTCCTGGTTTGTCCCTCAGCAGCAGAACTGGAGCTGCCCCTCCTGAGGCCTCTGCTGCCTGCTAATTTACTGTTCCCCCAAATCCAGACTGCAGAAAAATCACTGTGATGTCTGAAAAAAATACAAAAATGTGTTTAGTAACCATCGTGTGTCAAACATAGCAATGCTGCTTGTGTTGTTTTCGGCGCTGCTATTTAAACTTTGCTTTCTTTTCTCCCGCTCGCTGGTTTTCATGCTAACCATAGCATTTCTTCCATCATCACAGCGCTGGTGGGAGCGTGTAGCCAATTCCAGAAACAAAATTGCCCGGGAGAGCTTTGCTATTCGTTGTCTGAGCAACCAGAGCTTTTCTATGGGTGTGCCCTCGCTATTTTGCTCCACTTGGGGACTCAGCTGTAATTGCTTGTTTAAGGATAATAACAGGGGAAGACTCTCAGAGGAGCCCCGCACCGCAATCACCAGCCTTGAGGCAAGCATCACAACCGCAGTGCTCTGCAACGGAGGAGTGGAGGATGAGGGGGAGGGAGAGGAACAGAGGAAGAGTGAGACAGACTGGGTGGTAATTAAGGGCTTATTTTTCCTGCCGACTGAAGAGCATCTGCACAGCTCTCACCTGCTCAGAAGGGATTGTGCAGCTGTTTGTGTGTGTGCACACACTCACGCTACCCGCTTCATGTTTGAAAGGCTGGCCTCTGCCGCCTGCGCTTTTCCCCAATGGTGTTTGTTTAATGTAATGCAGGGATGGCAGCCAGCACAGGCAGCGGCTCTGTCAGACAGAGGGAGGTAATTAAATTAGGGGTGGCACTTCGGCAACCTGGAGGCTGAACGAGGCATGGGGGATTTTAGCTCGATCTCTGAGACTCATTGTTTCCCCTCTCTCAGTAACACAGAGTAAACCTGCTTTACCCACCGGACCCACAATACATCACAGTAGTGCAGCATGGGAAGACAAACCCTCGTAAGCACACATGATCACTATCACATTGAAATTCATACACATCTGCTTACAGTTGGAATAACAAACATCTTCAGGTGCACAGTGCAATGTTCACAGTGTTCCAGACATCATAATAACATCTGACAAGCCACTTGGTCAAAAATGTTTGTACTGTGTGTCGCGAAAGACACGTCATGAAAGATCTTGACACACTCTGTTAAAGTATCTAAACATTTAATAATCTGGTGTCCTGACATACAACACCTGACAAAGGAGCTACACTGCCTCCACAGGGCCTCAAAATGAGCATGAACATCAAAGAGAAAAATGCAGTTGCTTTTTGAGCCATCGACTCATGATTAAAGCTGTCTCGAGCCAATCCTTTGAATGTGTATCCAGGCACATTTTAATGGATCGTATCAGCTAATATAAAGATGATCAAAATCCAGCCCTTTCTTTACTGTGCTCCACTGTCAGCTCAGCATGCTGCTGTTGCAGCACTGCTCTCTAGTGTTGCAGTCAGGACCACCTAAACCGAGACCGAGTCATGACCAAGACAACACCAAGACTTTGAAGGGGTTGAGACCAAGTCAAGACTAAGACCAGACCAGTGTCAGTCCCACACTGCATGACACACTCAAGATAAAATGTGGAACATGCAAAGCACTCCTTAAATTGATCTGAAAGATCCTCATTCCAATGAAACCACCCAACCAAAAAAAAAAAAAAAGAGAAAAAAAGATTCCTCTTCATTCTCAGTAATGTCTTTATATGAAAGAAAAATTGATATTCAAAAACTCAAACATCAGGGGAATCATGGCTTGGAGTGGAAGTGGAGATCATAAGATGACACAAGAAGATGGAATTTGCACATACCTATTCTCGTAGTTATGTATTATAAGTATTTGCTGGCTAAGTTGTTTATTTGTATTCATTTCTCATTAGCTCTGGTTCTAGCTACTAATAAATAGGCCTACAATAATAATAATGATAATAATAATAATGATATTTCAGCCTGTTTTCATCCTGAAATCGTCAAATACTGACTGTTTTTGTCAGTAATTTCGGGGTCAGACACCGTTGCTAAAAGCCACCTTTCACGGCAGTACGATATGCTCAGATGCTCAAGTACACATCAGTTTGTAACACTGCCAGATGGAACCATTCATGGTGTTACGATATGCTGCTGGTCGGCTGGTATGATATGTAACTTCATAACACAGCCAGACGTAACCTGTTGTGGTGATATGATACGCCACAGGAGGACGGCGTCAGTTTGAATCGCTGCCGGTAAAGACATATTATAAGGAGCTAGAAAGTTCCGATAGGGTGGGCAGGAGGAGTGGTGGATGGGTCCAACAAACCCTGGACTTTCACCTGGGAGGCCGGTGGCCGGTGGCCTGTGGCCGGTGGCCTGTGGCCGGTGCCAAACCATGATGATTTTTCCTAACTCTAACCACATGCTTTCATTGATTATATGTTGGCATGAAAGGCCACTGACAAAGGTGTGATATGTGATGACTTGAGATGATGAGCGAGTTGCAGTAATTCACATGCCCCAGGCACAACATTTGACTCAGAATCCACCAAACCAGCCTGAAAATTAAAAAAAATCTTAAACAATTAAGGGGAAGATTGCTGTGGGCACTGAATGTGCTAGGTTTGGTACAACCTGATCTCACAGAAATATGTGAAATGACCACGACCTCTTAACACCGCATTCCGTGGTGGCAGCACATAATGGGTTGAAATTACGTGCCAGGTAAAATGTAAACATGTAAAGCACTTTGTGCTACATTTTATTGTATGAAAAGTGCTCTATGAATAAAGATTGATTGATTGATTGATTGATTATTGATAATAGTACGGAAATCCCGTCCTCATCCTGTTTATATTGCCATGGTTCAAGATTTGATGCGCGCACACACACACACACACACACACACACACACACACAAACAATCTTTTCTTAACAGAGATGGCGTTTGGATTCCTTTGCGGCAGACGGATGACAATTGGAAATGGAATGCCCACAGACGGCAGACATAAGCCACAAAACAGTAGTCGAACGTGCCACATCCGCCCACAGCACAATGCTCTTAAAGCCCTACGCTATCAAAAGCTGTCAAAATACATTTATTTTATTTTATGGCCTTGACATTAACCTGTCATATTGTTGAGTTATCAAGGACACTTTCGTGTTTTTGTGTGTATACAGGAATGTTAACGAAATCATTGAGGAAAATGAGGTTGACGTGAATCCGTGTGTCCACCACGACAATGGAACCTAATTGACTTTACATTGGCATTGTTTCCATGGTACCGGCACGTAATTCTAACTCATTACGTGCTGTCACCATGGAATGCGGTGTTAAGAGGTTGTGGTCATTTCACGTATTTCTGTGAGATCAGGTTGGTCCGGCACTACGCGCATTAAGTGCACCATTATACATGTCTTGATATAACATCAAAAGGCATTGCAGGGTAAATTTTTATGTGAGGGAATTTTCCTTTTTTTTTTACGTGTAAACAAATACAAACAAACACCAAGGATTTTGAATCAATCTAACCATTTTTATTCAACACTCCTTTTTTGCGCAGGTAATTTAGTAATATCCCCGCGGTTGTGGTCTTGGCCAGTCTTGAAATAGAATTCAGAGTCCTCTTTGTTGGAGACCAGGACAAAGCCGAGTAAAAATGCAGCTGAATCCAAGACAAAACCTGAAAAAGTGGTCTTGAGACCAGTCTCAAGTACTACAAGACTTCTGTTTTCCTTTACAACAGCGGCTCTACAGTGTAGTATTTTACTCCCAGTTCACACACATACCTCACCTTGGATTTTTATTTTATTGCATTCTATTTTATTTTACTTCATTTTATTTTTTATAAACCAGCTGTTTTGAAACTTTTTTATGATCTCTGGCAACTTATTTATATTCAAAGTGTGTGTATTAATCACTGAAAAGTTGATCTCAAAAACAGTTTTTTAGGCTACTTTTCAGATTGATTATGAGTTGTGATGTTAAAAATGCTGAATGCTGTTGGTAATTAGTATGGGGTAAAAACAGAATATTTTACAATCATTAGGGGCGTTGGTGGCTTAGTGGTAGAGCAGGCGCCCCATGTACAAGGCTGTTGCCGCAGCGGACTTTATACTTCCAATTCACCATATCTCAGACTGTACTCTGTACTCTGTCATTTATTTGTGAGCTTTAGCTACTTTGAAGATTCAGATTATTATACAAAAATATGTTTAACTAATAAATGATGATGTATTATTATAGATAATACTCAGCAGTATATAATGAAATTAAAATAAACTTTACAGTGTACAGATGGTGATTGTGGAGGTCCAACACAGATGGGGTTCAGTTTCTATTGTACTGCTGAGGGTTAGGGGTGTATTCTGCTCTGACAGCTGGTCTTGGAGCAGTGCCGTCACTCTAACAATGGTCAGGGCTTTGACAGAGGAGAAAGCCTCAACTGGGGAAAAGATTTGTGGCCTGCCTGTGATGGCAATTAGGCCTGATTTCAGTATTTTGACACCTACAAAGTGGTGAAGGAATGAAGAAAATATATTGATAGAAAATCAAGAGAGTTTTGCCTTCATTTAGCGGCCTTCACATGATAAGAACAACGCGCTTCACTCACCGCCAGGTGCGGCACAGCGGCGCGGTCAAAGTTCAAATAATTTCAACTCTGAGCGCAGCGCTCGGGCGGAAAATCCGAGCGGTGCACGACACCAAGGGTAGCAGTGCCGCTTTGTCAGGCGTTGCCGCCCTCTCCATAGACAAACAATGGGACAGCCAGCGCAAAGCCGTTTTACAGCTGATCATGTGTAGAGGCCTTTAGATTTAATACATTTCTGTATTTATATGTAAATGAGTACTCTTCACCTCTGTTAAAGGAGTTGCATTCAACATTCAGAGCAAATCTGTGATTCAGAGTATGATTCAGGTTGACTGCAGGTGGCTGAGCTAGCGGCTAGCAGTTACCGGTGCTGACAATGCAAACACCTCTAACAACAGCAACAGTATTGACAGGGCTAATGGTATTTACCAGGGGGGGAACCGGAGGGTGGGCTCTAAAGGTCAGATTCGGGCCTAAAACTCGGCCTGAGGCCCTAGTAGGCCCGTGGTGTTAGGACCTTGGCCTGGCCCGGCCCGAGTCGAGGCGAAGAGACACAGGCCCGTGGCCCGTGGTGGCCCTAATTAATAATATTATTATTTTTCATCTCCCACAATAGCCTACATGGTATTTCATTGAATTTCACATTTTTTATTGCATTTCACCCATCCCCTGAGGGAGTGGAGAGCAGCCCCATAATCATTTGGTGATTTGTATCATAGTAGGCTACTATAATATCAAGTGTAAAAGTTTTTTGGGGTTTATAAATCTAGTCAACTGAATTATCAATAATGAATTGAACAGGCTATTTTACTCATACACAACCGCATAATGACAAGTGGTTACATTTAGTTACATTTCAACATAATGAACACAATACCATAATATAATATTAAGTGTATTTAGAAAAAAAGTTTGAAGCATGTTTGAGTTGTTGAATCAACACTTTTATTTGTTTTGTCTGACAGAAACGAACTCGCCCAGATCCGTAACCTAAAAAAAAATAAATAAAAAAAACGTCATATAGGCCCGGGCCGGGCCTGTAGTCTGAGCTGTTGGTAACTTTTGAGCCCGAGGCCTGGGCTTTTTGGCTGACCTTTAGTGGGCTCTAAGCTTCTATGTCGATGTTGATCAGTGGTAACTGCTGGATGAGCACAGTACAGAGTGGCAGCAATTAGCTAGCAAGTGGGCGGCACACACAGGGAGTCGCATGCCCTCAATTGTTTTCATCAATTGGATTCCCTTCAGTCTACCACAACAACGAACAGAGAGACTTGGATTACAACACACACAGAGGGAGTGTGACTCGCCTTTATCAAATGAGCAACCCCTGTTTTTGGCAGGGGGGAAAGGGAAAGAGGTTGATTAATTCACAATTAAAGCAGCTCTTACCTTTCTTGCATTTCACACAGCACTTAGAAAACATTTGAACATCCACAACTCCTGCCTCCCTCCAAAGTCCCATCCCCCTCCTCCTGCAACTCAACCTCCCTCCAAAGGCCTACTCCCCCCTCCTCCATTACGTCCTCATTATGTCTATGATAGGCGTAGGCGTTGGCAAGGTAACGTTAGATACACGGAAAAGGAGAGCGAGTGTAACGTTACAACCAAGACAGTCAAACGCAAACCCGGAGTTTTAAAACTCAACCAGAGTCAGTGATGACTGATGAGTTTTAGAATAAGGTTACAGTGCTAATGTTAGATGGTAGCGTTAACGTTACTAGTAAGTGGAAGCACACAAGGAAGATAATGTTAATGTTTCAGAGGCTATGCTACAGTAGGCTAACGTTAGCCATTAGCGACTGGATGCTGTGTTGTCATATAACATTATGAACTGAACTGAACTCATTTATTTGACATTTTGCATACCCCAAGCAAAAAGAAACAAAACATTTAAAATCAACATTTCACAGTCAAAAACTCCACATCCTGAGAGCAGAACTGGGAGATCCTCTTCACATCACAGCACCATGAATTGTTTGTGTATACACCACGGAGCTTACCAGACGATGCAGCGTCCCTGTCTGCTCTATGTAGTGTTAGCCCCGTTAGCTCAACACCGGAGTCTGATATGTTACAATTCATCCATGTCTCAGTGAACACAAGGACGCAGCAGTCCCTCACTCCTCTGTGAGTGGATCTCCACAGTCGGATGTAATCCATTTTCGTGTCCAGCGAGTGGACGTTCGCCAGAAGGTTAGCGGTTACGTCATTCAGAGGCCTCCATGTGGGGAAGACAGACAGGACAGGAGAAAACTCCAACCAATCATATAAGAATGGTATAATTATGAGTTTTTATTTCTGGTGGAATTCACTTACATTTTAGTGTGCCATCAGCTTATTAATAGCATTTTAACCTAAAAAAAGAAAAGTGCTGTGGTTATAACTTTAGAACAACAGCAACAAAAAAAACAATAACTCTAACAGGGTAAACACCATGGCACATAATGTGTGACATCTAAACAATTTGTAACTTTAAAAACTGTAAATTATTGCACTGCAGAATGGCATGCTGGGTACAGCTGGTCATGTAGCCAGGTATGTTAACAGCTGGGAGAAGCTCCGCTGCTACAGTACATATAGTAGAACAGAAAAGAGAGGTGGAAGATGACGAAAGAGAGACAGGAGATGCACCAGAAGAACTTCTGCACAAGACAGGAGTTGTGTCTGCTGTTTGGATATTTTTTGGCTTTTATGTACTCTGCTCCTCTCACTTGGAATAGTCTTTAAAAAGAATTGAATGTCACGGACCTCCTGGACTTAAATCGGCCATTCAGTGGTTTTCTGTGAAACCTTTTTGATTTTTTTTATCTCATAAGTACAAGGATAATTTAAGTGGCTGGTTCTTGTCATGTGGTCTCATTTATTAAGTGTTAGTAAATCTGTCAGTAGATTTGCACATAAAAAACCTTGGCACTAAAAACCTACATCGGATACATGAACCCCGCGAGAAACTTGGATTTGGTCACGTGTGTATGTTCATGAATGCTAAGCAACTGTAAACTAACAGCCTGTTCCCACTAGTCAGCAATGAGCATACATCTCCACCCATGAATAGCCAGTGACCAACACATAAGCAGGTGATAGTAACTATGGATAGGTGTACCTGTCGACCTGCGAACATGGGGGAAACAAAGAAAGAAAGAGAAAGAAAGAAAAACTTTTCCCATGCTGAGATTGAAGTAATTTTAAGTTAAGTGGGGTTAAGAAAAACATTTTATTTTCTTCTGCTAGTGGTGGTGTGACGGGGACAGGCAGGGCTGTAGTCAAGACCACCTTAACCGAGTCCAAGTCAAGTCCAAGACCAGGTCCAGACGAGTCCGAGTCAAGACCGAGTCCAAAGGCAGTCGAGACCAAGTTAAGATCGAGTCCAGAGCAAATCGAGTCCAGTTAATTTTGGTTTGCAAGCAACAATGACGAGCAGCACAAGGCCACGTTTGGTGCCCTGTAAATCCAGGTAAGATGTGGTTTTATTAATAACACTGCCTAATAGCACTGCTGCTGGGCATTTATTAAAGTGTTTGTTTATTTCAGTCGCTGTATTCTTTGTGTTTGTGTGGGTGTGCTCACATTGAATAATGTGCGTCGGGGTATATGTTATCAGGTTGTTATTATTATTATTTTGCTTAGAGTTATTCGGTAACTGAAAATAATTTGAAGGCTAAGTTGTTGTGAAAAGGCTACTTGATGTGCAAAAATAATTGTTGCTTAGTTTGAGCTGATAGTTTTAAAATTAGGCCGAAGGTGAAACTGTAGTAGTATTTGTTTTCTTGTTGCCACAGTGCTGTAATATTTCCATACAAGTTTCACATTTAGCAATAGAAAATGTACTAGGCTACATAACATCTGTTTATTTTAAACATTAATATGCGCGTGCATGTAAATTGTCGAGCGACGCAATATTCAGGGCAGCCCCCCCTGCTGAAAATACGTTCCTGCGCGCATGAATATAATGTAACAGGAAAGTAGTAAGTAAAGTAAGTACTGTAAGGCTAATGTAATTTTTTTTTTTAATTTTTTTACACACATACACACACANGAGGTGGTATTTTTTGTTAGGGTTTTCTATTGGTAGAATTAAACAAATTCTGCAGATCTGATACCGAATCAGATGCCAGGAACAACTTTAGCAGTTATACCTGGCCGAGACCATGGAGCAATTGGCCGAGACCGATAGCCGAGACCGAGACAATTCCGAGTCCAATGAGGCATGAGACCAAGACAAGTGCAAGACTTAAAAAAAAGTGGTCTCAAGACCGGACTTGAGACTGAGACTGGACTCGAGTACTACAGCCCTGGGGACAGGTAAATCAAAGGCCTGAAGGGAGGTAAGAGGTCCTGTTAACTCTTTGTCCTCTTGCTTGCGTCATCAGAGACCTCTCTGTCAGGAAAGACAGGGACATGCCTCCACTGGAACAGTTAACAGCAAACTCAGAAGGTAAGGTGATGTAAATGTTATAGTAATTGTTAAAACACTTCATTGTGACAGCCATCACTGATAGCTTAGTGTTTGGTCAGTAACGTGGGTCGCACAGTCTCAAACAGAAGATACATTTGTGGAGTTTTCTCTCCTGATTGATTCAAGTGGGAACAGGATGCCAGAAATGTAGAAAACACATGTATTATGTTGATTTAAATACCCCATTCACATTTTTAGGAAACTTTATCTGCAGCTTAGGTCTGCTAATTGCCAACTAATTTAGCTAAATGTTTCATATTTCTAATCTTCTAATTCTGTTGTGTTTAACTTACATGTTTCAGAGGCATCTACATATTGTGAACAGAGCACAATACCAATTAAAATTGTAATTTATAATAATGATATTTATGTGCATTCATTATTTACACAAGCACTGCAGCAGTCAGAAGCAGGTATAGATTTTGTTAGTACCTACATAAAGATTGGAGCTACTGACATATTGATGAAAGCTGAAATACACGTACATTTTCCTCTGCGAACAGTTAACTCACAAATTCGCTCTGCTCATGTTTCATGAATGAAACCAATTGTGCGTGGGTGTCCTAATATTTCTACATGTTTCTGTATAGATAGTTTATGTTTTTGTTGTGATTGTTGTTGGGCAGTAACTTTTTCTTCTGCTGCCGACCTCAGCGGCCAAGGAGGGCTCCTCCTAGGAATGTTTCCAGCAGTTAATGTTAGTGTTTCCATCTTCCAAACTATAACGATGCTTTGTGCCAGGCCTGTGTAGTGCGCTGATTATGAAAATGAGTCCACTGATATGATTGTTGTATTTCAAGTCAGCAGTGGGGTGATAACAAAAGTAATCTTGTAACGAGTTATTTGGTTTTGGGGTAACAGTAATATTATTACTGAAATTGCACTATACTGTATGTTACTGGAAAAGTAATACTATTACTATAACTGCCCAACCCTGCTATTACAATAAAATATTTGAGAAAAATCTCTCTGAAAACTTAAATACTTAGTATAGTACTTAGTATGAATATATTCTTGTATTGTTGCTTTTTCTACTATTAGGATAATGCATAATATAAAAACATTATAATATCATTATGAATATACTGAAGGATTTGATTTACTGAGTTTCACAACTATCTTGAAATATGTTTTGAAAACAAAGCAGTGTTGACGTTTTTGGCATATCGATATTCAAGTTCTGTTTTTACTATATTTTAGTTTGCTCAATAAAAACTGTTTACATTCTGCAACTGTTACCGTGAAAATACTGTGATAAACCGTGAAACTGCCAGAATCTTAACTACTGTGTACTGTGATACAATTTTTGGTAATTACCATCCAGCACTACTATATAGCAGTACCAAAATTTCTTTAGTGTAAAAAGGCGAGAGCATACAGTTTGTATAATCTGCTCAGCCCAGCATTGTTTACCATCTGCCAGACTGCAGGCCATCTGAGCGAGGCCTCAGAGGAGGTGCATGCCTCCAGCTTCTCTATGGTAAATAAATGAGATCTACAATTTGGGCCAACTGTCGCAGGACACATGGATAAAGAAGAAGGGCTTACCACGAAGAGGCTGCCCTGCTGCCTCTATCCCTCCCCACCCCTACCCCGTCCCCTGCCCCGCCCCACCCCTACCCCAACCCCCACCCAGAGGCCATGTTATCAAAACATCACAGCAGGAGATGATCCAGTCAGCTCCTGTCACTAGCCAGTCAAGCAGGTGTATTCTTGCTCTTGTCTGCACTGCCTTGATCTATTCCCCCCGCCCCCATTCCTACTCACCCACCACCACTGAATACATACAGAGGTCCTATTAATCCCATTATGCAAATGGGAGTTATAAATCTCACAGGGTTTACTCTTTTTTTCCTCTCTGTCTCCCCTCATTCCTCCACATTTCTCACCATGCCACCACCCCACACGGCTTTCCAGCTACTTAATTAAGTGAGAGCAGTAGGGTCTGCTACAGCAGGCACAGGAACAATCCATGACAAATGCTTTTTCGGGGCGAAAAAAGGAGGCGTGGGGTAGGGGCGTTTCAGCTGGCAGTGACAGATAGGGATCCAGCATGGTGGTGACCCGGACAAGGACAATTGGCAGAGAGGCTGTGAGGCCAAACATCCCCAAAAAAGCATGGACAGATAGATGGATGGATAGGAGTACTGGTGAGGCAGCATCAGAGTTGGATGGTGCTCAAACACCTCTATGCTGACATCTGCACATTAGTCACACCTATATTGTTTAAAAGAAATGCAGACTTTTCACTGAATCACCATTTCTCATCAGTGTACAGTAGTGTTTGTAGACATTTCTTTGGTAAGCTTTCAGAGGAGGAATTCAATTAGAATGACTCATTTATTTCCTTATGCAAATCATTTTCTGTCTCTGTCAGATTCTTTTTACTTCTGTTTACATGCATGCTGAACCTGGTCCACGGGTCTGCTTATACCAATCGTTCAGCGATTTTTAATCCCACGCAAAGGCTATCTGTTCTAATTAAAAGCACTCATGCCCAGGGTAGTAACACTCACCAAGCAAATACATAAATTACATAAATACCACAGTAGACTTAATCCAATGTCTGTGGGGCATAAATGTACTATCCAGATTTTTCTCAGAGCAACTTATAAATCCAATCATATACACAAAAGTTTTTACATGTGTACTGTAAATATAACAGTATGTTATATACTGTTACCTACGGTCAGGGATCAAAAGCTTAATCTGAATCCAATACTGAATCTGCTTGTCCAATTCAAATTATTTTAACACAAAATCTAGGGATGCACCGAATATTCGCTAACCGAATATATTCGGCCGAATATTGCAAAAAAAAAACACAGATTCAGTATTCGGTGGAATAAGTGAAAAGCAAGGCTGAATAATAGCAGCGTGTTTTGATGACGCAATCATACAGCGTGCGGTGACGGACGGAGTAAAATGTCGGCAGTGTGGCTATATTTCAAAGTGTTGGAGAGTGATAGAAGAAAAGTGGTTTGCAAAGAATGTAATACTGAACTATCTGGAGGGTGTTCATCTGCAAAAACTAATGAAAAACTAAACAACGGCATTCGGTATTCGGTAATCGGTATTTGGCCAAGCGTTTAATTTTATTCGGCTTTGGCTTCGGCCACAAATTTTCATTTCGGTGCATCCCTAATAAAATCTAATTGACCCTTTGCAAAGTTCTGCCCCTTGAACGCAAACTGGCCAGTCATAGCATACCATCGGCCAGCTCCAACAAGGGTCCCACAACTACACAACAGTGCTCCATAGTATCTCATGCAATCATTTCATTTTCTCCGTTTTCAGGCTGGTTTGGTGGATTTTGAGTCAAACGTTGTGCCTGGGGCACATGTATTAATGCAACACATTCTTATCCAGGGTCATATATATCATATTGTTGCTTTCTCAGTGGCCTTTCATGTCAACATATTAGGCACAAGGTATCATCCTGCGTCTGCTGTTGATGTTTTGGGACTTTGCTACCAATGCCAGAACGTCAACAAAAGCATGTGATTAGGTTTAGAAAAAACCATCATGGTTTGGCTCTACATTTATATGGGAAGAGTACACCTGGCTCCCAGGCAAAAGTCTGGGATTTGTTGAACCCATCCACCACTCTTCCCACCCGACCTATAGGGACTTTGCTGATCCTTATATTACAGGATTAATGGCAGTGTTTCAACCTGATGCTGTCCAACAGTGGCATGACAGGTGCCATTTGGCCATGTTATGAACTGAAGCCGCCTGTCCACTTATCATACTGCCACAACAGGTACCATTGAGTTGACTGGCAGTGCATCATAACACCACGCATGGTTAGATCCAGCAGCTTGACAAAATGACACAGTCCAGTAGTGTATCATATTGCCACAAAAGGTGGCTTTTGCCGTCAGGTGTCTGATGCAGTTATCAGTGGTAAAGCTGCTCTATTCAACCACTTTGGAATGCAAATGGACTGTTTAATGATACTCATTGGGGTTGGAAGGAATTATACAACCCCAATTACAAAAAAGTTGGGACGCTGTATAAAGTGTAAATAAAACAGAATGCAATGTGCAAATCCTTTTTTTTTAACTTTACTTTAACTAAATATTCAATTGAATACAGTCCAAAGCGAGATATTTGGATGTTCAAACTCATAAACGTTATCTAATTTTATCAATATGGATTTATCCTGATTTTGATGCCTGCAACATGTTCCAAAACAGTTGGGACAGAGGCATGTTTACCACTGTGTTACATCACCTTTTCTTCTAACAACACTCAATATGTGTTACAAAAATACACTTTATTTCATTTGCAATTCATACACAATAAAAAAAACCACAGTCACACCATGCACAGTTGCACTGCACTAACTCCTTTCCTAACTAGGCAGGTAAATACATGCAGCCCCCCACCCCGCTTCTACTGGCTGAGGATGCTTAAGGAGGAGTCCTGGACAAAAACCGCCACTACATAATACTTCTAAGCAGAGGATAACATTTCACACAGACTCCTCTTCGAGAAAACACTGCACACAGGTTGACTATATATATATATAAACCCACACTAGGGGCAGTAACCGCCCGTTTTCACAGCAAACAACACAAGGTGAAAACTCTTTTAAGACACCCACTGGACGCTTTGAGGGAGAGTGAGGCAGTACTGACATAGATAAAGTTTGGCAGGAGTGGCACTAATGACCCCTCATATACCTGCCACAGCACAGTGCAGGGATGGTGGCCGCTGGCTGTACAGTGGTGTGTAAAGGCTAAAAGTCCGCTCTCGGGCGGGAACACATCCGGCCGAGAGAATTAAAGCACAAAGTCTCTCACCGCCCTTGGGTGCCGTCCGTACAGGGTCCTGAGCGACGGGATACACCGGGGCACGGCTGTCCGGGGCACGGCTGTCCACGATGGCGTGGTGTCTTCCCTCAACGGTGCGTCCAGTGATACTCCCCAGAGGAAATCCAGAGGCTGGCGACTGACGGGGATAAAACAAATAGAGAGAATCAGCAACTAATCTTGCCACGGTTAGGGTTTCACTCACTCAAAAATGGGGATAGCGTTCCGACTTTCCTTCCCACAGGAAATAGCGAGCGTAGTATGGGGGTCTTTCGGGCCTCCCCACGCGACAGTGTACGGTTACAGCTCTGTACTCACTCGAGTACTGATCGTACTCACTCGATTTGCCGCTGGCCTTCCGACTTTCCTTAATATGGGAAATAGAGAGCATTGTATAAAGTCCTTCAGCCCCTGCCGCTGGTACTGCTCAGTAGATCGCTTACGTCGGACCCTCGGCTCCTGACACTTGGTTGCCGCTGTTTGCCCCTCCGCCGTCTCGACCTGTCTCCACGTGGCGTCGTAATCACCTCCAGCTGAGCTCCCGCACACTCCCAACACCTGTTTAAAAATCCCCCCCAATCACTGCGGTCCACTCAAAGGCTTGGTGTGCAGCAGACCAATCAGTGGCCAATCCAGATCTTGCAGCTCATTCATACCAGTTGTGAAGGACAGATTACGCAACAACCCCACCCACAGTCCCAAAATTATCCATCTATTTTATGAATGAACGAATTAAATCCGCAATTACAGTCTGTGCCTAAACAAAGTATTTCCCCCTCATGACTACCACAAGTAAAAGTACACAATATTCACAGTCTATGGTGACATTCCCCCCCGCCCCATTTCAGTGGTCATCCTCGACCACTTAATTCCTATACCTTAGTGGGGGCATACCGATATTGGAACGCTGTGACCACCTCAGAGGGTTCAGTTCCTCGCCGGGCAACAGTTCAGCCACCACCTGGGGTTCAGGCTCCAATGGGGCAGGGGCCTGTGCTGGTTCAGCGAGTAGTTCTGGTTCAACCACTGAATGAGGAATGGCAGGCAGTGCCACAGCCAAGGGGGCCAATTGAGCTAAGGGGGCGAACGGCAACAAAAATACAGGCTGTTTAGGCGAAGAATACATTTTTGGGATACACACCTCGGGCTCCTGCAGGGCAGGGGCGCAGGTTGTTCCGGTGTATCATCTGAATAGGTCCTTCCTTCCCCTCAGGACGGATTTTGTACACTGGGTGGCCAGGCCGTATCTGTGAAAGCACAACTAAAGGGGAGGGCACCCAATGGGGTGCCAACTTGCCCCGCGCTCTCCGCCTGAAATTCCTGATCAGCGCTCTCTCTCCAGGCAATAAAGGCACAGCCCGTGTCCTTTTGTCATACTGAGCCTGGTCCCAGTCCTGCCTCTGCTTTGTGTGGGCTCGGACCCGGCTATAGGCATCCACCAGCATCCAATGGTGCCTGTCCACCCATCCAGTCAGAGTTAGTCGCTCCTGTTAGTCGCTCCTGTACTACTAGCATCTACACACAGGTCAATAGGCAGTCGGGCATGGCGGCCAAAAAGCACAAAGTAAGGGGTCAGACCAGTACTACAATGCACCGTATTGTTATAGGCTTGCACCAAGGCTGGAAGCTTGTCCCTGATTTGATCCTCTGCACCAAGTGTATTCAACAGGGGTAGCAGAGTTCTGTTGAAGCGCTCACATGCCCCATTCCCTTGTGGTTGGTACAGGGTGGTCCGGCTCTTCGTGCAACCGTACAATTCACAGAGTTGATGCACTACCTCAGACTCGAAAGCCCCCCCACGGTCCGTTAGGAAGCGCTCCGGACAACCAAATGGCCGGCTGAGGGCGGTCCACAGGGCTTTGGCAGTAGTCTGGGCTGTCTGGTCTTTAGTTGGCACTGCCACTGCATACCTAGAAAACAGATCAGTCATGACAAGAATGTACAGGTAGGTGTCATCTGGTCATCCCAAAGACAAATAATCCAGGGCCACAACCTCCCATGGATAGCTTGATACAATAGGTTGGAGGGGAGCTCGTAACTCGGGCCGGCTTTTGACACCACACACTCTGGGCACTCAGCTGTCCAGGCCTTTATGTCCTTACCCATTCTTTGCCAGTAAAACCGGCGGCGCATAAGGCTAAGGACCTTTTCACTGTTGGCGTGTCCAGCTGCTTTGTGGTAGTCCTTCGACATTCTTGAGTGTCTTGGGCCGGGACGATCAATTGGAAGGTCAGCTAGCTAGTATCCAGTTCTTGAATGCATCGTCCCAGGACCCCTTCACGTAGCTCCAGCCGATCCCATTCTTGCACCCACCTGTGAACTTGGGGCGACACAAACTGTCGTACTTGAGAAACGCTTAGACCTTGAATTTTCAACTGGCTCACCTGATGCAACTCCGGGTCCTTCCGGTGACGTTCCCGCCAAGACTCCCAACCGTCGTCCTGGTCTACTTGAGGCACCTCCTCTTCCGTCCTTCCCTGCCTTGGTGAGGCAGCCTGGACTGCCTCGGCATTTACCTCCCCAGGAAGTCGGGATAACGCGTCCGCATTCTTATTCGTTGTGCCAGGCCGGTACTTGACTGAAAACGTAAAGTTGGCCAGTTGAGCTACCCACCTCTGCTCCACTGCCCCCAGTTTTGCTGTCTCCAGATGTACCAGGGGGTTGTTGTCCATGAACACCGTGAACTCCGACCCCCACAGGTAGTACTTAAACTTTTCGGTGATTTCCCAGAACAGAGCCAGCAGCTCCAATTTGAATGAACTGTAGTTCTGGTCATTCCTCTCATGGGGTTTCAGGCTCCAGCTTGCATAAGCAATCACCCGTTCCCTCCCCCACTGTACTTGTGACAGCACTGCCCCCAGTCCATCAAAGCTGGCATCTGTATACAGTAAGATTGATTGATTGATTGATTGATTATTTTTATTTATGTGTCATGCACAAAGTGCCCAACCCTCATGGGTTTATAAGACACCAAAAAAAAGTACAGTTGCAGTGTACATTATTATTATTATTATTTTTTTTAATTTCATACATAATTACAGCCCCTTTTCGTCTCAGACTTTAAATAGAATATTCTGCCTTCTCTCACGCTTTACAAATAAAATCTGCAACAAAAAAGATTCCCTTTCTAAAACACAACTCAAGTTTCTCATACTCGTCCAGCCAAAAGAAATCAGCATAAATAGAGGACATTTTAATTAAAAGTACCTCCCTCAAGTCCTCATAAACAAGACAGTAAAACAGAAAATGGACCTCACTCTCAATTTCACCGAGCTCACACACCTGACAAAGTCTGTCCTCCTCTGGAATGCCATTAAACCTGTCGGTCTCTAAAGCCAAGGGTAATGTTCCTGAATGTAACTGTGCACATAATGATCTTCGTCTTTTGTTTAAATTATACTTCACACACATTTCAACATCATAACAGTTTTTTAGCAGACAGTAAGTTCGTAATTTTGGTTTATACCATATATCGACAGACCACTTTTCCTTCTACTTGAGAAACATATTATTCTTTAACTCCCGAATATTACAAAGTAACCTGTTGTGAAAGATAAATGAAAAATCATTCAAATTAAATAAGGATTTCATCTCGTTAGCCCAGGGATGACCATGTAAAATGTCCCAGATAAAAATCTTTTTAGTGAGTCTCTGATCTGACATCCTTACAAGTCTATTCCACAGTCGAAGCATTTCACATTTATGTCTGATGTTTGGAGGTTCCCATCCCATATCTCCACAAATAGCTAAAACTGAAGTTAATTTATGCACTCCTAAAAAAGATCGAATAGCTCTATAGTGCACAGCATTACAACTTGAGTATTCCCGGAAACCCCAAACACCAGAAGCATAATCAGACACAGGACAAACACATGAACTGTAGAGCTGTGTATAAGTATGAAATCCCAGATTACCACAGTATTTGACTTTATTAAGCACATATCCCAAGGCTCTACCTGCTGACTGAGATAACACACTAACAGCATCTCTAAATGTCATGTGCTCATCCAGTGCCATACCAAGATATTTATATTGATCAGTATATGACAGCACTATTGAACCAAGATTAAAAACAACTGGACTTCTAGCGAGAGATTTTCGCCTAAAGTGTACTATTTGTGTTTTGTCTTCATTAAGCACCAGTCTCCATTTCCAGCACCATTCCACCACAATGTTCAGCATAAACTGCAGATCTTTTTCGTGTTCCGCCATTAAAACTACGTCATCCGCATATAATAATATTCCTACAGTTTGATCTTCAACTTTAACTCCCAAATTACATGCTTTAATTTGAAGAGCTAAATCATTTACATAAATGGAGAACAATGTTTGAGACAAAACATCTCCCTGCTTCACACCAAATTTTTGAGGAAACCACCCAGTTGTATATTCATTAACCTGAACACAGGCAACAGGTGCTTGATAAAGAGACTTGATGGCATAATAAAACTTTCCATTAACACCAGAATTTAACAACCTATACTGAAGAAGTTCCCTATTAATCCAGTCAAAAGCCTTTTTAAAATCAATAAAGCAAGACTTATTCAACTTAATTCTTGCACGTATAATGGAAGTTACTGCATATATATGATCAATACATGCTCTGGATTGTCTAAATCTGTTTTGTTCATCTACAAGCAAACCTGTCCTCTCAAGATGGTCTACAAGTCTGTTATTTAAAAGTGAAGAGTACAATTTATAGACACAGGTAATGAGGCTTATTCCCCTGTAGCTGAGTGACAGTTTGGGATCATTTTTTGAAGATTTTGGAATAGGTTTAATAACAGTCTTGTGCCACTGTGTCGGAATAATGCCANAATTTATAGACACAGGTAATGAGGCTTATTCCCCTGTAGCTGAGTGACAGTTTGGGATCATTTTTTAATAACAGTCTTGTGCCACTGTGTCGGAATAATGCCACTGTCAAAACAGGACTGAAATAACTCATATAACACATCAAACAATCTCGGCGACTTCAACATTTCATTCGAAATTTCATCAATTCCAGAGGCTTTTTCCCATTTGCATTTATCCACAACATTTTTTACCTCTTCAACAGAAAAATTTGCATTCAAAAATGAGTTACAATTATTTACATCAACTTTCATTTCAGTTTCCATAACCTCATTTATACTAGTTACTTCACTCAAAAAAGTATCATCAAAAGAACTTTTGCAACCACAAAATAAATCTGTGAAGTCTTTTTCCCACTTTTGTAATACTACTCCTAAAACAGAACTATATTCACCATTCTCGAGTTTAACCTCCATGGGTATTTCCCTAGACTTTCTGGGACCCAATCTATTGATTTCATTTCAGAACTTTTGGGGGTTATGGGTTTGTAAATAATCAATATGCAATGACAGACCTCTAGTAAAACTGCGTTTCACTGCGTGTAACCTTTTATCAAAATTAGTTTGGCTTTTCTTAAATTCTATCTTCAGCCCTTCCCTCAGATTTTCGTTTTTGCATCTTAGAAATCTTTTCTCTGCTGTTCTTAGATTGTCCCATAGGGTCTGCAAATCTTGATTCCAGTAGGGTTTGTAGATTTTACTAAAACCTTTATGAGGATTACATTTCTTTTTAACACATTTATTCAATTCTAAATGGACACAGCCACACAGTCTATCATACCAGGCATCCAGACTCCTTTGATTATTTTTAATACCTCCCAGTTGCACACTTAAGTTAAGCAAAATGTTGTTACATTGGCTAGAGGATAAAAATGAATCAGGGAGATGTTTTTGTGTTACTGCTTTTATAGTGTGTGGTAGATATAAGTCATCCTCAACAAAGCTTGGTCTTACTTGAACCTTTAACCATAATAATGAATGATCGGGTAATTTACATCTATCACCCAGTAGAGAAAATCCCTCTTTCCCCTAATCTCTCAATTAACTCATTTGGGGTGAAAACACAAAATGTATCACAAATATTTAAACATTCATGAGGAACAATAATATAGTCTACTACCACCTTTCCTTTAACTGAAACAGAGGTGAAGTTATCTTTGCCAAAAGGTATTCTTCCACTGATCACACAGCATTTTGCATCTCTCAAAAAATCTATTAATATTTCCCCATAGTTATTAATGGTGCTGTCTAAGTTATTTCTATTAGGAATATTATCCACATCACTTATACAATCATCAAGACTACCAATACGGCTATTGAAATCCCCGCACAAGTAAACAGCATCCACATTAGACAAACTAAACATCTGAGTCGTTAAATGCCCAAAAAAAGAGCCAGCAGATCTTGTGGAACCTTCAGGAGGTAAATAACAGGTAAATACTACAAAACAATATCCAGAAAACTGTTCTTAAATTGCAATGCTAGTATCCCTTCCACTGATTTATCCATTACAGTAATTTCAGAAATATCAAACAATTTATTCCTAACTAGAAAACCAACCCCCCCAGATCCTTTAACTGCTTTTATATGCATGGGTCGGTTATATCCAAACCAGGTATAAGCCTGTAAATCAATGGCTTCATTGTGTTTTAGATGCGTTTCATTGAGTGAGATGATGTCAGGGTTATTGTCAAGTAATATTCTTTTTCTGAGTTCACAGTTCCAAGTAGTCCACCCATTTATGTTCCAGCGCACAAGTGTAAGATAGTCAACATTTATGGGTTGAGAAGTTACCGATCAATCCTCCGCACTCTCTCTCCTGGCCCCGCAGCTCCTTGTGTTGCGGCTGGCACTGCCACCTGGCTCCGCCTGGTCCCGCTTCACCAGTCTCCCACTGCCAGTCAGGAAATACTCCTTTCCAAACGGGAGTTCAGTGAGAAGAATCCTGAAGTTCAAGTTAACCAGCCTCTCTGCGTGTGACTTAGCTGCATGGATAAAAACTCGATTTAAGTTTTCATTATCCCTCAAACTCCGTTTACGACAAAGCACAGCCACTTTCTCCTGTTGGGTCCGAAACTCCACCTTGATTATGCCAGGTCCCCGTCCTCTTGGACTCATCCGCTCCACATTAACGATCTCCGGTACTGGATCACAGCGTAACTCCTCAGATAATAAAGATTTCACTCTCTCCAAAGGGATTTCTCCATCAACAAACGGGAGACTCACAATAATGATAGATACCTCAGACTGAAACATGAAAGCCGGGCGCTTTGCCTCCCTCAGATTTGCCTCCATCCGATCCATTCTAGCAGACAGCTGGCCGATATCCAAATCAAGGCTGGCCTGAATTTGCCTTACTTTAATGTCCATTTCAGCTTTCAGCTCCTCTCGATTTTCCATGATAAGTCGCTCAAGATGCTCCACTTTACAATCCAGAAGTTTTTCGAGGGAGGTGTGTACCTCCTTAATTTGAGATTTGAGTGAAGCACTCTGTGATTTAAGTGTTTTGAACTCCTCACGGTGCGACCTGAGCTCCGCCAGGATAGCGTTCATATCGCAGTTTTCGGCCTCTTCCTTTGTTTTTTGCCGCGTGGAGCGGTCTCCCTTCTCAGACATAGTGCACGAAAAACATATAACTGTTTTTTGCACAAAATTCCTCAGTATTAACTTGGAAAATTTACTTTTATTTCCGAGCTCATGGGCAGCTTTCACTCACACACTGCAACGCCACGCATGCGTACTGTCTAATAATAGTAAGAACGGGAGGTTAAAGTCTGCATAAGCCAGCACTGGTGCCTGCAGTAGTGCTCGTTTGAGCTCCTCGAACGCCTGCTGGCACTTGGAGGACCACTGAATTGCTGCCTTCTTAACCCCTGCTGTACCCTGAAGGAGAGTGTTGATGGGGGCTGCCACTCTGGAGAATCCGGGGATGAAACGGCGGTAATAGCCTGCGAAATTGAGGAAAGAGCGAACCTGGGTGACTGTCGCAGGAACCGGCCAGTTCTGTACTGCTGCAGTCTTGTCAGGGTCAGTTGCCACCCCGCTTTTGCTGACAACATGTCCCAGATACTTTACTTCTTTACGGAAAAGATGGCATTTCTGGGGCTGGAGTTTCAGGCCGTGCTGGTGCAGTCTCGCAAACACTTGTTCGAGGTGTCCCAGGTGGCTGCGGAAACAGGGGGAATACACGATGATATCCTCCAGGTATATTTACAGGTATATCAACAGGAAGTCATTTACCTGGGCCCCCAGACAGCGCTGCATGAGCCGCTGGAAGGTAGCCGGAGCATTGCACAGGCCGAAAGGCATCCACTCAAACTGGAAAAGGCCCACTGGTGTCGTAAAGGCAGTCTTCTCCTGGTCTCGCGGATCCACTTCGACCTGTCAATACCCACTCGCAAGGTCAAGGGTCGAGTACCAGGCAGACTCCTTGAGGTGGGTGAGGGACTCCTCAATCCTGGATAAAGGGAAAGCATCTTTGTGAGTGATGGCATTTAGCTTCCGGTAATCCACACAAAACCTCCATGACCCATCCAGGCAGGTAAATCCATGTAGCACTTTATCATGCAGCCCCCCACCCCACTTCTACTGGCTGAGGATGCTTAAGGAGGAGTCCTGGACAAAAAAAACCCACTACATAACACTTCTAAGCAGAGGATAACATTTCACACAGACTCCTCTTCGAGAAAACACTGCACACAGGTTGACTAGATATATATAAACCCACACTAGGGGCAGTAACCACCCTTTTTCACAGCAAACAACACAAGGTGAAAACTCTTTTAAGACACCCACAGGCCGCTTTGAGGGAGAGTGAGGCAGTACTGACATAGATAAAGTTTGGCAGGAGTAGCACTAATCACCCCTCATATACCTGCCACAGCACAGTGCAGGGATGGTGGCCGCTGGCTGTACAGTGGTGTGTAAAGGCTAAAAGTCCGCTCTCGGGCGGGAACACATCCGACAGAGAGAATTAAAGCACAAAGTCTCTCACCACCCTTGGGCGCCGTCCGTACGGGGTCCCAAGCGATGGGATACACCAGGGCACGGCTGTCCGTGATGGCGTGGTGTCTTCCACCAACAGTGCGTCCAGTGATACTCCCCAGAGGAAATCCAGAGGCCGGTGACTGACGGGGATAAAACAAATAGAGGGAATCAGCAGCTAATCTTGCCACGGTTAGGGTTTCACTCACTCAAAAATGGGGTAGGGTTCCGACTTTCCTTCCCACAGGAAATAGCAAGCGTAGTATGAGGGTCTTTCGAGCCTCCCCATGCGACAGTGTACGGTTACAGCTGATCGGCGTCTTCGGTCCTGTAACTGGCACAAAACAACAGGCAGGGTTTTAGCAACAAACTCGTCTCCCGTCTGGGATCACACTCACTCCGCTGGCCTTCCGATTTTCCTTAATACGAGAAATAGAGAGAGTTGTATGAAGTCCTTTAGCCCCTGCCGCTGGCACTGCTCAGTAGATCGCTTACGTCGGACCCTCGGCTCCTGACACCTGGTCGCCCCTCCGCCATCTCGACCCATCTCCTCATGGTGTCGTAATCACATCCAGCTGAGCTCCCGCACACTCCCAACACCTGTTTAAAAATCCTCCCCAATCACCACGGTCCACTCAAAGGCTTGCCGTGCAGCAGACCAATCAGCGGCCAGTCCCAATCTTGCGGCTCATTCATACCAGCTGTGAAGGACAGATTACGCAACAACCCCGCCCACAGTCTCAATTGTCCATCTACTTTATGAATGAACGAATTAAGTCCGCAATTACAGTCTGTGCCTAAACAAAGTATTTCCCCCTCATGACTACCACAAGTAAAAGTACATAATATTCACAGTCTGTGGTGACATATAGGATCTCAGGACACTAATTATTGAAGTTTTGAAAGTGAAATTCTTTCCCATTCTTACCTGATATACGACTTCAGTTGCTCAACAGTCCGGGGTCTCCATTACTGCATATTGTGCTTTATAGTGCGCAACATGTTCAATAGTAGACAGGTCTGGACTGCAGGCAGGTCGGTCTAGTACTTGCACTCTTTTACTACGAAGCCACACTGTTGTGACATGCAGAATGTGTCTCATTGTCTTGCTGGAATAAGCAGGGATGTCCCTGAAAAAGATGTTGTCCAGATGGCAGCATATGTTGCTCCAAAGTCTGTATGTACCTTTCAGCATTTATAGTGTCTTCACAGATGAACAAGTTACTCGTTTTGCCATGGGCACTAACACTCCCCCATACCATCACAGATGCTGGCTTTTGAACCTTGAGCTGGTAACAGTCTGGATGGTCCTGGATGATCCTGTTGTGTCACGTCACAGCGTTCATGATCTTCAAAAAATAATTTGAAATGTGGACTCATCAGACCACCGCACAGTTTGCGTCTGTCCATCTCAGATGAGGTCGGGCCCAGAGAAGTCTGCAGCCCTTCTGGGATGTTGTTGATATATGGTTTCGACTTTACATGGTAGAGTCTTAACTACCAACTAACTGTGTTTACCGACAATGGTTTTACAAAGTGTTCCTGAGTCCATGTCATACTATGCTTTATACAACCAAGTCAGTTTTTAATAGAGTGCCCTCTGAGGGATCAAAGTTCACAGCCATTCAGTGTTGGGTTTTTAGTCTTGTCCCTTACATGGAGAGAATTATCTGGATTCTCTGAATCTTTTGATGATATTATAGATTGTTGATGATGAAATCTCTAAATTATTTGCAGTTGTGTATTGAGAATAGTTGTTCTCAAACTGTTGGACTGTTTGCCCACCCAGTTTTTTTTTTTTAAAAAAAGTGACCATCCTTGCTTGAGAACACCTGAGCCTTTTTAAGATGCCCCTTTCATACCTATTACCTACCTATACTATCATTTGTTACCAATTAACCTCTTTACCTGTGGAATGTTCCAACGGGTGTTTTTTGAGCATTCAACAACTTCCCCAGTCTTTTGTTGCTACTGTTCAACTTTTTTGGAATGTGTTGCAGGCATCAAATTCAGAATAAGGGTATATTTAACAAAAAACAACACATTTTATCAGTTTGAACATTAAATATCTTGTCTTTGGACTGCATTCATTTGAATATAAGTCAAAAAGGATTTACAAAACATTGCATTCTGTTTTTATTTACATTTTACACAGTGTCCCAACCTTTTTGGAATTGGGTTTGTACGTTTTGTCCCTGTTCCAAAACCAAAATCAAAGCCTAAAAGAGTGTAGGTTTAGTTAGCTAGCTAGCTACTGAAGGTGTAGCCTACTGAATGTATACACATGCTACTTTTTTAATGGTTATAATGCTAAATAAAGATCTACCCTGCTCTACAGGAACCAGTGAACATATGTTGGGGAACTTCGGTGATATTCAACCAGCTGTGTGTCATTACAGTGTGTGCAGATAAATGTTGTTTTCCTTCCCCGGAGCTCCTTGCCCATTCACCAGCAGAGGTCCAGGTGCTGGCAGCACAGGGGCAAGCCGATAACCATTAGTTTGCACACACTGCAATGATACAGCTGATTGAATATCTGAGTAAATTTCCTTTTTTATTTATTGTCTTCTGCCTTGACCACCAGTGCTGTGATGGTTCACTTTCACACAGTCATCTGTAGCTTGTGTTAGGCTTTAGCTTTGAACTCAGTTTATCTTTTTAACCTGTTTTTGCTGCTGAGTGAGCTTGACATCCTGAATATATATTTCAAACATATATTGTAGACTCATCTGTCTGCTCCCTTTTTCCGTTTTTCCAAAAATGTGATATTGTGATGTGATTTCTTCAGAGAGTGCAGTTTGTTATAGTGTGAGCTCCATGCTAACTCCGACAGCTTGACAGACCATCACAAAGGGGCGAGGCTTAGCAAATGGTCAATTAGATTTAGCAAGTAACTAAACTGAATCATAAAAAAACTCAAAAGAATCAATTAATTATTTATTTTTACTTTTTGTTTTCCTAGTTAAAGGACCACCCCTCCTGTCCACCCTACATGGACTTTGTTGCTCTTTATATTTAATTTGTGTGTCCACTACAACAAAAGATTCTAACAGACTTTGCATTGCCATTGTTGTTGTGTTGCCAGAATGTGATTTTAACACATTTCGTGCCCACCACCACTGTTATGCCCAGTCTAGGGGTGTCTGGGACACGACATGAAAGGCCCCCATCTTCCCCAAGTCCCAAGTAGCCACAATGAAAAAGACGTGTGGAACGATCAATAGTGCGAATTTATTTACAATATTTAAATAACAGAATTAACTGAAATAGTAACTTCAGGGTGGACTAAGGCCAAAATAACAAACAAAAACAATCCTACCCAGGGAGTAAGTAACCTAACCAAATAATAAGAAATAAATGACAAAAATCTTACCTCCCTAACTAAATAAACAGGAGAAAAAAGGGTTAGCAACAGAACTGGCAGTCCACCCCTACCATACAATATATACAAAAACGCCGTTTCCCTACAATACGACAACACAACAATACTACAATGTGTGCGGCCGGTTGGGAGAGGAGGAAGGTGAGGTCTGCCTGCTAGCTCGAAGCAACTGCCATCTTGGTCCTTTAGAAACCCGAACGCCCTTGGCGGCAGCCAATCAGGAACGAGCACAGATCCAATCCACCAATCACTGCCGGGCTGTGGCACACACCTATTTGCATACAGAAAATACACACAGAGAACACGCACAGCTAACACGTGCAGGATAACACACACAAACAAAAGAAATTACGACAACAGACAAACAGTCGTAACAACCACATAATGCGTTGTTAATAGTTGATGTCCGTTTAACTTGTTTCTATGAGACTGGGCCGCAATGCGGGGCAGTGCAAGCTTCCTTAATTTGTAGCTTGGTGTCAAATTTGTATTGTAAAACAAAAAAATGTAGTGTGTTTGTCCTGTTGAAACACACATCTATATCCCTACAGTAAAATTGTGGATTTGCTATAAACAGCACCAGAAAGTCACATCTGGAATAACAAGGCTTTGCTCCTGTGACTGTGGTTTGCAGAACAGTGTTCCCCTCCCTCTTGTCCCCAGACTGAGGCTGGTCACTGCATGTGTCCCTGTGGGTACAATCAGTGCTGTGTTGGCAGGCCTGACAGAAAAACTGACCTTCTGAATCATAACTGTTGTTGGGGTACGGCACTGTGCTAAATCCAGCCACCAGCAAAAACTTGTTTCCACTCTGTTTGATGGTTTGGGTGCATCATTTAGATGATACAACATGTGTGGGTGAATTAAAGGCCACCATAGCTACATCAGGATGATTGGAGTTGGGAATTAAACAGACTCCGAGCTTATGTAGTAATGTTGTTATTGTTGTTTTTGACTGAGGTTACTGTGACATTAATGGAGTGTTTGACATTGGCCAAATACAGAAAATATGTTTTGAAACCTGGATTTGGATTTACTACTCTTTGCCGGTTAATACATGTGTCAGTTTAAAATAATAATAATGTATTTGGGGAAAGGGAAAAAAAGCCTAGATGTGGCTGATTTTGGTAAATTATGACATAGTTGCAGAAATTTCCAGTCTGTCAGCTCTGTCAAAGTTGTGCTAAATTTATGGTCTTGTGTTTATTTTGCAAGTGTTCCCATAATTATCATATTAATTCCTGAGTTATGGCCAAAAGACATGTTTTGTGAGGTCACAGTGATCTTGACCGTGACGTTTAGACCACCCTAGTTCTAGTGGATGTTTGTGCCTCACGTTTGTAAGGATATTCCCTCAAGGCCTTCTTGAGATATGATGTTTACAAAAGTGAGACAGATGCAAGGTCACAGTGACCTTGACCTTTGACCAATAAAGTCTGATTAGTTCATTGTTGAGACCATGGGCATGATTGTGCCAAATCTGAAAAAATTCCCTCGAGGCAATCTTGAAATTAAGGTTCAATTGGACAGACAAACATCTTGAAAACATATCGCCTCTTAACAAGCAGAAGATAAAGAAGCTGGGCACCAGCCAAACTTGTAACCTGCTAGCCATTGTACAGGAAATAATGTGGAGAATCTCCATCCCCACATCAGTTTCCAACAGGATATCAGGACTGTAATATCCTTTGTTTCACCAAAACTTGGCTAAAACCTGGACAATGCCACTCAACCAGGTGACTCTTTTTCTATAATGCCGATCAGACAGAACAGAGGACTCTGGTGAGAGAAGGAGGGGAGGTGTGACACTCCATGGTAAATAAGGACAGGTGTGACAGTAGGAAGGTCAGGTGCTGTCCTGTTCCTCCTCCCCCTGTGACACAAGGGGAATAAACACTCTGAATTACAGCTATACACTGTTCAGAGGAGGCTACGGAGCAGAAGTCACTGCCCGTGTTTGGAAGGAGCGACCCTCTTGTTGTTGAAGAGGAGTCTTGTTTGGTGGGGTGGGTCTTGCATTATGTATCAATCAATCAGTCAATCAATTTTATTAATAAAGCCCAATATCACAAGTAACAATTTGCCTCAGAGGGCTTTACAGCATACGACATCCCTCTGTCCTTTGGACCCTCACAGCAGATAAGGAAAAACTCCCCCAAAAAAACCTTTAACAGGGGGAAAAGAAATGTTAGAAACCTCAGGAAGAGCAACTGAGGAGGGATCCCTCTTCCAGGATGGACAGACGTGCAATAGATCTCAAAGAGAACAGATCAACATGATAAATGATTACTATTATCTGTGTGACAAAATGATAGATAAAGATAGACAGAGACAGAGAGAGACCGAGAGAGATGCAGGACAGACAGTAATGACAGCTTACAACAACATTACAATATTACAGCTATTGTGGTACAATATGTTGTAAGTATTTGTTGATATATAGTTGAGTTTGTTGATAGTATATGTATGTGACAATAATCATATGTGTATAATGACAGTTGAAGTATGACAAATGATAACAGCAGCAGTAGGAGGCATCTGGCAGGACCACGGCAGCAGCACAACCACACACGTCACATCATCCAGGCACCGCTGCGATATGAATTAACCCGCGAGAAGAAGCAATTTTTCTGAGTTATCCCGAGTTAGCGAGATGCAGTAACAGGACATGAGTGTTAGCAAAGGAGAAAGAGAGAGAGAGAGAGAGAGAGAGAGAAGGTGCTTGGTGTATTATAGGAGGTGTATTATAGGGGGGTCCTCCGGCAGACTAGGCCTAAGTCAGCCTAACTAGGGGCTGGTACA
>NC_065521.1:8664619-8675280 GCF_006386435.1 Epinephelus moara | reverse complement strand
GTTTCTTAGTTCCTGTTAGTACACGTGCTGCTGCATTCTGAATTAGCTGGAGAGTTTTTAAAGACTTACTAGAGCTACCTGATAATAGCGAGTTACAGTAATCCAGCCTAGAGGTAACAAAAGCGTGGACCAATTTTTCTGCATGATTTTGGGTCAGGATAGGCCTAATTTTCGCAATATTACACAGATGAAATAACACAGTCCGTGAGGTTTGTTTTAAATGGGAGTTGAAAAAGAAATCTTGGTCAAATATTACTCTGAGGTTTCTTACGGTAGGGTTAGAGGCCAGCACGATGCCATCCAGAGAAACTGTATCAACAGATAAAGAGTTTCTGAGGTGTTTGGGGCCAAGAACAATAACTTCAGTTTTGTCTGAATTTAACATCAGGAAATTGGAGCTCATCCGCGTTTTTATGTCTGTAAGGCATTTTTGAAGTTTAGTTAACTGATCCGTTTCTTCTGGCTTTATTGATAAATACATACAACTGTATGTGTAGCATCCAAGGTATTTGGAACTTGACTCAAGGTTAGAAGTCTGGACATCTCAGCCTCTACTGACCTTTATTTCTTTATCTTCCACTTGCGTGTCCCCCAACTGGAGTAGCCCAACAAAAATTATACAAAAAGACCACCAAGACAGTGAAATTAACTTTTCAAACTAAAGACAAACATATTGACGGTATCCTATAAAAAATAGGACTTTCTGAATGGAGATGAATAGAGAAGAAGACTGTTTAGAGCCAGAGTCCATTAATAGAATTCAGCGTTACGCTTTCATGGTTACAGCCAGGATACTAACTGGTAATAATTAGAATTATTAGCTCCAAATAACTTTAGAAAGAACACAGTCTGGGCAAACAAAGGACCTGGCCTTGTCTAAAGAAGCTTTCTGCACTGTATAGGTGTCTGAATATGTCAGTAAAAGCACATGGTTATTGTGGTGAGAAGAGCTGAAATGGAGCAGACCGGTGCAGCAGCTGTGAAGCTGGGGGACGCACCAGGGATGACATATAACTCTGGACGCCAACATTTTTGAATGGAGCAGGCGTGAATTACATTGCACACACGCCCAAGAGTTTGCATGCTGACAGATTGTTTGGCATACTTTCTCTCTCACAACACACACACACACACACTCACTGACTACCCACCCTCTGCACTGGCTCTTGTGTTTGTGAAAGCCTCAGACATCACATCAGGCTTTAAAACTGAGTCATTAGTGTTCTGCGCACAGCAGAGGTCACTGATTAGACAGTCAACACATCAGTCAGGATCTTTAAAGAAAACTCTGGTTCATTAAAATGTGGGTCTCCATTATATTGCCCATCATTCCCATTGAATATGATAACGCTGTATTAACCTAATTGCTGAGATCTGGGAACACAGTGATGTCCCTACAACAAAGTCAGATGAGGCAAAAAAACAAACAAACATGGTGTCAAGCTGGTCTGGTGTGACTGGTGGCAAATGTTACCTAATGTTAGTTAAACAGCAAGTTCTATGTAAAATTTGCTCAACATCATTAAGTTGGATCACTGAATTTTTGACTCTTCTCTGCCTGTGCTACTTTTCCTGCTACATCTAGCATGTCACCAATAAAGCTCACCTGAGAATGATGTCATTGTAGCATCTAACTTGAGAAGATTTTGGCAAACGTTATTCTGTAACTGCTAATTTTGGCCACAGTAGGTATTGCTCAGTAAAAGTGACATAGTCTTGCTTTTAAGGTTTGGGTTTGGGAAGGATTCCTGTGTTTACTATTTCAAAAAGGCATTTCTATTCTTGACCATGCTCTGTCTGCCGTTTAGTCCGGTTGGTGTGAATGCTGATTCAGTAGCACACTCTTGTAATCTTTAAGGCTCATTATACTCCCTTAATGTAAAAAAATAGATATGTCTGTTTCGAATGTTGTACACGTCACACTTGGATACTTCCAGGCATTCTTTACGTTGGCTTAGATACAGCCAACAGATGGCACTGGAGGGCGGAGTCAAAAGTTTCACACAACAATAAACGAGGTGATGGTGGAAGAGGGTGTTATATTGTACATATAAATGGAGACAGCATTGTAGATGGCAGTGGTCTGTGCAGCTGTAAGCGAGGTTAGGGTATACCAAGCTGATTTTAAAATTGAGTGGAGAGGAACACTGAAATAGCTACGGAGTCCAGTAAAGTTAAAAAAAATAATTCATTACAAAAATTAAAATAGTTACAGCTACTAAAAACCCACTAGTGGTGTTGATAAGACCAAGAAGATGAGTTCAAATACTAAAATACTAATTACTAAAAAAACAATGCAATATCATCATAAAGATTGTAAAAGGCACACACATGAATACAATTTTAAAAATATCCAGGGAAGCAGCTCAAGGATTAAAAACAATCATCTGTCCTTATCTCAGTCTTGCGGGATATTTCGCAGCAGGTTCTGGCCAATATGCCGTTGCTACACCGTAGCTCCACTCTTCCGCGTTGAAAGTCCATGCATTCACAGAGGGTTCATCCCAATCCCTGATTTACCATCAAGTTAAAAATCTGAACAAGAAAAGGAGCACAAACGATTTTCTTAATTTATTAGAGAGATTTTTCACTTCACGATCTGTTATTTCCCTCATCAACTTTTATTATGGATACAATCAAAGAGTCTGTCTATCAGAGAGTTTGTCTGCCACCAAGAAACACTTTTTACGTCACTGACCGTCATTTCCATTCAGTCACACTGAGGATGATCATTCCTGAGCGTCGGGTTGATGAGTTACAGAATTTTAATTTTCCCTGAAACATCTGGCCTAATAAATCATTTCCAGTGTTCAAAGAAACCATAATCAAATTCTTGGTTATAAAATAATGAACTCACAATCAGAATATCAATAAATACAGATGCAAATAATGAAAACACCTAAACCATATAAGCACATTGTGTGACTCTGAGGAGGACACAGTATATTATAAATACAGCACGCAGGTTGTTGTTCATGTACAGGTGATTGACAGAGGAAAAAACACTGCTAAAAGCTGCTGAAATGAGTTTCCGCAGTAGGGTGGCTGTGCTCAGCCTAAGCGATAGGGTGAGGAGCTTAGACATCCAGAGGGGACTCTGAGTAGAGCCACTGCTCCTTCGCATTGAAAAGGGGCCAGTTGGGGTGGTTCAGACATCTGATTAGGATGCCTCCTTGGCGCCTCCTGGAATGGGTGTCCCCCACACTTCCAGCTGTCAGGAGGCCGCAGGGCAGACACGCTCATCTGGCCTGGGAACGACTCGGGATCCCCCAGAGGGATCGGGAAAGTGTCATTGGAGAGAGGGACTTCTGGAGTACCTTGCTCAGCCTGCTGCCCCCACGACCTGGCCTCGGATAAGCAGATGAACATGGATGGATGGATGAACATGACTTCCAACTTTGCAACTCATAGTATTGATCAAAAAGTGTCAATTACACTGACATATTAAAAAAAAGGAACAACATCTGCTTACTATATTGAAAACATAATGTAAATCCTTCTTTCCTTTTATTTACCAGAGAGAACGATCTTCATCTACAGTATCAGTAGAGCAAGCTGCACCAACACATCCCATTATGTAGCCTAATGCAGCAGTAACTGTCTGCCTTCTGATAATGAAGTGTTAGTGGCTGGCAGTAGGAGAGTGGGCTGGGAGTGATCAGGGAAGAAGAACCATTGATTAACAATCTACAGCTGTAAAGGATTCCATTGGAGTACCAACATGTTAGGCACTCCATCAATACAACATGATTTTAATTTGTGTCTGTAAGCCATTGTTGTCAATGGATCGGTGTTGAAGCAATGGAGTCTGTTGCCTGGTGCGTTTCCCAGGCAACCATAAAGGAGTCATTACTCCTCCTCCCAGGGTCTATGACAAATTACTATTTATTTGACAGCAGTCATGTAGGATCATTGATCAGTGCTGAGAGGCCTGTGGATCCATGAGGATGTTAACAATGCTGGAGGAATATCTGAGAATAGCAAAGAAAGCTTTCGGCCAGACTTATTGATCAAGACAGCAAACCTTCATTTGAGCTTTTACAGTGAAGAAGAATATTGAGTCGTCCAAAGATGGAGAGACAGTTTAAAGATAAATCATTTCAAGACTGTAAGAAAACACAATGTATTCTGTTTTAAGGTTTATCAATCCATCAGACAATCATTTATTTATTTGTCACAAGGAATTATACAAGATACAACTCCAGTGAAATATGATTCCATCAGCTCCTTTAACTTGTGTCTGTAATGTCTTTTTTGCATCTTCTTACATTGTTGGTTGCTGCTTTATAATTGTCCATGTTTCTAGATGGTTCTGGTAATCCATGGTTTCTGGCTGTGGAATGATTTCACTGTCCACACATTCTGGCCTCAACAAGATGCCTGCTCCTGAAAATGTGTAGCGCTGCACTGCAGTCTCCTCTGAATGCAGTGATCCACAGCAGGACTGGGACACCACCTCTCATTTTTCACAGTCTCCAAAGTCTTCCAAAGCACTCGACTCCTCTCCTTCTCTCACCAGAGTCCTCTATTCTGCCATACTGGCTTATAGAAAAAGAGTCACCTGGTCAAACGGCACTGTCCAGGATTTAGCCAAGTTACAGTGAAACAAAGGATATTACAGTTCCTGATATCCTGTTGGAAACTGATGCGGGGACGGAGATTCTGGCTGGCAGATTGCTCGTTCGGCTGGTGCCCATCTTCTCCATCTTTTGCTTGATGTTTACTTGTGTTACTTGAAGTTACATGTGATAACCTCAGCCTGGCTAGCTCGCAGAAATCTGCAGGGGCAGAGTTTACTCTGTCTTCTGTTAGTTACTCTGATGCAGGTGATTGTTCTGTAGCTATTAATACTTCTTGACATCAGCTCAGCGTTCGACACAGCAGAACGTCATATCATTATTAAGAAGTTACCTGATTGTGTTGGCATATCATACATAGGATTAGACTTTTTTTCATCCTATTTCACTGACAGGAGTTTCTCTGTCTCCCCTCCACTGTCATGTGGTGTCCTGCAGGGCTCAGTTTTGAGGCCTCTGTTATTCACTTTAAAGTTTTTGCTTTTGAGACAAAAAAACTGATATGATACTGATATCATATTTATATGCAGATGATAACCAGCTACATTTCTCCTTCAAACCTGGCTAGCTTTAAAGGTAATCTAAACTCCTTGAGTTTAGAGAGACAGTTTAAAGATAAATGCTATTAGGTCTGTACAATGGCCAGCTGGATGTGAGCTCAGCTGGTGCTCATTCTTCTACATCTTTTCCTCAATGTATAAAAATGTTTACATTTGAAAACCTTGACCTGGCTAGCGCCATAATCACTGACAAAGTGGCAGTATTTCACAACTTCTGAATGAAAATGGGCTAGAATTATAGTTCCTTCACTGGGATGTAAAAACATAAGATTTTCACATTGTCAGAGAAATAAAAAGTACATATCCATAGTTCACCATACTGCACAGGGCATCTCCTGCTTTGCCCCTGACAAAAAAGGAAAGCAAAAGCAACAACATAACACATAATGGATTTAAACCCATGCACAACATATCCACCTCCTGACAGTAAAACTGAAATAAACTTGGTTTCTCACAATTAATACTGCAAATCAGCCCTTTATTTTTTTTATTTATTTCTTGTTAGAAATTTTTAGAATTTCTTTTCTTACCTATACTACCTGACTGTAAAACTGTACTGTCGTTGCACTGTAGTGTAATTCTCTTTGACCATCCATCCTCTCTAAGTGCTGTTGGTCAGTGGGAGCTGATACTGCAGCAGACAAACTGGTCAGGGAAGAGGCTGCCTGCTGGGCTGTGAGTCATGTCAATCTGGACTACAGCGAGACTCCATCACTCTGAGGCGGAACAGAATGAGGATCCAGACTGCAGGATGACAAAATATCCCGTCATGCAGAGAAAGACACAACTGGTATGCCAGGCATGTCTGGCTGAATCACACGCCGTCACCATGCACGCAGACGCCTGCTCATGCTTGGCTTCCTGCAGTAATGATTGGACTGAAGCTGGATGGACGTTATTTTCTTCTCTTGTTTAGTTTGACCATTTCAGTGCCAAAAAAAATTACAAAATGACAACATTGCTCAGCTAGAAATATTCCTGACAGAAAAGCCTCTACAACAGCATTCCGACCATGGGACACAGCATGGCCGTGAAATTAATTATTACTATCTCAGAAAAACTTAGTAATTGCAGTACATTCATTTATTATCATGTCACACAGACACACACACATGCACACACAGTATATATAAGCATCACATTGTGTATTATTAGCTCAGTACGTTTATCAGTCAGAAAAACAATTTCATTACCTCATAAAAACACATCCTCTGGGCACCCTGGTAGCTCACCGAGTAGAGTGCATACCAGTACAACTGAGCCCTAACGCACCGGCTGGTTTGATCAGGCCCAGGGCCCTGTATGTCTGCTCCTCCGTCTCCCTTTCATATCTCTCTACCACTATCAGTGACAGCGTGACAAATGCCACAAAAAAACATGTCTTTGAACTTCCACTAATCAGTAAAATTATATAAAAACTAGAATTACCGCCTTTGTGCACCAGTCAAGTTTCTCTTACAGTTTAAATCCATGTCTGTGAAAACATGGATGCTTCACACACAGTAGATCTATACAATCAGCACAGTTTCAAGATTAGTATAACCAATTCAGTATCTGACCAAATGTCTCCCCATCTGTTCCTGAGACATGACATTTACAGGGTTCCTACGCAAGTATGAAAAGTATGGAAAAGTATGGAAATAAATTTGATCAATTCCCAGGTATTAAAAAGTATGGAAAATGAAAAATAAAGTAAAAAAAAAAAGTTATGTTTCCAGACTATTACCACTGTTCTAAAATACTGTTTTCTAAAATAGAAAATTAGGTATTTCCAAAAATAATTTAATCAATCCGGATCGTGTTTTATGCCGGGCCAAGCACAGTTTGTGTGAGAGCAAACGCCTCAGAAAACATACCGCCCCTTTTACCTGATTGACAAGTGGTTTGTCCAGTCTGCTGCCCCATGACAATACCGTATATAAATACTGGTTGGCCAAGGATTCCCAATTCACACACAGAGCTAGATGCAAGCTTTGTGTGAAATCGTTTGACATCGCCAACATGGGGGAGAAGGCGATTCTGAGCCACATGAAAGGAAAAAACACAGACGTCTCGTTACTGCATCGCTTGCACCCAGAGTCCCAACCTTTTTGCCTCAGCCCAGACATTGAACTTACCTGAGTTTTTATTTGCATGCCATTATGGTACTTGTCTACAATCGCCTATTAAGAATAATTAAATATGATGTGAAATATTTACTCAGATGTCACATATTCTCTGAAAAAAGAAAAAAAAAAACGCAGAGAAGTCTGGAAATTAGGGTATGGAAAAGTATGGAATTTTGAAATTCCAAATGTGTAGGAACCCTGCATTTAGTAATGGCCAGAAAAGTGTTTTATGCAGAACATTATGTCACAGTGACGTTGAATTTTGACCTTTTGGATATAAATTGTCATCACTTAACCATCATATCCTTTTAAACATTTGTGTGAAGTTTTGTCATAATTAGCATATGAATTCTTGAGCTGTAGCTATAAACATGTTTTGTGAGGTCATACTGACCTTGACCTTTGACCTATGACCACCAAAATCTAATTAAATGCTCACTGAGTCCAAGGGGAATGTTTGTGCTAAGTTTCTTTGAGATGTTGGTGAGATATCGCGTTCACAAGAATAAGACCTGACGTTGACCTTGGACCTTTATTTATATAGCATATTTCTTAACAATGTTACAAAGTGCTTAACAAGAAGAGATAAAAACCAAATAAGGTAAAACCAGACATGGCAATTGACTAAAAGACTGACAAACAAGAAGCAGAAAACAGTTAAAATGAATAAATACAAAAAACAAATTAAAACAGTATAAAATACAAGCAGTAAAACATTCACAAACTCTTTTACATAGAGAGAGGTTTTAAGATGAGATTTATTAAAGGCAAGGGACTTAGTGTGCCTTAGTCCAATAGGCAGAGCATTCCAGAGTGTGGAGGTTCTAACAGCAAAAGCACAATCTCCCTTTGTCACAAACTGCAACCTAGTAACCAGCAGGGCTCCATCCACGGATTGGAGGCGAGAGGGCACATACCGTGTTAGTAAGTCTGTAATATATGTTGGAGCTAGACCATTTAAGGCCTTAAAAGTGAGTAATAAAATTTTAAAATCAATTCGAGAACTAACAGGGAGCCAATGTAGGGAGGCAAGCACAGGGGTGATGTGCTCTTGTCTCTTTGTCCCAGTAATGAATCCGGCAGCAGCATTTTGGACCAACTGGAGACGACGGATGGAGCTCTGACTAATACCTGAGTAAAGTGCATTGCAGTAATAAAGTCACAAATAAATAAAAGCATGAACAACTTTTTTTTAGGTCTGTGAGCGATAAAAATGACCTGAAGCTGAAAGAAACAAGACTGAACAACACTTTTGACTTGATTATCAAAACAGAGTTTGGCACCAAAAATCACACCTAGAGTCCTAGCAGCCTGCTTAATATTCTTTGACAGCTCTCCCAGATTAGCACCAGTGGAGTTAATGAAATTTAGGGGACCGAACAGAATGACTTCCAACTTCCTCATCGTTGAATTTGAGGAAGTTTTGGGACATCCAGGATTTTATGTCAGAGAAGCAGGATGGGAGATAAGACAGGCTGCAAGAATCTGTGGTTTTTAACAGCATGTACAATTGAGTGTCATCTGCATAGAAATGGACAAAGCACATCATGAGTCTGGATAACTTGGCCAAGAGGTAGCATGGAAAACAGAAGAGGACCAAGGACAGAGCCTCGAGGACCCCACACCTCAACTGGGCTGAGGAAGAAGAAACATTACCCAGGGCAACAGAGAAGGTTCTGTTGGAGAGGTAGGACTGAAGTAGGCTGAGTGCTGGGCCCTCAATTCCAATCCAAGTCTCTCTGGCGGTGCAGAAGAATACAGTGGTCGACAGTGTCAAAAGCAGCACTTAAATCTAAAAGAACTAAAACTGAGGAGTCACCTCTGTCTGCAGCAAGCAAAAGGTCTCAGTACTATGAAGTGCTCTAAAACTTGACTGAAATTTGTTAAAAACATTGTTGTTATTCATAAAAGACACCAGTTGTGAGGAAATTACTTTCTCCAGAACTTTGGACAAGAAGGACAATTTGGAAATTGGCCTGTAGTTACTCAAGGACGGGGGGCCAGTTGAGGTTTCTTTAATAGTGGATGAATAATGGCATGCTTAAAGCTGTCAGGGGATGAGCCAGAAACCAAGGAACTGTTGAAAATTTGTAAAATAACAGGGCAGACAGTCGAAAATACCTCTTTAAGGAGCTTAGTTGGGATGGTATCAAGGGTACCAGAGGAGGAGTTCATGTGGGAGACTGTATACTCCCAACTCAGAGGTTGTAACACATGAATGTTTGTACGAAATTTGAAGAAATTCCCTCAAGATGTTGAGAATCATATTCATGAGACTGGGACGGACGGATGCTCAATATTTATGCCTCTGGCTACAGCCATCAACACTGTGAAGGCATAAAACTTGAGCAGGTTTCTCAAAAATGCATACAGCCAGGCACACACATACACAGGCCCATAGTCACTACATACACACATGCTCAGATCAGTAAATTTGAAACAATTTAAACATACAAAGTATGTACCAAACACGTGACTCCAGGGGAAAGTCTGCATTTTTGTGAAACATCCATCACCTAAACTTGCTGTCTTACAAGACCGCTCAGGACTGCTTCCCTGTTTTTCCCAACAGCGCATTAGTCATGTGATTGCAGCCTTTTAAATACATGGAATATGTATGAATATGTAGATATGTCACTAAAAGTAGTGATGTTACACACTTAACTCAATTTCTCAGTAGCGTGATGGTAACGTTACTACTCTCTGACTCAAATAGCTTTTCAGTAGTGAAGTTGATAAACTGACTGAGTGGCACGATAGCGTCCACAAAAGCTAGAAGCTCTTTTTCTTAGGAAAAGCTTTGAAGTGTAGTAGAATTTTTTTCTGCGGAGGTCTGGATAAAAGTAAGGATAATGAAACTGAGGAGAAGTAATGTGACTGATGCCAGCACCACATCGAGGTATGCAGACGAGGGAAGCACTTCCGTATGACATCACATACTAATCCTTCAGTTAGTTCTGCTTGCTGCTTTGCTATTGGCTTTTCTTGGCAAGGCCCGCCCTCCTCCGCCTCTGATTGGCTACACTGCACTTCTTGATGCGTCTCTCACATGTCTTCCCTATAGACTGTATATATTTGCTGGATTTGTAGTGGACACTAGAGAAATAGACACAACAAGGGCTGAAAAAAGTGCAGAGAAACAGAGAACAGTATTAAGTAGGAAGAGAGAGGAGAGAGAGTAACATACTATGGGGGCATTACTTTTCGTAGGAAAACGTACAGTTTATCAGAACAGTCTGTGCTGTCATTTAACTTGAGACAATGGGCTCTAATTTCGCAGACCGGGCGAGGCGGGGGCGCAGCGCACCTGCGCTTCGCCAACTGGGTGTGGCCAGGCGGATTTTGCAAGTTTGGCACACCGTGCGCCCTGGCGCAGCTACTCCTCTTTCCCACCTCCGTCCCTCCTACCTGCGCAA
>NC_065521.1:8627843-8662198 GCF_006386435.1 Epinephelus moara | reverse complement strand
TGAGACACAATACCATCCATGAGTTTAATTGAAAAACAAAAAATTTAATCTTTATGACACTTAAATACAATTTGCATAATAATTTGGAACGTGGTGTAATAATTAATTAAAACGTAATTTCAAAAGCCACTCTTTATACATACCTATACTACATTATATACTTTTCTCATCAGCTGTAACAGTAATGGGCCTTCTGCATCGCTAGACCTTGTGTGAAACTTTTCAAAAGTTCATTAGCTAGAGTAAATTATTTGTATTGTTGCTGTGGTTACATGCAGCCTAATACAGGCTGATTAAACCGTTCACTGGAAATATGTGTGAGGTGTCCTGGTACATAACTGCCAGCCAATCAGTAATGAATGTTCACCACTCCCTCCTCTGTGGTGGAGCTACTTTTGATTGCTGCGATATTTATGATGCAACTGCAAAGGGAAATAAATTGGTCTCGACTTTGACACAAAAACAGAGCCAGTGTGCCAGACAGTTGTGTTGACTGAACCCCAGCATGTAGACAATGAAAGGGCAGGTGGTGATTCGCCCATCCCAGGTTCTCAACATAATAATGAGGCATTGTGAACCTTGTTGGCAAGGCTGCTGCTGCTTTCCTCTGCCTTCTGTCCTCCTCTGAGGGCAATGCGATGATGAGTTATTTTTCTGCAGCTTGGCACAGCATGACACATTCACCTCCCCAGATGGTCCTCACTGTGATTCAGTTAGTGGCCTTGTCTGTTGCTGGGCAGCATGTGTGGGCCAATGAAACATCACACACACTTCGGAGCTTAGTTTCACGTGACGAAACCAGCAGCCACCAACACAGGACATGATTTTTTTCCCCCTAAGATTCTCATGAATTAGTTTTCAAGCCTCTAATGTCTGCCATTCAGAGCTGTGGTGCCAGAGAGGTGGGGATGGAGGCATAATGATCATAATGTGCTGATTTTTTTCCTTCTTTTATTGTCATTATGACTTCATATTTCATGTATTATTAATGTCTGTAAACATAATCTCAGGGGCCAAAACAAAGTTTAAATACTGCAAAAGTCAACAGAACTGCTTAGTTTAAAATTACAACTTGGACGCAAAATAAAAACAAATATGATGTTGAATGGGAAGTTGTGGTGTATCCTGCAAAAGGCTTGTCTGAGTATCCAAGCATTGGATTTGGGCCTTGTTAAAGTGACACAACTTAGGGGGGACATTTTGGAGAAATTAGCTCTATACTTTGATAATAACTTTGATTTAACTATATGTGATTATGGAGCTGCCAAAGCCTGAGGGGAAGCTTGCATGACCAATCAGTTTGTTACATCAAATTAGTTATAACAGTCCACTGTAAAATAATTGCACCGGCATGTTAACAATGGCTGTAAAGAAATCCTTCACATATAACATGGTGATGCCAACACCAAACAGCTGGGAGAAGTTTTATCTATATCATGTGTGATGTGAGAAAACAAACAAACAAACAAACAAAAACATGACCTATTCCAGTGGAATGGGGTTTGTTTCCAATAAAGTAATTATAAATCATGTTAAAACCAAGCGCTAGGCTATAGGGCTGACAAAATAAGCCACAGCAGCAGTGCCAAAAACTGCAGTCACTTAAAGCTGGCTCCAAGAGCGAGTCCATCCCCATAGACCCCCATGTTTTAATGCCCAACTTTACAGCAGAAATAAACATGTTTACAGTCTGGTACAAAAAATGATTTTGGTCTCTATAGCTAAATTCCATACTAATGACAACTGTATGGGGTTAAATCTTTGTATAACTCACCCCTTTAAATGTTTTTAAGGCTTAAAGTTAAACATAATTAAGGGCATGGCTTTGAGTAACAGGTGGTTGCCCTCTGTTACAAGTCACTACCAAAGTGGCAATGGGGTTGGATAACGTTATCATAGCACAACCCCAGATTCACAGAGTGTTCTTTCCTGGGACACAAACTGTCCCATTTTTTTGTGGAAATGTACTTCTAATGTAGAGTGTCAGAGTTCCAAATAAGACAGTATTTATCTATTCCTGTTCTGTTTTTTTCCTGTTTATGTTTAGCCATCCAATCCTGTGTCTGTAAACAGGTGAAAATGAGTAGAACACAGCGACAATCAGCCCCTGGCTGTTGGTATGATTAAGATGTCTAACGTTAGTTTTGACAAATTGGGAGCAGGGTACACCCTGGACAGGTCACCAGACTATCACAGGGCTGACACATAGAGACAGACGACTTATCACACTTACATGAAGTTACATCACATTCAGTATCTCAAAAAGAGCTTTGTTAGGGTGGCACTTTTGCTAAACAGACAAAGATAGCTGCTCAACTTAAAGAAATCTAAACTCACTTGAAACCGAAGCAAAAAATTCTTAAGTGAAATCAAGGAGGAGCAGTGAAGAACATTAAAGAATTTAGCAGGAAGGAAGCACTTAAACAAAGGCCAAATAAGTATACTAATATAACGGTAAGCTATTCAGAAGCAAGCAAAAGACTGCAGGACATGCATAAAACAAATTTTTCACTTAAACCTCGAATGAATGGATTCTTTAAAAATGACTTCAGCAGATCATGTCAGGCCTTTGCAGACTGTCTCTACTGCATGCTTTAGTGATTAGCACATGTGCTGTCACCATGGAGAAGCTATAAACTGTGACTGGCCTGGATAATATTCCACCTGGTCACGTTAACCTGACTCCATACACCACACATTATTCTTACAGATTTTTCTTCCTGGAATAGGTTCAATTAGAGCCCCAGATTTGTGACTCAGTACATTAGTCACCTCTGAATTTCACGCACTGCATACACTGCTACCTCTGAAGACGAAAATAAGACCAAAAAAAGCAGCTGTATGAAACAAATTTATCTGTATGGATGGTAATTTTACATCTTTCTTACAATACATAACATTGTGCCAGATGATCATGTCAGTCTGCTTTTACTGGATCCTGGAGTTGATTTGGCATGGAGGCATGGGCCTAACCTGGCTGAGACATGGCTGCCCAACAAAATGGCAACATGTACTAAAATAGGTTCTGGCCCAATGGTGGTTTCCAAATTTGTGTCTGATTAAGCATGGTAGACATGGGCCTATTCTGGCTGAGACTGGGCAGCTAGATAAAACAGCAGCCAGCGTTCAAACTGACTCTGGCCTGGACTCGAATCTGGACCCGATTGGGCAGCCCTATCCTGGCTGAGACATGGCTGCTGGACGAAATGGCAGGCAGCACAAAAATGGGTTCTGGCTTGTTGGTGGTTGTCAAATCTGAGCCCAATTGGTTGTTGTAGATACAGGCCTATCCTGGCTGAGATACGGCTGCCAGATGATACGGCAGCCAGCATCAACCTTGGCTCTTGCGTAGAAACTTTTCTAAAGTAGTAGCACAACTTGCTGAAGGGAAAAACAAGTTTTGCCTGGTCATTGTTGTGTTTTGGCAGCCCCTAGGTTTAACCGTCCATTTTCACTTCAGGTGGATGCAAGTAAGGTGGGACAGGCACAGTTCTTTTGCAAGTTAATGATCTAGTTTGTGACCAGGGATCTTCTTCTGTAAGAAGTTTAATTCATATCAGCTGAATTATCCTTTGATAGAAAAAGAAGCACTTACTCTGATATGGGCATTAAAGCATTTTGATGTGTATGTGGGCTCTGGTGTGCCGTCTGTGGTGCACTACACAGACCATTACAGACCACTACACTGACCTCCCTGCAGTGTCCAAACCACTGACTGAATAGGTGGTTATTGTTGTTACAATTATTTTGACTAGATATTCAGTATATTAGGGGTTCTGACAATGAAGTGGCAGACACACTGTCCAGAGACCTATATGTAACAGTATGCACGTTATCTGTTTGTCTGCATCTTTGTGTCCCTCTTTTCCTCTCCTAATTTGCTTCACACTGGTACCAGGTTGCTGGGGGAAACAGCATGAGAACATGGTTGAAGCATCAGGTCAGTGTTTTTTTTTTCTGTTTGTTTGTTTTTTTTGTAAAATGTAACGTCTATGAATATCAGAGGGTGAAATCTCATTCCAGGGTTGAGACCACATTTCTATTGTTGGGACCACAGATGATTTGTCATTTGTCAATCTAAACTGGACATGTGGAGGCTTTTCCTCTGCATCTTGCCATCTGAAATGATGACCAAAACCACATGTTTACTGTTCACCAAACAAAGAACAACACTCATCTCCACAGAATGCCTTATTCTCACACCTAAGTGAGAGACCAGCCTTCAAACCTGACTGGGCACTACTGACATAGTGACATGTCACTCTATTATGTCACCAAGCAGAATTAAGGAGAAGTTCTGCTCTCTTCACTCTCTCTGCTTTCTCCTGTGCCACTGTCCTGCTCAAAGGCTCATGTCCCTGAACCATTGAAGGGGGCACTTGCTCTACAGACTCTTGCTGCTCTTTCTCCTGAGCCGCTGATCGGCTCTCCTGCTCCTAAACCTGCAGACCACACAGGAGGGCCTGCTCCACCCTTCCCCCATTCTCTCTTCTACATGCAACAGGACGAGCAGAACCTGGAGACTAGAGAATTTAATGTGCCAACGTGCAACTAACTTTCCAGCAACAAGGAGAACCAAGTTGGGTTAGCACCCCAACATCTAACTCTGCAAGGACCCCAAGCGACCAGCTTCCTCAGATTTGTACCTTCAGAACAAGGACAGCGCAAAGACTGCACCTGGAACCACAGTTCTTTCCAGCATTCCTCTGCCTGCTAAAAAAGCAGCACACCACAAAGCAACTCTTCCATCCATTCAAAGATTGGTAATGTAACAACTGGGCATAGCATTATTACAGTTGTACAGGCTAAGCAAGACTGTTTAACTTTGTCAATTGTGATTGAATGCTGTTTACTGAGTCATTGTTGTGATTGTTCACAGTTCGGTTATTGATTAGTTGGCTTGGCCAAAGCTAAGTGATGTTAGTTTGCTAATGCTTTTCACAGACAGAGTCTTGCATGCAACTAAACAGACTCTGTACTAACCAAGACCCTTTGCAACACATATTTCATACACATACTCACAAATTGGCTTTCAACAGAGCAAGCAAACCTGCCCTGATCTGAAGCCAAATTTGAGTCAGCCATTATGTAGTTCTCTGTTGTCAGCCATTTTGTTTTGTAGACCAGACGGCCCTTTGTTTTACACACCCATCTTTCATCTCTCTTGCTCTCTCTCTTTCTCTCTGTCACACACACACACACACACACACACACACACACACACCAATGCTTGTATATAGTTAGTTAGAATTTGTGTGTTTTGATGCTTTGCTGTCTTTATGAATAAATATATTTGGAAGTATACCTGCTGTCTGTTTAATATTGCACAAGAGTGAATGAATAGTCATTCTCTGCTATATCAAGAACTCCAAAATCCTTCCACCTTAACTATTAATATAGTAATTTTGGTTATGGTTATTAATTTAATTATTAATCAAAATTCCAAATTGATAGTTGAACTTTATGAGACTGATAACATTGACTGGCTAATAATATGGAGAATGGTGCTCCATATTATTAATATTTATGAATTATTTCTGATAGCCATTTTGATATTTTAACTGGAGATCTATTATGAGGTCAGGCTTCCAACAATGGTGCCCCTTGGTGAGGCATAGATCCCAACACTATTGAGGGGGTGTGACATGGTGCATGGTGTCCCTTTTGACTGGCAATCCAACCAAAATGGCCCTGGAGGGCAGGAACGTGAGACCAGGTACTGTTTCCGTCAAGCATAATATCCATCTTTTCTCCCAGCATTCCTCAGTAACCCCTGAGAGCAATGTCTCACAATGAACAAAAATGAGGTCAGCGCGAACTAAGTTAGAGGTAGAAAAGCTAGTGTAAACACATACTGCACATACTGTATATGCTTCTCTCTAACTGAACCTGGAAGGGGGGACATTTCAACAGAGCGATCTGGAATAACAGACAGAACAGTCCAACAACAATTCATTCTCTGTTTATCCTTTCCTCCCATCCAGAACATAAAAAAACAGACTAGAAGTACAAATATAGGGACTGAGCTGAAGCACTGTACGGACCCTGTCCTCTAAATCAGTGATTCCCAACTTCTCTTTTCAAATGTGCCTCCACAGTCCTATTAGATGAACTTGAGTATCCTTTCATTAACACCTTCTGTCATGTTCCAGATGTGTTGAACTGATTTTAAACCAGATTGTGTAACACCATTTAGCATATTTACCATTTTCTTCCATACTATTATTGGCATGGTTCTTCATTTGTATTGTTAATGATTTAGTCAGTATAAAATATTTGAGCAGCGTTATGATACAACTCCAAATTGGGCAGGTTAAGGCCTTCCCTCTTCCAGTGCAATAGTTTTCTCTTTAGCCCATGAGCTTTTTTAGACCAAATAAATGAACAGAGAAGTAAGTTCATTTATTCAAAAAGAGTTTTGGTGGGGTAATAGGAATGGTCTGAAATGTGTATAAAATTTTTGGCAGCCACAAAATGTATTCCACCTACCAACTTAATCTTCTTTCCGCATCAATGGCCATTAGAGTTAGTCCCTATATATATATTTAAAGGCTCTCTAAGTCTTCCTAAGCTTGAAAAGTTTTTGTCACATACAGCAGACATCTCCTCACGATCCGCTAGCTACATGTCCTCTGAATGTGCTGTGGAAAAGTCTGGTCACTGTAGGCAGCCCAGGCTCCGCAAATTTCCCTGATTTGTTAGCAGAGATATAGTTAAGTTTGTTAGAGTAATGTCTAAAATCATTAGCTTTCTTCATTAATAGACTGTCTGGTTTTACTTTTTTCCTGTAATTCAGTTAATAATTTAATATTTACTTGTTTCTAATGTTTTTTTTTCTAGAATATTTATGTGTTCCTTCAATTTATTTATTTTTATTTGAGTCAGCTTTCCTTTTTGCTGCAAATCCTAACATTATTCCTCTTATGTATGCTGTGAATGCATCCCAAATTATACCTATTTTTGGCCTATCCTTCATGTAATCAATATGGTTTTAATATCATTTAAAAATTCAGAGTCCAATAAGCATTTTTCATTCATTCTTTATAGTTTACTGGACATTTTATTTTGTTTTGATGACATAATGCAAGTGACAATTGCATGATGATGATCATAATGTCATTTATCTTACTCGATCGTACCCTGTCCAGGCTTATCTTAGATATAGGTAAGTAACCTATCAATTCAGTCAATCAATTGTATTTATAAAGCCCAATATCACAAATCACAATTTGCCTCACAGGGCTTTACAGCAAAACCACACACGTCACACTATCCAGGCACCGCTGCGATATAAGCATTAACGCATTATGATGCAGTAACAGGACATGAGAGAGAGAGAGAGAGAGAGGGGGAGAGAGAGAGAGAGAGAGAGAGGGGGAGAGAGAGAGAGAGAGAGAGAGAGAGAGAGAGAGAAGGAGATAAGGTGCATGGTGTATTACACAAGGTCCCCTGGCAGACTAGGCCTAAGTCAGCCTAACTAGGGGCTGGTACAAGGCAAGCCTGAGCCAGCCCTAACTATAAGCTTTATCAAAGAGGAAAGTCTTGAGTCTAGTCTTAAATGTGGAGACGGTGTCTGCTTCCTGGACCGCAACAGGAAGATGATTGTACAGGAGAGGAGCCTGTAGCCTACTCGACTGTAGCTGTTTTGAGGGTGTGAAAAATATGTCTATTGTGTTAGGGTGTAAAGTTCTCCATATATAGTTCTGCAGTTTATTAACTAATGAGAATTTTTGGTGGATTCATTTTCCTGTTTTTAGTTGTACTATCATAAGGACTAATATGTTATTCAGGTCTCGTCCGAATATGATCACTCCTGTTGAAGAACTAACACCATTTGAATTTCACTTAAGAAAAACCTTTTTGAGGTGGGAGGATTGTTAATATTTAGAAGAGTACAGAGTTCTCCAAACATCTCAAATTTAATCTTTAGGAATCTACAATAAATATCTGCATGTTTGGAAACCAATTTGAATGGTATCCTTTTATTGATTAGTATCCCCAAACCCCTACACCTAGAGGTAAAGGGCACTTCAAAGGCCTCCCCCACCCATTGCCTCTTAAGGTATTCTATTTGCCCTGCCTAAAAAAGAAGTTCCTGTAGAAAAGCAATGTTGGAGGACAATTTCTAAGACTATGTTTTTTTGTGTCCTTCTGTAATCCATTCACATTCCAGATTACAACTTGGAATGTAATCAAAAGAGTTTGTACTGGATTGTTGTGAGCTATATTCTATATCAAATTCATGATTACTGGCTTATCGAAAGTAGAGCTGTGAAAATCATGTCGGCTGGGAATAAGAGCATCATAAACAAACTCACAAGAGAACATCTTAACTCTTAGGCCCATATGGTAAAACATCCATGCATACACAAACCTGTAGACACACATTACGAACACCAAGCACCACAAACCCATACATTTATCCCCATGTTTATCTTTTAGGAACATGCTAAACCGCACAAACACGTCTCTCTATGTAGATATGAACACACCTCCTCAGTCGTCTAAAGTCCTCGACCACACACATTTGCATCTCTTCCCCAGTATATTTGAGTGATGAACCTAAATTTGGGGGGGGGGGGGGGGGTAGGGAGCAAGAGAGAGACACAGAAAAAGGGGAGACAGAAAAGAAAGGAACAAACTTTCCCCCCTATTCAGTTTCGACTTTGTTTCATTGAATCTGGCCTTGTAGCTAGTTCCTCCCCCTGAGGCTTGCATTTTTGTTTGTTGTCTTGAATTCATCAATTGCACAATGTTGCACAGGTTCCTTGTCACCAGGTATATACTCACTTCAGGGAGTGTAGATAAGTTGATGTACATTAGACACAGCTACATTAATAGATAATATATTCACAAATAAAATTGACAATGAAATAGTAGGTGGACTTCTCAAATGACATAAGTGATCATCTTCCTGTTTTTGCAATTTTTCAAAATTATTTTGGGTCAAAAACTAAGCAAAAAACCTATACATTTGAAATGATAAGACATAGAACATCAAGAGCCATTGCTGCCCTAAAGGTGGATCTAGGGGAACAAAACTGGAATGAGGTTTATGTAAATGAAGATCCTAATAATGCGTACAATGCATTCTTGTCAACTTTAGTCTCGTTATATGAGAAACATTGTTCTTTAATGAAAGTAACCAGGAAGCACCAGTGTTTAAATAAGCCATGGATCACAAAGGGGATACAGGATGCATGTAAAAAGAAAAATATTTTATATAAGAGATTTATAAAACAGAGGACAAAAGAGGCTGAAATAAAGTATAAGTCATATAAAAATAAATTAGTAAATATTATAAGAACAAGTAAGAAAGATTATTATCATTTATTATTGGAGCAAAACAGGAGTAATACACAAGAAATATGGAGAGTATTAAATAGTATAATTAGAAAAGGCTCTAAAAAAATTGATTATCCAGAATACTTTATAAAAGATGAAAATATTATCATTGATAAAATTAAAGAAATAGCAAATAGCAAATGCTTTCTTTGTACAGGTTGGTTACAACCTAGCAAAAGAAATTCCTGAGCCAAAAATTAACAATGAAATAGATAAACATATTATCAAAAACTCCTCTTCTATGTTTATTAATGCTGTAAATGATAGAGAAATACTTGATATTGTGAAAACACTTAAGAATAAAAAGTCCACTGATTGTTTTGATATTGACATGGTATTAGTAAAACATATTATAGAATATAGTGCAACCATTTACATACATCTGTAACCTGTCCTTTCAAACTGGTACGTTTCCTTCAAAAATGAAAACAGCAAAAGTCATTCCTATCTATAAAAGTGGAGAAAAACATCAATTTACTAACTACAGACCAATATCCCTACTTCCACAAACCTCAAAAATTTTAGAAAAATTATTTATCCATAGACCTGATACATTTATTGAGAAACACAATCTTTTAAGTAACAGCCAATATGGCTTTAGAGCAAAAAGGTCCACCTCTATGGCAGTGATGGAACTTGTGGAAGGGATATCTACTGCAATAAATAACAAGGAATATACTGTTGGTGTTTTTGTAGACTTAAAAAAGGCATTTGATACTATTGATCATGATATATTAATGAATAAATTAGAGAAATATGGTATAAGAGGGTTAGCATACATGTGGATGAAAAGTTACTTGGATGACAGATATCAATATGTGCATTTAAACAATGCTAAATCAGATCAATTGAAGGTCACTTGTGGGGTCCCTCAAGGGTCTGTGTTAGGCCCTAAATTATTCATATTATATATCAATGATATTTTCAATGTTTCCAAACTTAAAATGTGTTTTATTTGCTGATGACACCACTCTCTACTGCTCTGGTAAAAATCTAGAACAGCTTCTGAGTACAGCTGAAAAGGAATTAAATGTACTGAAAAACTGGTTTGACATTAATAAGTTATCACTGAAACTAAACAAAACAATGTTTATCATTTTTGGCACCAGACAAATTAAAAACCAGGTTAAAATCAAGGTAAATTGCAGTGAAATTGAAAGAGTGTATGAAAACAAATTTCTTGGTGTGATAAGTGATGATAAACTAAACTTTTTGACATTTTAGTTTTCACATTATTTATATGTGGCTTCCAGCCACATATAAATAATGTGAAAACTATAAAACATATATAAAACATATAAATAATGTGAAAACTAAAATGTCAAAAACCATTGCTATACTTTATAAAACAAAGGATGTCCTTAACAAAAAGTCATTATACACGCTTTACTGTTCTCTCTTACTTCCATCTATGACTTACTGTGTGGAGATATGGGGTAACGCATACAAAACTAACACTCATCCTATTTTTAAGTTACAAAAAAGAGCTATATGAATTATAAATCGATCAAACTACATTGAACCAACTAACGAACTGTTTATTGATTTAAAAACCCTTAAATTTTATGATTTAGTTGAATTTAAAATGGCACAGATAATGCATAAAGTACATAATGGTTTACTTTGCTGCAGTACTCAGAGGCTGTTTGAAATCAGAGAGAGTCACCATGACCTCAGGGGAACAGGGTCTTTCAAAAAAATCAAGATAAGAACAAGTATAAAGCAGAGATGTGTTTCTGTCAGAGGTGTCAACTTGTGGAATAGCTGTGAAGATGAATTAAAAATGTGTAGTTCACTTTCCACATTTAAAAATATGTTTAAAACTAAAGTCCTAAAAAATATAAAAATCAGGTATGAAGAAGAGTATGAAAATATTGAAACTCTTGGTTGTATTTGCTTGGATTTTTGGAAGTTGTTTTTTTGTAAATAGGGTAGGCATAATAAGCATGAGCTTCAGCCTACACCTTTTCGATTAGCTTCATCTCTTGTTGTATTATGTTTGTGGTTGAGGTAAATCTTCAATGTATTTTGTTGAGGGTGTATTTCTGAATGCTAATTAAAATAAAATAAAATAAACTAAACTATGAGACTTTTGATGAAGGTTTAATCCATTTTTTATGGAGCTCTCAGCCCTTCCAACCTCTCACACCACGCATGCCCTCTGTCCTGTGTCCTCAAGTACAGTCCTGTAGTTCACAGGATCTACCTGCTCAATGGATCCTCAGCATTGGTTAATGTTACATTTTGAAACTGTAATTGGTCATCACTCACTCTTACTTAGGCAGACTGATTATTCACCTCATAAATAATGACATATCGCTTTCACCCGCAGATATTACGATTTATTCTTGATTGTTAAACCTAAGTTATAATCCCAGTCCAGCCTTGGATAAATGGTTAAAACATCTAGGTTCTGCCAATTATAGTACGAATGAAAATCGTATATATATGGTAAATGGTGTTACACAATCCAGTTTAAAATGAAGGGATACTCAAGTTCATCTAATAGGACTGTGGAGGCACGTTTGAAAAGAGAATTGGGAATCACTGATTTAGAGGACAGGGTCTGTACAGTATGTTCATTGGACTGGCAGGTAATACAGTTCCATTCTTTTGCTTCTGCTCAGTCCCTATATTTGTTCTTAGTCTGCTTTTTTATGTTCTGGTTGGGAGGAAAGGAGAAACAGAGAATGAATTGTTGTTGGACGGTTCTGTCTGTTATTCCAGATCGCTCTGTTGAAATGTCCCCCCTCCCAGGTTCAGCTGGAGAGAAGCATATATCTGCAGTATGTGATTACACTAGCTTTTCTACCTCTAACTTAGTGTGCGCTGACTTCATTTTTGTTCGATGTGAGACATTGCTCTCAGGGGTACTGAGGAATGCTGGGGGAAAAGATGGATATTATGCTTGAAGGAAACAGTACCTGGTCTCACGCTCCTGCCCTCCAGGGCCTTTATAGTTAGGTTGCCAGTCAAAAGGGACCCCATGCTTGGCCTGAAAAGCAAAGAGGTGTGAGGAAATAGGTGTAAGAAAGAGCAGGGAGGGAACTGTGAGTGGAGAGAGGAAAAATTTTCAAGTAGAGGAGAAATTTTTTGAAGAGATACTGGGGCATTACAGGCAATTATATTGTCAAAGCTAGGGGTAGGTTGTGTTATTTGTTTTGTCATTTGTACAAATGTTGTCTCACCTCTTTCTGTGATGACATGATCTCACAAAACACCAAACAACTAGTTTGTTTGAAGCATACTGAGACCTTTAGCCAGAGGCTGTGCCAAATTTGAAGAAATTCCCTAAAGCTGTTCTTGAGATATTGCGTTCAAGAGAATGAAATGGATGCAAGATCACAGTGACCTTGACCTTTGACCACCTTATGGCCAAAAAACATATATTGTGAGGTCACAGTGACCTTTGATCACCAAATTCTATTCAGTGTATTCTTTAGTCCAAGTGGATGTTTGTGTAAAATTTGAAGAAATTCCCTGAAGGTGTTCTTGAGATATGATGTTCATGAGAATGAGATAGATGCAGTCACACTGACCTTGACCTTCGACCGCCAAAATCGAATCAGTTCATGGAACTGACTATTGATTTGATCCACACAATCCTTTTAGTTTTTTGGACCCACCGAAGTCAGAGGCCGGCCCTATCATTGGCTAGCCACATTTCCTTCCCACTACACACTTCTATATTAAATAGGTATATTGGTTTTTATCATTTTTTATCAACTTCTTGCACCAAACAAAACAATCGGTAAGACTTTACAATAAGGTACACAAAATTTGAGTAGTTACTGAGGAACTAATGAGGAACTAATGAGTAGTTACTGAGGAACTAAAGTACACAAAATTAGAGTAGTTACTGAGTAACTAATGAGGAACGAATGAGGAACTAATGAGGAACGAATGAGTAGTTACTGAGGAACTATGGTACACAAAATTAGAGTAGTTACTGAGGAACTAATGAGGAACGAATGAGAAACAAATGAGGAACTAACTATTAGTTAATGGTCAGTTCTTCAGTAACCCCTGATCAAATTTCAGAGGAGTAGTTACTGAGGAACTAATGAGGAACTAACTATTAGTTAATGGTCAGTTCTTCATTAACTCATTATCAGATTTCATAGAGGGGTTAATCACGACTTAATAATTAGTGAACTAGTTACTTCATCAGTGCAGAATCAGCTGTTGCATCGTCTACGTCGCCTCACGTCGCCTCACGTCGCCTCACTTTACTTTAGGGTAGAGCTGGGCAGTATGACAAAATTTTCATATCATGGTTTTAAGAAAAATCATATCGGTTTCACGGTATTTCATGGTATTTTGCTCAGGTTCAGCCAACTTGACATGCTGCTGTGTTGTGCTATGGCCTATTCAAGTGCCAGAATTTGTTATTTACCTGACAACGCCTGAACGCAACACACGCTCCGCTCCATTCATTTGGGCTCCACTGACTGCGTACGGAAGCAACACGTAGAGAAGCCAGAGGGGTTGTTTGCCGAGCCGAGAGGCTGCAGGTAGGCTGCATGAAATGTTAAAGCATTTTCCACCTAAGTTATTACATATATTTGAGTTATCTACAAGTTTACTGTACTGTTTGTCATCTACTCGCTTTCAAATGTCCGCCACGGACATTTACACAATGTCACGGATAAACATGGGTAAATGCATGAAAAAAAATCATCACATATCACCTCTGATAATGGTTTATTCATTTATAAACACATTGTGCTCGTTTAGCACACTATTTCATGTAGTTTTTATCTGCTGGAGGGTCGCGTAGGGGAGCGTAGCGCGACAAAAATAGAAGAGTCGCGACAGACGGGGGTTGTCACGCCGCTCCCGTTGCCGGTGGAGCCGCTGATTATCAGGGGGGCGAGCTGCTACGAGACTCGCGCTGCAGACGTGTCGCGCCGCTGACGTGCCCGGTGGAGCCTGGCCGTAACTGTCTCGGACTCGGGACGGGTCGTCTTCGGTCAGGAAAATGCGTCCCGAGCCGTGCTCTAGTGTGCTCACCTGTGTGTGTGTGCGCTTTGTCTGTGGGTGTGGGTGTGGGTGTATGCGCATCGGGGCGAAACTCCGCCGTGCGCGATACAGAGGGGGCAGAGGAAAATGGTAAACGGCGGTGCGCCGCTGCTAGTTGCATATAGGGGAAACACTGCTCTTTTTGGTACGAGTTCTTCTGGGTCATCGTGTACAGTTACTTCGCTTTCAGGACTCTCTCCGGCAGCCATTCTCGCCTCTAAACTTTTCTATGCTCTCGCTCTCACCTGCTCAAGGGTGCCTGTGGTGTGCAGCGGTGAAATGGGTCCCCGCTGAAACACTTTCCCGCCGCGCACGTTCCGGACGTTGTTTGGGCTATTCACCGGTATTGCGGTGTATGAAAAATTCATATCATAACGAAAATAAATAGCGGTTTTCGGTACAAACCGGTATACCGCCCAGCTCTACTTTAGGGTACACAAAAAGGGTAGGTAATGATTAAGTAATATTTAGTTTGAAATTTGATGTGTGAAATTTGAAATTTGATGTGTGATTGATTAGGAGTTACTGAAGAACTGACCATTAACTAATAGTTAGTTCCTCATTCATTCCAAATTTGTTTCATAGTAACTACTCTAAATGTTGTGCACCTCAAACAACTGTACTGTGAGTAACGGTGTGATCGGTATACAGTACTTTACACGCAGCCCCCATGATACATTCTTTAAGCTTAACCTACCTAAAATGTGGCACACTATCATATTTATTTCTAAGGCATCATCGTACAGAATAACATGGTTGGTCATATTAATGTGTATGTGGTCTGAAAATAATGAATAAAACTCTTCTCAAGAATCCCGCTGTCTGTGATTTTTTTGTTAAAGAGTAACTAAACCCTAAAACCATTTTTTTCAGCTGATAATCATTGTTTCTGGTTGTATAGTAGTGTTACTGACTGATCCTGCTCAAAATCTTGACAGTTTAGTGCAAACTTGAAAATCTATATTTTATTTTAAAAGTGTGGTATGGAGTGCCCTCTACAGCTTGAAACCCAGTTACTACATTTGAATTTACATTACATTACATTGGAGGCGAATGACTCTTTTTCGGGGCAAGTGACGTCACTAACTGTCCATGCTAAAGCCTGCCCTCCTCCCTTTACTCCTTCTCCCCTTACTATAAAACCATTCTGTCCGCAGTTATCAAACTGATAGCGAGTAGGTTGGATCAGAGCAGAGAGAGTAGTAAAGGAGAGAGAATAGCTAGTAATTTGGCGAATTGTATTGTTAGCATAGTGTATTTTAGTGTAGGTTTACAGTTAGTAGTGTGTTTATAGTATTTAGGGTAGTTGGTCAAGGAGAGGCGCCAAGGCTCGGGAGTATATGTGCGGGGCGGCGAGGGAGGGATGTGGAGGGCCACTGTGCGGTGAGAGAGAGCCGAGCCTCGGGGGTATATGTGCGGGGCCACGAGGGAGGGAGGGGTGGATGGATGCGGTGGGACCGGCTGAGCTCCGGCCGCCTTCCCTTCTGCCTGTGTGACACAGTTAGGGGGGGTTTTCCAAGCCACCATCGGCACAATGAAAATAAGTCTAAGTGTGGAGGAGAGGGACCAGGTAAAGACGCCGACCTCTGGGGAAGCCCTATCTCCTCTCCCCGCAGCGAGAGACCATTCTCCAAGGTACCAGTGCTGGGCTGGGTGAAAATAAGCCAAAGTGTGGAGGACAGGGACCGGGTAAAGAGGCCTGACCTCCGGGGAAGCCCTCTCTCCTCTCCCCGCAGCGAGGGACAATCTTCACTCCGCCCCCTTCCTCAGCCGCTCCTCATTAGTTCCTCATTAACTACTCTAATTTTGTGTACCTTAGTTCCTCTGTAACTACTCATTAGTTCTCATTAGTTCCTCAGTAACTACTCAAATTTGTGTACCTTAGTTCCTCAGTAACTACTCATTAGTTCCTCAGTAACTACTCAAATTTTGTGTACCTTATTGTAAAGTATCACCAAAGCAAAAGACTTTTTAAACAATGACAGTAACCAAATTTGACAGTTAATCCGGAATGTCAAATTACATGCCAGCTCCAGTACTTCACACATGCAATTAGGTCAGTGCAACTGCTTTCCAAAACACTACTGGAAATAAATACCAAGGAGCTCAGACTGTCCTCTTCCTCTGCCGCTTTAACCCTCACTCAGGTCAGCAAGTGTTTAAACATATTCAAGACCAACGCTCCCGTGTGCTGCGAAGCTCATGTGTCTTATGTGCCTTCAAAAATAGCTTACATTGGCTAGCTGGATTGAAGATTGTTCACCAGTTGGTCAATCTTCCACCTGTAGGTGGACTCAGCCCCCCGTGCTTCACATGCTGCCTCTTGTCAGACAAGAAGTCTGTGCTCCACCTGCAGGTGGAGTTGGGCATGTGCAGCTGGAAGCTGTCCTGCAGCAGAGCTAGGATGATGCTGATGAAGGCAAGTCTGAAATACACAAACAGGATCCTGGCATAGGTTACTAAAGAGACCATGTACTGCAGGATGAAATGGAGGGCCATGTTGACTATGTTGTCTACAGACCTGTTTGTTCTGAAGGTTAACTGCAGGGGGTCCATGAGTGGATTGGTGATGACTTTGAGGTGGGACAGGACAAGGCGCTCGATAGACTTTATAACTGCAGAGGTCAGGGTGATGGGTCTGTTGTCGTTAGGTTCTGTGATTCTTGGTTTTTTAAGGGATGGGGATGATGGTGGATGTTTTGAAGCACACCAGTACATGGCATGTCTCAAGGAAGGTGTTAAAGATATCTGGGAACACCAGCAACAGTTGATCAGCACAGTGCTTCAGAGTAGTGGGAGAGACAGAGTCTGGTCCAGCTGCTTTACAGGGGTTCTGCCTCTTGAAGAGTCTGTTAATATCACTCTCCAGAATAGAAAAGGTCATCCATGTGGAAGGGCAGTAGGATGAGATGGAGGCCTCTGGGATGAGCAGCTGTGGAGAGGACTGCTGAGGTGGAGGATGATGGTCTCGAGCTGGTGAATGGAGCCTTGGGGAATAATGTCAGGGCTTGTAGCACCCTATATTGTAATAATTTCCTGAAAATGTAATAATGCCTGAAAATGTAATAAAATGTGCACGTAACTCGATCGAAAATGTAATAAAACCCAATAATGTAATAACTTCACCAATAATGTAATAAAATATCCTGACTGATATTGTAATAACATTTATACCGATAATGTAATACCTTATTACATTATTGGGAATTTATTACATTTTCAGGAGGGTCTTTTTTTTTCAAAACTGATAATGTAATACTTGACAGATAATGTAATATATATGTTCATTTTCAGTCCAGAGTTCTACATTTTGTGTTTTAAGAATCTAAGAATGTTATACACACTGGATTTGAAACAACAGAATGACTATTGGGTTAAATTGCAGACCTTGAGTACCATACAGCCATATGCACATGTGCAGATACTCAGGGACATGCAACTACATCCTGATAAGAAGATAAGCTTCTGAGCAGCACTGGAGACCCCAGGTAACTCTTCCCTAAACGTACCTCTTCACTTCACCGATTTCCAACAAATCACTACCTCATGAAAACAACCACAAACCAACAAAACAACTTTCAGTAGCACTTCATTTGAAGAGAGAATACATAAGCATTCACAACACCTACATACACATTACATGACACCCGACATAAATATAGGCTTACATATCCACTCATAAATGGTTATTATCACTTTCAATGTCAAATTAACAGCTTACTCTATGTCAAGTGACATAGTGGTCAGCTGACATACTGTCATACTTATAGTATATTATGAGATTTACCTGTATAAATAAAGATTAAATAAAAATCAACATGACAGAACTTCATGACAACTGACATGGTCATTTTGGTCATGATCCTCATCTATATATATAAAGGCAGGAATTTCTGACTGTCTGTATGTGGCTCAATTATCTTGAGAACCGGGCACTGCTGTATGAAGTTGAAATTCAGCAGGTGATTGCACAGGAGAAACAATTCTAGAAATAGTCTAGTCACATAGTAAGATAACCAGATTTCTTAAGTGCTGTGTTCACGGCCCCATAGTATAAAATTGGAAGCCCAAACCAGGATATCTTTTTGGAGGCAATCTCCATTTATTAACAAAAACATGACACACGTTAATGACTTATATAAAACAACGTTGTAATGTCTTTGGTAGCATCACACTAGTTAACAATGGTTCATTTAACTTACTGTAAACCAAATATAAATTCTAGAAGTTGGACATCCCACCAATAACAATTAATAACATAACCAGTTAGTCCAACAGTTTCAAAAGTAACATATGCAAGGTGGTGATTCATTCAAACAATATAACTCAATCTTTAGAAACCCAGCTTTGAAGTGTGAGCTTTTGGGAGACTAGTTAGAGTTCACATCACATCGCTTACACTTGCAATGCTGAAACAGTCATTTAACAGTATCCACGTTCATCAACAATCTATTTCCAGTATAGATCTTTCACTTGATATCTACCAAAACTCAGATTTTAAAGCACAAGCCATGCTTTCATCCAATCTGCGTGTGTAGAGAAGAGCTGTTTGATTCGAAGTGACAAGCCGCTAAAGCGACCAGATGATTTATACAGTTTCATCACACTGATGGTCGGTAAATCTGTGAAGTGAAGAGGTATGTTTAGGGAAGAGTTACCTGGGGTCTCCAGTGCTGCTCAGAAGCTTATCTGAGCTGGAATTCTGGTCTCCAAAGGAGGTAAGTCCATCACCCACTCAGTAGGACCAGGATGTAGTTGCATGTCCCTGAGTATCTGCACATGTGCATATGGCTGTATGGTACTCAAGGTCTGCAATTTAACCCAATAATCTGTTGTTTCAAATCCAGTGTATATAACATTCTTAGATTCTTAAAACACAAATGAAGAACTCTGGACTGAAAATGAACATATATATTACACTATCTGTCAAGTATTACATTATCAGTTTTGAAAAAAAAAGACCCTCCTGAAAATGTAATAAATTCCCAATAATGTAATAAGGTATTACATTATCGGTAAAAATGTTACAATATCAGTCAGGATATTTTATTACATTATTGGTGAAGTTATTACATTATTGGGTTTTATTACGTGCACATTTTATTACATTTTCAGGCGTTATTACATTTTCAGGAAATTATTACATTATAGGGTGCTACAGGGCTGCCTGACTGTCTCATTGTGATACATTTTCTGCCAGACAGTCCACTCTAGCTAGACTACTACATTTGAAACTGAGTTTCTATTCTGAGCTTTGGAGGCCCGTATCTCCATGACGGCTTGGTCGATTTCAGTGATTGACACCTCGTTTGATTCGTTAGAGCCAATATGATGATGCTATACCCACCAAAACGAGATTGACAGCACTGTAAGCCAATCAGAGTCAGCAGAACACGTTGTGGGGAGATGACGGCTGCTGTGAGTGGTCATTGTTATGCTTCCCTCTGAACCTCCAGCCATCAAGTTTTCCGCCCAGATTCATTTGAATGACAGCATGACGGTAAACGGGAATGAAGCGTGATTTAACAGCAGAATGAGCTTTTCACGGCAAAAACAACAAGGTAAGAGAAATATTACAAATATAGTTTGGCGAAAAGATTTCTGTTGTTCTTTGGCCTCTAGCTCTCTGATGCTTTGTGGCGCATATGTGTGGAAACAGCGAAGTCTCTGTTTTCATTTGAGATGAACGGCATGTGTTTTGAATAAAATGTGGTCGAGTTAGAGCCTGAAATATATAGTGGGTCGGGATATCGGTGCTGTATGGAGTTGGATTTGTTGTTTATTTAGTTGTTGTTTGAGCTGTGTTTGGGGCATGTAAAAAGGGGTTTTACAGCCTTGTAGCCAAGGTTCTGCTGTTTAATTTGATGTGCAACATCACTATATTCTTCGTGATCAGTGTATTGTTTCACACTGTGTTTGCAAAGTCGCTCTCAAAGTCCCCCAACTGGGGGACTTTCAGGCTTAATTAAGAAACCCTGCCCACAGGAGAGTATTGATTTTAATGATTACTTTAAACTCTGTTGTGATGAAGGGTATGGAATCAGAATCAGAATCAGAATATCTTTGTCATTGCACAAGTACAACAAAATTGAGACAGAGCTCTCAGATTCAGTGCTATTTAAAGGATACTAAAGACAAACAGCAAATGAGAACAAACAAGATACACAACCGGCACAATATAAGTTAAATAAATACAAAAGAAAAAGTTTAAAACTGTAAAACAAAAACAATAAAAAAAAACTATGCTATTTAGTATACAACTATACTATGTAAAGCTGTACACTCTCTCACACACACACACACACACACACACACACACACACGATAGATATTGCACATGATAAATATTGCACAACAGGATTTATTGCACCAGCCAGCAGAAGTTGCCAAAATTAAATGTTCAAGTTATTTCAGGTTTGTGCATAGTTCAGTGCGATAACAGCTCTGGGATAGAAGCAGTTTTTCAGTCTATTAGTTTTTGATTTGATTGTCCTGTAACATATCCCTGAGTGTAACAGTTCAAACAGACGGTGACCAGGGTGGGAAGGCTCTTTGAGGATGCTTTGGGCTCTCCTGAGGCAGTGGGTGTTGTAAATGTCCTCCAGAGAGGGGAGAGGGCATCCAGTGAGTTTCTGGGCGGTGTTGATGACCCTCTGGAGCACTTTCCTCTCAGCAGCAGTGCAGCTGGCGTACCACAGCGTGATGCCGTAGGTCAGCACTGATGGAGCTGTTGTAGAATGACACCAACAGTCTCTCTGTCAAGTTGTTTTTCTTGAGGATCCTCAGGAAGTACAGTCTCTATTGAGCTGAGAAGTGCAGTAGTGTTTGCAGTCCAGGTCAGGTTCTCCTCGATGTGGGTGCTGTCTGAGACCCTCTCCATGCTGTCTCTGTTTATGCAGATTTGATGAATGTCCAGTTTATTTCTCCTGAAATCCACAATCAACTCTTTGGTCTTTGAGGTGTTAAGGATCAGGTTGTTTTCTGCACACCATACTGACAACCACTGGACCTCCTCCCTGTATGCAGTCTCATCTCCTCCTGAGATGAGTCCCACCACGGTCGTGTCATCCGTAAACTTAATGATGGCATTGCTTGGGTGGGTGGGGGTGCAGTAGTGGGTATAGAGAGTGTAGAGTAGGGGGCTCAGCACACAGCCCTGGGGGGAGCCGGTGCTGAGGCTCAGTGCTGAGGAGAGATGGGGTCCTACTCTAACTCTCTGAGGGCGGTCTGTCAGAAAGTCTCTGATCCAGCAGCAGATGTGTTGTGAAAGACCCAAGTCCATAAGTTTTGTTACCAGTCTGCTCGGTATAATGGTGGTAAAAGCAGAGTTGAAGTCTATGAAGAGCAGCCTGGCGTAGCTCCCGCGCTGTTCCACGTGTGTCAGTGTGGTGTGGAGAGCTGTAGCTATGGCATCCTCTGTAGACCGGTTTGCCCTGTAACCAAACTGGTGTGGGTCAAGTGTGGATGGCAGTCTTGTTGTGATGTGACCCCTGACCAGTTTCTCAAAACACTTCATGATGATGGACGTAAGTGCCACTGGTTGGTAGTCGTTGCAGCGGCTGATGGTGGTCTTCTTTGGTAGAGGAATGATTGTGGAGGACTTCAAGCAGGGTGGAATTGTGCACTGGGACAGGGACTGGTTAAATATCTCTGTGAAGACACCAGCCAGTTGATCTGCACAGTCCCTCAGCACACTTACAGTCACTCCATCTGGTCCAGCAGCTTTCCTCGGGCTCATCACTCACAGTGTGCCCCTCACTTCATGTGCCTGCACTGTGAGATATGGCTGCCAGGGGCTGGTGGGTGTGATGTGTCCACCTCCATTGACTCAACCTCGAAGCGGCCGAAGAAGTGGTTTAGCTCCTCGGCCAGCTGGGCGTCGCCACTGGCTGCTGTGAGGGTGCTGGATCTGAAGTTAGTGATATGTTGGACCCCTTGCCACACCTGCCATGGGTTGTTGCTGCTGAAGTGGTCCTCAATCCTCCTCTTGTACGCTTTCTTGGCCTCCCTGATGCCTCTTTTCAGGTTGGTTCTGGCCACGCTGTACTGGGCCTCGTCCCCAGCCCTGAATGCGATGTTCCTCTCCTTCAGCAGGATCTGGACTTGTTTTGTCATCCAGGGATTCTGGTTTGGGAACACCCGGATGCGCCTGTTCACTGTGACAGTGTCAACACAGTGTTGGATGTAGCCGAGCACAGTGGAGGTGTACTCTTCCAGGTCCTGGTGTTTGAAGATGTCCCAGTTGGTGTTTTCAAAACAGTCCTGCAGCTGCTGTGAGGCTCCATCAGGCCAGGTTTTAAACAGTCTCTGATTAATCTAAACGCAAACAATTTGACTTTCACATTACTTATGATTTTTTTTTAACATGTTTATCAAACTTCAAGTGAGGGTCCAACATTAGACCAAGATATTTGACCTCAGAAACTTGGCTAATTGGCTGACCATTGATCTTTACATCTAGTTCTGTTGATGTGGGCCGTCTTCCAGAGGAAAAACATATGGACACTGTTTTTTTCACATTAAGTGTCAGTGTGTTAAGCACGAGTTTTCAAGCCAGCTGGCTATTGCTTCCAAGTGCTTTGACAGTTGGTCTGTGACTGATTTAAGTGATTTTCCATGAGCGTATATCACTGTATCATCCGCGTACATCTGAAGACTAGTCAGGAGTGGATGCCCAAATCTGTCTCCTTTTATATTACTAAATTGTTTGCAAAGGCGGCACGGTGGTGCAGTGGTTAGCACTGTTGCCTCACAGCAAGAGGGTTCTGGGTTTGAACCCGGAGCCCCTTGCATATTCTCCCTGTGTCAGCGTACTCGGGCTTCCTCCCACAATCCAAATAGTTTATAGGTTGATTGGTTACTCTAAATTGCCTGTAGATGTGAATATGAATCTTTATGTTTGCCCTGCAATAGTCTGGCAACCTGTCCGGGATGTAGCCCCCCCATGACCCCCAACAGGATAAGCGGTTATGGAAAATGAATGAATGAATGATCCCGAAATCAGTTGGAACGTTTTCTTCACATTGTTTTATTCACATCTACTTTGTAACCTGAGTGATTGCTGTATATATTTATAAGGCGCATCAACTGAATAAAGCTTGTATTGAGGTTCTCCAAGTATATTATGACATCATCCGCAAATAGGCTTATTATGTGTTTCTGTCCTTTAATAGCAACTCCTTTTAATTCCTCACTCTGCCTGTGCTAGGGGCTCAATATATAGGGCAAAGAGAAGGACAAGCAGCATCCTTGGTGGAGTCTGTCCTGTAATATTCTCTGTTATTTCAGTGATTGAAGGTGTGCGTCCTTTATCTCTGTGTTCCAGCTTTCTATTTTGGTAATTGTCTTTTTGGCTACCTCCATTGTCTTGGTTTGCTAGCTCTTTAGCAGTGTCTGTGAGCTTTTGGTTAATTTCCCTCTTAGAACCATCAAGCTCTCCCGTCATTTGTTTCTTAATTTCTTCTTTAAATGCAGTGAACTCTGGTTTTACCTCACTCTTAATGTCTTGAATTTCCTTAAGGATATCTTTCAGGCCTGAACGTATCACGTTGGAAGCTTCAGGCTCCATGTGCCCATCTTTTTCGTAGCCCTCTGTGTCTGTCATGTCTCCTTTGTCGTCACCAGTCAGTTTGGGTTGTTTAGTCAAGGCCCCTTCTGTCCCTTTTCATTTCAGTTTCGGATGTGATTATTTATTTTTGAAATAGTTAATTTTGGGACTTTTTATTGAGTGTTGATCGGGAGCTGGTCATTTATGCTGCATCTCGGGCTGGATCAAGGCGAAGTTTTTTTAATGTTTGGTGTCCAGTGCTCCACCCTCTTCACTTTCGGTCAGTCATTCTTGACTTAATTCTCCAACATTTTCTTCTCCTTCCTCCTATTTCTGTGTGCACACGGCCCATTTGTTGGTTGTTATGCTAATTGGGATCAACTGTCTCGTGCTTTCAACTTATGAGGACAATGAGACTCATCATTATAAGAACACAGTTGAGAACAATTCTGCAGTCTAAGAACACATCATGAATTTGACAGATTTTTCTGCAAACCTTTCTTGGACAAATGTAAGAAAAAACTTGAGAAGATACTGGTAAAGGCAAGACCATGATTTCAGTAAAGTGTCAATTTGCAGGGTAATAATAATAATTTTTAAAAAAGTAATGCTGTAGTCACTATACGTAAGTAGTGTATTACATAATTGACCTATGGCTAAGTCCCGCCCTCAAACGTGATGAGCCAATCACAGTGTGTATAGCCATTCCCATACACTCGGACATTCTCTGCTTGGACGTCCATTGAAATGCATTACAGAAAGACAGTTTTGTTCGGTTTTATGAGCTTTTTCGGAGATTTGAAGTTTAACAGTTAGAAAAATAATAATAGCGAACCTCATAGTTTAGTTGTGTTACAAGACAGTAAAGAAATATAAAATATATATAACTGATATCAAAAACAAACCAAATGATATCAAGGGTCCTAGATATAAAATTGAAACTAAGTTACAAACCATCTTGTGATGGATCACACCAGCAATCACTCCAATTCGCGACTTAAAAGTCCATGTGTAGGAGTTAGGGAGATATATTGACTGAAACTGATATAATAAGTTACACACTCCGCTTCTCCAGTCACGTGTATCCCCACCACCACCACCACATGAAGTGTGTAAATTAGTAAAGTCTGAAAATAAAACCAGTATCAGCTCTCGCAGTTTTACACTTTATATCCTCATTATGAATCCTAAAGCAGGCCAAGTTCACCATAACAAATTGAAATAAATAAACTGTGTTAACCTATTAAACTTTTATCTTCAAATGATTTCCCAGTGTGGGCGATACCAACACATTCTCAGCCTCATTGGACTTTCGCATCTACATATTATGCACTATGTATCCTCCTGTGTCTGCTGTTGATGTTCTGGGACGCTGCAACCAATGCTGGGACATCAACAAAAGCACAAGTGGTTAGGTTTAGAAAAAAACATCATGGTTTGGCTCTAAATTCATACAGGAGGAGAACAGAAGGCTCCCAGATGAAAGTCCAGGGTTTGTTGGACCCACACACCATCCACTCTATGGGGATTTTCTGTTTCCTCATATTATGTCTGCACTGCCAGAAACCATCCAGCTGCGGTATGAACTGATGCTGCCTGTTCGTGGATCATACTACCATGAAAGGTGCTGCCCAGCCCACAGGCAGCGTATCATAACTAGAGTTGGGTAAGGGTTACTTTAAAATTACTCAAAGTACTTTACTGCGTTACTTTTTTTTATAGTAACCAGTTACTTATCTGCGTTACTCTCTGAGTAAAGTAACTCAAGTACTTTTAAAGTACTTCCAACGTTACTCCCTGAGAAAAGTAACTCAAGCACTTTTAAAGTACTTTTGAGTATTCTACATTTCCTATTGGGCAATGGACCACAGGACGCTTAGTCTACATTTTTTTGTCTGCAAAATTAAAGTTATGGACCACTTGCCCTTCACTGAGATCCAATTCTCCCATCACAGCCATCACTTTGACCAGTAGAAACACAGAACGATCTGCTGCCGTAGACAACTGTTAGCCTCGCGTCACCAGGCTCTTCACGTACGGGGAAGAGCCTGGTTTCCATTCACTCTGAATTTTGTCTGGATTCTGGTTCCGGTCTAGAGAACGGATCCGGAATTCTCCAAATTCACCAAAGTAAAAGTGTTCACCAAAGTAAAACTTTAAATTCTGGCGCACCATCGATTTACAATAAAAGACAACGGTTAACTTAATGGCTTGGGGCTTTTCTTGTAAATTATATTCTTTAAATTAAAAAAAGTTTCACCGCATTTTTATTAGCTTCATCCTTTTATTTTGACGGAAAGGTGCATCCATCACATTCCGGATCCTGTCTCTCTCACCTCACCAAAACGGCCACTAAACGGCCCCAGACTAGACAACTGTAGGGCAACAACACCTCAGCGTTTTTAATATTTCCTCTAAGGAAGTTACCACACAGAGTAAAAGGGGGAAATGATGGTGTGAAACAGCAGAGGCACTTTGTCAACCCTGTGAGTACTACCATTAGCATTAAGCTAGCAAACAATGTTACATCCTCATAATGGAGACGGACATAAAGTAATAACATAACAAATAGTGGTGGTGCTTTTACTCACCACAACTGCAGAGACTCCCAGCTTCATTTGAAACAGACTACATTATAGACGGTCCGTTATTTATTAATCCCTCTGTGTCTTTATATTTTTACTTTTTATCCGCTCCCGTTGTCTTTATAAATTTAACATATCGCGCTGGCATTTTAAACTTCGGGAATTTGTTTCAAATTAAAAGCCCCTTATAACCTCAGCTGAGAGAATCCCTCCATTTTCTAATTAGACTTTTATTGTGAAACATTTGTAGGAACGTGGTTGTGGAGGATACAGTAGCTTGAATGTTTGCGTACGGTACTTCAAATGGAGCTCCTGCCATCTGCTGACGCTTTTTAGGTGACTGCACCAACATTTCGGCTGGCACATGAAGAGACACAGTGACTGAAATAATAGTAAAAGTAATAAAAAAAAGGACAAGAATAACCCGACGACATCACACACGCCGTGAAAGACTACCAGGGATAATTGGTGAATACCATTGTGTAGTGTGTCATGTCTGTCGGCCAAGTCACGGCATGATTTTATTACTCCACAATCGTGTAATGTGACATAGTGACTTTCAAAACGGGCAGAAAAGTCGTGTAGTGTGTACCAGGCATAATGCAAGTCCTGAGTCTGACCTGTCTGTCAGCGAGTCCTCCTCCACCTTTTTTTAGACTCCACTGTAGACAATAGCAGCACTTATTCTACCACGTAGCAGCCACAAGCTTCATGATTTCTTTCGGACTGATAGGTTTAACGTTATCTCCGTTATTAGAACCAAAAGACAGCCGTCGCTGTTTCGGAGCTGAAGGACCAGCGTTCTAAAAGTAACGAAAGTAACTGATGTCTTGTTTGAAAATGTACTCAAGTATTTGAGTTTGCAATCTGCATCTTCACCACTAGATGCCACTAAATACCCCTAAACACCAAGGGTATGTAAGGAGTTTGGCAAACAAGCATTTATGTATGCAGCTCCCTATATGTGGAATCTTCTGCAGAAGGACTTAAAATTGCACTTAATGGTTCCTCTCCGCCAGGGCCGGCCCAAGCCTCCATGGGGCCCTAAGCAAAATTTGATTTTGGGGCCCTCTATTACTGCCATTAATACTGATTATTGATCATTCACACACCTACTATAAGTTATTTCATGTTCTACTCGGTCATCACTTGTAAAACTAGAGGTGAGAACTTTTTGTTGTAGTTAGATTGTAATCCACAGTGATTATGGCCATGGAAACAGACAACAGATTTGCAAACTTGCAGAAAAATCTTTCAATTAATATTTGGCAAAGTCAGCTACTCCCCCTACTGGCCACACAGAGAATCAACACATACAACCTCAAAGAGCAGCCTGGCATGTTTTACCCATCTATGGTATTTAATCTGAAATGGTAGCAAATTCAGCTACAAGAGCAGCCTGGGGTTGATTTACACTTAAAATTCAAAGTGATATAGTACTAAGTGGGATACCAAATGTCATCTAGGCCAACTAAAAGTAACAAAATAAACCAGTCTTTACTGTAAACACAATCTGCTTTATTATTATTTTGTTGTTTTAAATAAACTGCAACAGCAAATGTACAAAAACAGACAGTATTAAATAAAATTAAAAAAGATATCAAACAAATACCTAAATAATGATGTAAATGAACAGTGGCACCTGAAACAAAATAACAAAAATGGTTTATAAATAAAATAAAATAAAATTACAAAGGCTGTTTTTTTGTTAACTTACGTAGAGCTGAGGCTGTAGCAGACACAGAGGGGACAGTGGGCACAGAGGATGGAGCAGAGGATGGAGATGGATCTAAGATGAAAAACAACAACAACAACAACAAAAGCTAGCCATATTAGATGTCATATTACACTTGAAAATGATGCTGCTTATTTTCTAAATAAATAAGCAGTAAAATAAAGGGAAATTAAATTAATATTTTTGGACAAAATGATTCATCTCAGAATGTTCTGCAGTACACTGAGCAATTACAAAGGCTGTTTTGTTGTTAACTTACCAGGTAGAGCTGAGGTTGCAGCAGACACAGAGGGGACAGTGGGCACTGTGGATGGAGCAGAGGATGGAGATGGACCTAAGATGAAAAACATGTCCCTTGTCATATGATTATGTCTTGTTATATTAGTATATCTTAATGAGATAATTTCACTAGAAATTAAATATATATGGTGACAGTTTTTCCCTCACCTGTTTCATTAGCCTTGGCTGAGCCTGAGGAGGTGGACTGCCCCTGGGCTGAATCAGTGCCTCCTCCAAAATACTTTAACAGTGCTCCTGGGGAAGTTTCATATAATGTATGAGCATAATAGGGAGTTGATGTAAATGGAATATGTTTATTTAGTCACATAAATTACTATGCTCTGCAGCAAACAACACATCTCAAACTTTAAGTTAACTAAGTTAATTCATTAATGCAAAAACATATCGCTAGCAAACGTCACTGCATCTGTAATTAATGTTAGTTGTTAGTAAACATTTGCTATCAAACGTTGTCATCAAAAACGTTGTTTTGATGCCAAAAAGCGACCCAGAATATATACACAGAGAATCAACTTATTCAAAGTAGGCTATTACACAAACACAAAAACGTTAGCTTGAATAGTAAGCTATCTAACCTTCCAGTTAAAAGAGAAGTTTCTCTGGCTTTGAACTAATATTAGCTAGCTAATTTGGTATTATAGGCTAACATAGTTGGAAAGAAATATCAACAATAATTAGGGACTTTCCTAATTTGAGGAAACTTTTCAATATCTCCATGACACCAAACGTTACATTACCAAGACATGCAAACATACCTTTATCTTGTTGTCTTTTCTCATCTTCCTCTTTCTTTCTTTTTCTTTTTCTTTTTTTTCAGTTAATTGCTCTTGGGGCCCCCCTAGTGGTCACGGGGCCCTAAGCAGGTGCTTAGTTCGCTTATGCCTTGGGCCGGCTCTGCTCTCGGCCATTTCAAAGCATTGTTGCAGGAATTTTGTACGCAATCATCTATATTTCCAATGTCAGGGTGTATTTAAGCTGGTCCTTTAACCAGTGGCGGCTCCTGCCAAATTTCTCAGGGGGGGCAATTGTTGTGATGATGGCTGAGGTGGCCCGTTCAATGGGTAAAATTGAATTAATTTGGCTCTAAAATGACTGAATTATCCACTGTGGTCATCAAAAGACTAATTTTCATCAGTTTGCCCACACAAATACCTTTGAATGTAAACAGAGACCTGTTTTACCATTAATCAAATAAAACTGAGTAAGGTATTCACTGAGTCATTGTCAGTCTTAATCAGAAAACATTTTATTATAGCTAAGTGGAAATTAATTTTGTGTTCTGATTAAAGAAATAATTGCAGGCATACCCTACAACTTAATACAATGCACATCACATAGTATCACTGCTCTTTGACCTGACCTGAACATTTTTTGTTGTTGTTTTTCAGTTTCAGTTATATATTGGGGGGCATTTTGGGCACTGGGGAACGTGTCCCCCTCAATGTATATGGTGACTACGGCCCTGTCAGCATGCATAATTAGGCTGCAGTTGTCTGGGTGCGCAAAGGTGAAGTGGCTGGTCTTGTCATACAAAGTTTGATGGAGTGTCAACTGGACAATATGGAGATATTTGCATCTTGAAAGCCGGACTACAAATGTGGATAGACAGGGAGAAACACACGCAAGCCTAAGACGTGGTAAGATACGATATTCCTCACTATATGAAGTGACTGATAACAAGATCTGTATAATGGATTGTAAAGAAATTCGTCAGGTTTTTATTTTGTAGACAATTGATCTGTATTTATAGCGTGATGGGATGACAGCACAATGATGTGTGTGGTATCACATGAAAGCTCTAGTCCTGCGCTTTCATGTGATATGCGTGGCATTTGTGTGCCACCCTGCATTCGTGAGTAATCCATCCAAGAGTAATGTGTGTGCAAAGCTGTATAAAAGCTCTGTATACATAATTTTAGTGTAACTTTATCATTTTTTTTCACTGTGAAAACATTGGACTACCGACAAGTGTCCAACAAAGCTGCAGTTCCGCTGTTTCACGTGATATGCGTGGAAAATCCATGGAGAGGAACGAACAGGTGTGAATTTGGGCGCACTATGTGTCGTTTCTTTTTAACCTATATGGTTAAAAAGCCTCTTGGATCAACTGGAAACGTTAGCCATGTTGATCTTGGATGTGACCGCTGCGCAGTGGCGCTGCCTCATGTGATGTCGGAATAATCGGAAAAATGAGTTTCCGACCGTAAAGCAATATTTCAGTGGAAACGGTTGACGACATGCTTTTTAAACATTTTGAGTGATAAAATACAACACATCTTCTTTGTAATGTCCATGATGTCTCCACATTACCACCTAAACGCTCATGAACACACAATAAAGTAAGAACGACTTCCCGACATGAGAAATCGGACCATCCGAGGAGCACATGAATGATACTTGGTGGTTTACGTATGACGAAAACACGTTGGGGCAAGCCCTCCCTGAACCCATAGAGATTGCATTGGAGTGCCTGCATTTAGAAAATAAAGCATTTTACATGGAAGTCTATGAGAGTGAGTCGGGGCGATTTCCAGCCAGGCTGATATTGCCCCAGAGGGCCGGAACGTGACTTCACACTGCATCTGATTGGATATTCAGAGGCAGGACGAGCTGTTTCAAGTGAAAATTATCAGAATAATTAATATATTGTGTGTATATATGACAATAATGATGATGATAATCATACATTTATTATCATCTTTCTTTTCTTTTGTGGCTCGAGGAGGGGTGGCGCCCTATCGCCCTCTATTGGCCAGCCGCCCTTGCCTTTAACCCGGTCTCAATCCAAAGTCATTGAAATCCGGCGCTTGGTCAGTGACTTCCAGTGTCAGACACCAACAAAAAAGCCATCCTTTCTTTCGGCTGGTCACTGTTATTGTTCGACAGCGCCCAGCGGCATCGGGGGAAATGCAGTGGGACAACAACAGAAGTTTAGGCGGCAGACGTTGTGGTGGCGAAAAAGCCTAGAAATATTTGACCCCTAAGCCAGTTCCTCGTCCGGTATGCCTTTTACGTTTTAGGCCGTGTTTGCTACAAAATCACCTCACACTCATCTCAGAACATCGCTGGATACCCAGCTGTCGCAGTGTGGCAGAAATCTCCATATAAGTAGAAATATTTGACCCCTAAGGTCAAGTTAGAAGTTCACTCAAATAAACACAAGAAGTTTATGCTCTAGAGAAAGGATCAGCACTCAGTGAATAACCTCCTAAGCCCTATGATAAGCTATTATGGCAAGGCTTAACTATACAGACCAGTGAGCAGTGATAACTAACTAATGTTTTTGGGGTCATCGGGTGAGAACCTCCTTTCACCAGTGTTTCGTCTAGTTGGTCCCACGACACCTCCAGGAGGCTAGACAGTGATCATCCCAGAGACAACCTCCTTTACCTTATTTACGCATGGCTTTCTCAGCCCAAACAGCACTGCCACTTTCAACCAAACCCAGGCTCCATACATGCAAGCTCCAGGTAGAAGCAGTGCTGATACTACCTTTCCTAGGACCTTCACCATACTCTATTTCACACGCTACACAGCATAACTCCAATATAAGCTAAAGTTAAAGGAGATAGATTAACTCACGGGATCAGCAAACACACTCACCTTGCAGCATGGTCTCAAACAAAAGGGATTCAAATAGGCCACTTCCACACTTAAATATACTTCCTCTTCCTGGATTTTCTCCTGAGAGGAAGTGGATCTCTCCACCTGATCTCAAGGAGTTATGTACCCTGCTTAGTAGTTCCCCCTGCTGGCCCCCAACTGACATTATTTCTTCTCTTATAGATAAACTGGCTGGCTCTGGCTGCTTCATCTGACATTTCCCTCACTGTCTTCCTCAAACTCTGTCCCCGCACTCCGAGTTCCCCCAGGAGCGAGACAGCTGATCTTGCTATGAATCCCCTACACCCCACTTCCACTGGACAAATCCTAGTCTTCCATCCTCGCTGCTCAGCTTCTGCTCCTAAGTCTGCATATCTAAGCTTTTTTCTTTCATAGGCTTCTTCCACTGAGTCTTCCCAAGGAACTGTCAGCTCAATGAAATAAACTATCCGTTGACTCACTGACCACAACACTATGTCAGGCCTCTGCTTGGTACAAACTATTTCCTGGGGAACAACAAGCTTTCCCCCTAAATCTACTTGCATTTCCCAATCACAAGCACCTTCTAGGCGGCCACACCCTTGCCTCCTTACTAACTTGTACCTTCTGTATTTCTCCCCCTCACGGACAAACTGAATTGCTAAACTCCTATTCTTAACACCGTCTGAATTTACTTGTCTTCGTTTCCCTTCGATGCCTGCAGCTAAACATTTCAACACCTGGTTATGTCGCCATGTATATCGGCCTTGTGACAAGCTAACTTTACAGCCTGACAAAATATTGCCATAAGGTTGCGGTACCTGAACACAATGGGCATGATGGGTCCCCATTTACCCACAGTTTTAGGTTCTGGGGGGGTTGGTAACACATTGTATGTAGCCCCTACCAGGAATCTAATATGATTCTCCTCCATACTCCACAGGTCCCTCCAACTAATTTTGCTCTTCTCTACACTTTCCCAATTCAACCACTGTCCCTGTTTAGCCTGGGCCACTACCTTTGCACCCCTTAATATCTCCTCCTGTCTACGTATCTGTTCAACAACCAGCTTTCTTTTATCTTTGAGACCTGCTTTATTCCATACCAGTTTGCCTGAGCCAAGCCCAAGGCCTCCCCGGCCAAACTGAACATTACCTACAATCTCTGCATGCCGCCTCCCCGGCCAAACTGAACATTACCTACAATCTCTGCATGCCTAAGAGCCGCCTCTGCCTCCTGAACTGCCGATCTTGGGTTCCACTTCCTCCCCTTGGTCGGATTTGGAACCACACTCCTAACTACCATGTCCTTACTCCCAGATAACAAGAGCTCTGTCCTGACCTTGGTACATTTAAATTTCTCTGTTAAACTAGATATTGGCAGCTGAAGTATCCCTTTTCCATACAATGCAACACTACTTAGCCATCTAGGAGCACCCAACCACTTCCTAATATAAGAGCTAACCGACCTTTCAATTCTCTCCACAACTGATATTGGAATTTCATAAATTGACAGTGGCCACATTAACCTAGGATATAGCCCAAATTGCAAACACCACAACTTCAACTTTCCTGGAAGTTCTGATTTATCTATTCTATCCAATCCTTCAGCCACATCTTTTCTAAATTTCACCACCTGTTCCTTATCATTCAACTCCATATTGTACCACCTACCTAAGCTCTTTACTGACTTTTCCCTAATTGTTGGGATGTCCTCATCATCTATAACAAACTTCCTATCACTTAACTTCCCTCTACGTGTTGGGATGCTTCTAGATTTACTAGGCTTGATCTTCATGCTGGCCCACTTCAGGTTCTTATTTACCTTCTCTGGTAGCCTCTTTGTACATGGCATTGTTATGGTCACCAGTGTCATGTCATCCATGTAAGCCCTAACTGGTGGAAGATGCAACCCGTTCTGCCGTCTCTCCCCACCTACCACCCACAGTAAAACATGTTTACTAAAATTGAGTAACCCTGAATGGTCTCACTCTGGTGAGAATTCTAAGAACAGAGTGACCTAAAAAACATGGTGATGGGAAACAGATGAAAAGGTTCTGCACTAAGCTGGTTTAAATCTTATTTATCTGATCGTTTTCAGTTTGTTGACGTTCATAATGAATCATCCTTACGTACCAAAGTTTGTTTTGGAGTTCCGCAAGGTTCTGTGCTCGGACCAATCCTATTTACTCTATATATGCTTCCTTTAGGTAACATCATTAGAAATCACTCTATAAATT
>NC_065521.1:8620857-8626671 GCF_006386435.1 Epinephelus moara | reverse complement strand
TCTTCCTGAGGTTTCTACCGTTTTTTTTCCCCGTTAAAGGGTTTTTTTGGGGGAGTTTTTCCTTATCCGCTGTGAGGGTCCAAAGGACAGAGGGATGTCGTATGCTGTAAAGCCCTGTGAGGCAAATTGTGATTTGTGATATTGGGCTTTATAAATAAAATTGATTGAATTGATTGATGTCATCTCCGTGGCAGGAACAAGTTGTGGTAAAACGTCAAGTATTAAGATGAAAATAAGCGCAAGTTCTGGGAAATGGCAGGAAATCACACCCACACACATATACACATGGAAAGTTATGTATGATGTTTATCTGAGGAGGAGTATAAGAATATTCAACGAACTGCTCTATGGGGCTGTCTCATTGTTACAGTATTTGAAGCTATATGCTGTGTCTTCAATAAAGTACCCGCAGAGTCATAGAGTCTTTCTTCAACAAGTCTGAGCAAGGTGGGCAGGCAAGGTGGTGGATGGGTCCAACCACCGAATTTCACCTAGATGGCCAGTGTTCACTTCCATATGAATGTAAAGCCAAACCCTGTTTTTTTTTTTTTTCCTAAACCCAACCACGTGCTTCTTGATGAAACATAACCACGTGCATTTGTTGCTGAAAGAAAAAAACATCTATTTGTGGTGTTTACCACCCGTAGTGTGTTTATTTTGATAGAGACTGTATGTAAACTGTACATTTCCTGTGAAAACAGAAGTGTATTTTGAAAACAGACAATGCATGTAACAGGCTGAAGTTAACACGGCATCCCTGAACGTCAATATCATTTTATTTATTGCTTGTACCATAGCTTCTCCTCTGTTGCATGCTCTTAATATGTGTCCTTGACAATGATGATGTTGTCGTCTGATGTATGCATGAATGTACACTGGGAAAGCTACAAATGAATTTCCCCTTGTGGGATAAAGAAAGTTGTCTGAATCTGAATCTGAATCTGAATATCCCAATGTGGAAAGTCCATGACCAAATGTTGGTATGTGACAGGGTCGGAGTGAGAATGTGTTGGGTCTTTCTAATCATTTGAAGTTTCCCTGTTTTTCTCATTTTCATGGTTCACTCATAGCATATTGTAACATACTTTTTGGCTTTCCTTTGTAGTGATCTAATTTTACATTCATTTTGCGTTTTACATTATACGTTATATTTTTTATCTATATTTTTGTTCTGTGTGTTTGTCTGTCTGTAATCTTATGTTGCTGCCTGTCATGGCCAGGACACTCTTGAAAAAGATATTATTTAAGTCAAGAGGTTTTTCTAGTTAAATAAACATTTTACAAAAATAAAATTAAAAAAATCTTACACTGATCCTTTAAAACGAATGTTGGCCAGTGTGCATTGGCAGAGGACAACGGCCCATCCCTTCTACCACCCTTACTCAGACCACAGCCATTTTCAAGCTCAGCTTTCATTTTGATCTCAGCTACAAACCTGTAAAATTTCTTGACTGTATCAGAAATTTAACGCTATCATGGTGACAAAATCTGTTGACCAACCGAGACCGATCAACTGAAATACCAACCGTGCAGTGGTAGTTTCTGCTACAATATGTGTCCCCAGGACCACAGTTTGCCATGATGACGCACACACACACACAAGCTGGAAATAAAACCCGCCCTGCTGTCGCGACTGGTAATCACTAGGGGCTGTCACACACCCATTAATAATGCCAATGCAGTTGTTTTGTCTATGACTGCAACTCGTGGAAAACACAATTTGTGTGGATTTTTATATCCATATGATGTCAAATGTATACTTAATAGACAAACCTTAGAGACCCTGTGGATAAGCTGAATGGCTCTCTACAGAACTTAAAAAGGTTCTTGTATGTCATCATGGAGAACCACTTTCGGGTCTTGCTTTATTTTTACAGGAAACCAAGAGTGTTACTCATTCAGAAATAGGGAGTTACTCAGACCTACAATGAAATGGGGAGACAAATAGAGAGTGAGACAGAATGAGTTGGGGATTGACACATGAAACTGATCCTGCAGCCACTACAAAGTTCCCATCAAATAAACCAACTCATTAAAGCACCCCTGTGTACTCTCATCTTTTAATTGAACTTCCATATTTTATGGGAATCTTTGAATGTTAGCATGTGGCATATCCACTGTATGTTTCATGTTTTGGGACTAATCAATACATGCGTGATTAAAGCTAATGCGCTATATGAAAATCCAGCTTCCAGGGCATTGCAGTCTTGTTATCTCTTACTCTTTCTATACATTCATGCATATGAGAGAGGGATCAAAAGATCTTGAGTCGGCCAGAAGACAGGATTACGATGCCGATGTCTTTGGCAATCTTATCAGTAAACTGTCTTCTAATCCCACTGGGGGTAAAAAAAAAAAGAAACACCCATCCTTTACATCACTGCTCCTGCTATCAGATGCATGCGCCTTGTTATGCTAAAAGGAGACTGAAATTTCTCAACACCGTCACAGCCTAAAAGGCATCAAAAGACAGTCACAAATGATTTCTAAAGAGCTCAAAATTATCTCGGAGAAGCATGCTCTTTGAATTTCTAAATAGTCACTGTGTAATCCTGTGAAAACTTATCTTTGCCATTATTTTCAACAAACAAAACAGTCACCATCCATCTCAACCAGCTGGGAAGAATGCTCAACTCTGACCATAATGCGTTTCAAACATGCTTAGTTGTTCTCAGGGTGGGAGGAAATGAGGTGCATTTTCTACTTTGTTTTCCTTGCCCAGACCATTTTCCCTGACTTTAAATATCAGCTTTACTTTTGAGGAAATACATTAAGACCAATACTGTCATGTGAATAAATGATGTCTGGGTTTGGGCCATTTGCAAAGCTGTCATCTTGTCCAGTTTTTTGGAGAAAGCCACCTCAGAATGAAGTGTGTGAGGGATAAGGGATTATTATTGTAGAAGGAGGCCTACAGCCAGGATCCAACACACTGTTTGGCTCCAGGAGGTGGATTCTCTGGACTGAGGAAAGGCGTGGGGTTACACTCATCGCCAATAGTTTTATCAACTCATGTTCTGATTTTTCACTCTTATTACTAAACAGTTTGCACTGTGGGAGACACACTTCTCTGGTTCTTTGTTTTTCTCCTTAACCTATATGGTTTAAAAGAACATTATCTGAACACTGAGCAGTGTTGGGCAAGATACTTAAAAAATCTAATTCATTACCAATTACATATCACTTACAGAAAAAGCTAATGGATTACTTGGGTAACTCCTAAATGGCAGAAGTAAGATAACTTTTTTTTCTTTTTTTTTTATACTTTTTTTTTTTAATTTTTGTTGTTCAAACACAAAACACAAGACGGCTCATGCAGTATCAATAAAGAGCAAAGAAAAAAAATAGGCACAGGTACAGTACATAAACACACAGACATACTGAGATGTGTAGGGGTTTTTAAGAGTCTTTGTGTGGCATGTAACAATCCCATTTTCCCCAGTATTCATCTCCTTTCTCCTTTTGAAGCTGCAATGTAAAAGTCATTTTCTCCATTCCACGAATAGAGTTTCTCATGTTCATAAACAGTCTCATGGTAGTAGGGTTTTGCTGAAGCCAACATTTGGTTATTGCTTCTTTACTAGCCACCATGAAGATCTTCAAGAGGTATATGTCACTTTTTCTGAGACCTTCAGGATTTTTTCCAAGATAAAAACAGGTAAATGAGAAATCAAGAGTAATGTCCAATGTCTCAGCAATTAAGTGACCCACTTCTTTCCAGAAGGATACAATATATGAGACAAGACCAAAAGACATGAACATGGTCACACCACACTCCCTCCAACAAGAAAACTGTGAATTACTGAATTTGGACTTCGGGGTAATAAAAAAGCAGATCAAATTCTTCCAGCAAAAATCTCGCCACTAAAGAGAATTTGTGGAAGTGGATTGATTTTTCCAATTTTGGAGTCATGTTTCATCTGAAATTACTATATTGGCTTCTTTTTCCCAGCACTGCCTAATATAATCTGTTGTGTTCCTATTTAGTGAAATAAAGCTCTTGTACAGTCTAGCAATGATTCCTTTAATACCTTTTGAATCATAAGTATCAATAAATATTTGTATTATTCTTGAGGGTTGTACTAAATCAGGGGTCTTTATTTCTTTTCCAAAAAAGTGGCGGATCTGTAGATATCTGTAAAAATCATCCTTGCCTAACCCATAAGAATTTCTTAAGTCCTCAAAATCAACTAAATTTCCATTTTTCATTATCCTGCAGAAAGAGGTGATTCCCTGCCTAGTCCATTGTTTGAACTTATGGTCCAGTGATGCTGGGAGGAAGTGTGGGTGGAACGCAGGCCAGCTCAACTGTCTAATTTCTGTGTAAAGCTGAAATCTTTTAACCACTTTTGACCACACTTTCAAAGAACAATCAACACAGTGGTTTTGCAGTCAATAGATTTCACTAAATCTCTCGGGACAACCTAAAACTGACTGAATAGGCATGTCCATTAAAGATAACTCAATGTCTTTCGATTTAGCCTCATAGGCTGGGTTACACCAACATACCAAGTACCTCAGTTGAGCAGACAAATAGTAATCCCTAAAGCAAGGCAGAGCCATGCCCCCCCTCTCCCCCGGCTGCTGTAATGTTGAGAATTTCACTCTTGGTTGTTTATTATTCCAAATGAATCTTGAAATGTGCTTATTCCACTCCCTGAATTGTTTAACAGGAACCTCTATTGAGAGTGCTGTAAATAAGTATAACAATCTTGGGAGAATGTTCATTTTGATTGTCCAAATTCTACTGCCGAGGTCAAGGAGCAACAAGCTCCACCTGCTCAGATCATCATATATATTCTTATTTATATGTTTATGGTTGACATCATACAACTGCGAAATGTCTTTTGTCAAGATGACACCCAAATATTTTATTTGTGATTGGTGCCAGTTGAACTGGTGCCTAACCATTAATTGTTTAAAGGTTTAGTGTATAACCGGAATATTTCCCATAATTACCTAGCATGTTCAGAAGCAATGGGATACCAGATTCAGGATTTTTGATTGAGATAAGAACGTCATCTGCATACAAAGAAATTTTGTTTTCTACATCCCCTATGGTTATTCCCTCCAGAGCAGTCTCTTCTCTAATAGCTTGGGCAGGTGGCTCAATAAAGAAACTAAAAAGCAGTGAGCTCAACAGACAACCTTGCCTACACCCTTGTTGTAACATTATTTGATTTGAAAGGCTTCCGTTAACTTTTATCCTCGCTGTTGGGGAGGAATGGTGCAATGCAAGATGGCGCCCCCAGTGCGGACGCCTGTTACAGCAGCTCCTGCTCACCGCTGAGCTTTTTTCAATTTCTTTTCATTTAACTTTCTTATTTTGAGTTTTCTTTCAGTTAGCTAGCTAGCACTTATGTTCTGTTTTGTTATGGAGACGAAGACCGCTCTCCTTATAGCGGTCTTTCTCCCATTTTGCTATGGATACGATCATGTGCGGGGACCCGGCGCCCAGCTGTGCCTCCATTGTTTACACCCGGGACCAGCTGTTAGCGCTGCGTCAAACCGCGGTGCGGCCCGAGGAGAGGCACGACATTCCCGGCGAGCTGCGGAGAAGGAAACGGGGATGTCGCGCCGGAGTGCAGCGCCGACACCGGAGGAGACAGTACAAACCCGTCCTCTCGTCCGTCGTCATGGGGAACGTAAGATCGCTCCCCAACAAGATGGACGAGCTGTCGGCACTGACTCGCCATCAGAGGAAGTACCGGCAGAGCAGCGTGCTGGTGTTTACCGAGACATGGCTGAACGCGGAAGTACCGGACACGATCGCCGCGCTGGACGGATTCCAGCTCATCAGGCACGACAGGACAG
>NC_065521.1:8619243-8619389 GCF_006386435.1 Epinephelus moara | reverse complement strand
GTACAGAGAACTGAACCAGGACTTTGTGGACTGGTGCCTGAGGAACCACCTTCAGATCAACGCGGGGAAAACCAAAGAGCTGATGGTGGATTTCCGCAGGCGCAGACTCCTCCCCCCAACACCGGTGAACATCCAGGGAAAGGACA
>NC_065521.1:8615430-8619157 GCF_006386435.1 Epinephelus moara | reverse complement strand
TTTCCGCAGGCGCAGACTCCTCCCCCCAACACCGGTGAACATCCAGGGAAAGGACATTGAGATGGTGACATCTTATAAGTACCTGGGTGTTCATCTTAACAATAAACTGGACTGGACAAATCACATAACAGCACTGTACAGGAAAGGCCAAAGCAGACTCTACCTGCTGAGGCGGCTCAAGTCTTTTGGAGTGACTCTACCTGCTGAGGCGGCTCAAGTCTTTTGGAGTGCAGGGGGCGCTCCTGAAGACCTTCTTTGACACTGTGGTGGCATCAGCCATCTTTTACGGAGTAGTCTGCTGGGGCAGCAGTGTCTCGGCTGCAGATAGGAAGAGACTGGACAAGCTGATCAAGAAGGCCAGCTCTGTCCTGGGATGCTCTCTGGACTCTGTGCAGGTGGTGGTAGACAGGAGGATGACAGCCAAGCTGTCATCTCTGAGGACTAATGACTCCCATCCTCTGCAGGAGGAGATAAAAGCTCTGGAGAGCTCCTTCAGCGATAGGCTGATTCACCCAAAGTGTGTGAAGGAACGCTATCGCAGGTCCTTCCTGCCTGCTGCTGTCAGGCTACATAACCAGCACTGCTCACAGTAGACTGCACCATGGACACTTTATTGACACTTTAGTGACACTATGGACACTTGATGGACACCACAGCTGTCTGCTGTTTTGCACATACAATCACTTGCACTAGATGTGCTCCCTTTATCCACTGCTCATTTTCATTCACTGCTGCTCATTATTATGCACTTCCTATTATTTTCATTATTATTATTATTGTTATTGTTATTTATCGCCGACTCTTGGATTTTTGTACTTATTTGCATGCCTAGTTATTTAAGTTTTTTAAGTCTAATTTTGAAATCTTTAATCTGACTCTTTTTCCTTGACTGCTGTAACACTGGAATTTCTCAATTATGGGATCAATAAAGGTGTATCTTATCTTATCTTATCTTATCTTATCGAGTGTTCTTATACAATGTATAAATATGTCACTAAAACCAAATCTTTCCATAACTTGAAATAAGAAGTCCGATCCTACAGAATCAAATGTCTTCTCAGCATCAAGGCTGAGAAAGGCCGCACTTGATGATCCTCCAGAAATGTGGCCAATAATATGAAGGGCTCTCCTTATGTTATCGTGTGTTTGCCTGTTACTTATAAAACCTGTTTGGTAGGGGTGTAACGGTACACAAAAATCTCGGTTCGGTACGTACCTCGGTACACAAGTCACGGTTCGTTTTTTTTCGGTACAGTAATGAAAAAAATAGACAACTATTAAATATCTTTTACTTATTGGTAACCTTATTAAAACATACCACCACAGCAGTTAACTCTTTTTACACAATTTTTGATGCTTTTTCACATTGTTTGAATGAAAATAGAAATATAAAAGTGAAAAATAAAATCCTGCTGTTTTTTTAACACATTTTTTGAATGAAAAATATAAATATAAATTTCTGCTTTAATAGTTTTACTCAATTAAAATAAAAAGTATAGTGCAGCTGGTCAGCTTTAAAGCCTTCTCAGATTCAGTTTTACTAGGAACTTACTTAGCTTTCTCACTTTGTTAAAGTGCAGTAAACAAAACATGCATATATCTAAAGTGCAGCTTAAACAATTTTACTCAACTCCAATGGCGTTGATTATTTCTCTAGCGCGATGGTCAGGGAAACGCTTTCTTTTTAAACGACAACGATATCGTAGTTTGCACCAGATTGCTTTTTCTAGTCGTGCCGGTTAACGTTCAAACGTGGGTGGTGTCGCTTTAGATGCGTTAGCATGTTAGACGTGTTTCCAAGTACATACCCGACCGCTGTTCTGCAGTGTCGGCACACTGCTTTTGTCTTGTCCACTTGTTTATTTCCATCTTCGTATTTTACCCTGAAACCAAAGTGTTCCCAAACGGAGGACTTAAGGTTTGCGGGTGGGTCTTCAGGTTCGTCAGGCTCACTTGCCATGTTGTCAAAATGCGAGAATGCGCTGCACAAAGTGAAAGCGGAGATTTACGGTCGGACTCGGTCCGTCACTCAATTATGTCCGTCGGGGAACTAGATATTTTAAATGGTTCGGCTCGCAAAAACGGAATTAAAATAAAACAAAATAAAATAAAATAATATCCTGCGCCCAATAATTCGGTACAGGGTCGTGCCGAACCGAAAGTCGCGTACCGAACGGTTCGACACAAATACATGTACCGTTACAGCCCTACTGTTTGGTCCTCATCTATCATGGAAGGCATTATTGTACTTAGTCTCTTAGCTAATATGGCCGCAAACAATTTATAGTCTATGTTCAAAACACTAATTGGTCTATATCCTTTGCAATCCATTTTGTCCTTTCCCTCCTTTAGTATGACTGAAATAAACGCCTCACTCCATGATGGTGGGAGAACCCCACCCCTTAAAGTATAATTAAAAGAAGCTTTAAGTAAAGGAAGCAAGGATTCTCTCATGGACTTGTACCACTCTGGAGGGAACCCATCACAGCCTGGTGACTTATATGAGATTTGAGATCACACTATTAATTTCTTCAGTTGAGATTTCACAAACCAGCTTATCATTCTGGGTTTTACCTATAGAGGGGATTTCTAGTGACGCAAGAAATTTTTGAATAGTTAGGCCATCTGCTTTATCCGGTTGTGTGTACAACAGCCTATAATATTTTTCGAATGCATTTTGGATTTCTTCTGAATTAGTAGCTGTCTTATTTGTTATGGGGTCCCTAATTTTATGAATCGTATTCTCTGCCTGCTGTCTCCACCCCAGTAACTTGGATGCTTTGGGCCCAGCCTCATAGTGTTGCTTTTTCATGAATCTTAATTTTTTTTTGGTTTCCTCACTAAAAAAAAAAATCAGGCCTGTTTAACAGGCCTCATCTGCTTAAGTATAGCAGGGTCATTGTTGGTAGAGTGGAGTTGTTCCAGATTTTTTAGCTGTTCCTGCAAATCTGATAGCTTTCTCTCTCTAATCTTTTTTAACCTTGCACACTTGACAATGATTATTCCCCGAAGAAATGCTTTTGCCGCATCCCATAAGATTGAAGGATTAACTTCTCCATTATCATTATGTTCTAAAAAGGTTTTTAGTTCTTTGGTCATTTCAGTTTTGAATGTCTTACTGTTCAGTAAACCTGTATTCAGCCTCCATATGGTGGCTCTAGGATGTCTATCCAAATTAAATTTCATGGTCAATCCAGAATGATCAGAAAGGTCTCTCTGCCCAATTATGCAATCCTTTACCTTATGAAAATCTCTGCTAAACATGAAAAAATAATCAATTCTGGAGTATATATTATGTCTTGCAGAGTAGAAAGTGAATTCTCTGTTGCTTTTGTGTAAATATCTCCATGTATCAATTAGTCCCAGTTCTTGCAGGACTTTGTTTATTTGTTTTTCTAACAAACTCTTTCTTCTCGACCTGTTAGTTGTGTCTAATTTAGGATTAAGGAGTACGTTGAAGTCCCCTGCACATATAGGTTCCATATGTCTCAGCAGCAATGAGGCTGAATATCTCCCTGAAGAAAGACTGCTACCAGGGGGTGCATATATGTTACACAAAGTCACTTCTTCACAGAGATGGGACCAAGTCACACATGTGCAAGTCTCAAGTAAGTCTCAAGTCTTAACCTTCAAGTCTCAAGTAAGTCCCAAGTCATTTTTTCTTGGGCAAGTCAAGTCAAGTCACAGTTTATGTCAAGTCAAGTCAAGTCCTGTAATAGGTCAAGTC
>NC_065521.1:8564741-8615285 GCF_006386435.1 Epinephelus moara | reverse complement strand
TGTCCGAGATGTTTATGCCGCATGTCTTGCACTGTGCTGTTCGTCTTTTGCCGTAATAATGGTAATTCCAAAAGCCGAAGACAATGACTCTCGGTACCCCTCCCGCTGACATGTTGATGCCTATCTGATATAAGAGGGCCTGTTTCTCCAATAAACACGTAAGGTACGTAGAGAGGGCATGACTGATTGACAGGGTAGTGATCCAATCATGACAACGCCATTCTCAGCCTGCGCTCCTACCGGGTAATCAACATTATTTTTTAAATTAATTTATTAATTTTATATTTAAACCGAAAACATGATGTGAATAACACTCGTCATTCAAGTCATTGTGTCTCAAGTCAAGTCCCGAGTCTTTAACTTCCAAGTCCGAGTCAAGTCTCAAGTCTTTTATTTTTTGTCAAGTCAAGTCACAAGTCATCAAAACAGCGACTCGAGTCGACTCGAGTCCAAGTCACAATGACTCGAGTCCCCATCTCTGCTTTTTCATGCTCTAATTTTCCTTTTACTAAAATGTATCTCCCCTCTTTATCAATATGTTCTGAGACAAGTTCAAAGCAAACAGAGTTTGATAGAAGAATAGCTACGCCCCTTTTTTTGCCTGATCTATGAGAAGATAAAAACACGTTTCTAAATCCCACTTTCTTTAATTTCTCATGCTCTTTATTAGACAGATGTGTTTCATGCAGGAAGGCTATATTGATTTTTTCTTGTTTTAACTTTGCAATTATTTTTGCTTCTTTTTATGGGATTGTTTATACCATTCACGTTCAGAGACTGTATTTTATAGCACTGCATATACATTCGTCACCATAAACATGTTTTCCTGTACTAGTGAAAAACCAGTCCCAGTTATCGTCAAAAAACAGAAACAAACAACAAACAACCTTAAAACAAAACAGGTCTTCCAGTTTGAAGAGTCTCTTGTCTCCTCTAGGTGTAGAGGGGAAGATGCCACAAGGTCGGGCCCCTCAACAGTACTTCGAAAAAAGGGGGGAGTGAGGGGTTCCAAAAAGAAAAGAAAAGGAAGAAGATTGGTGGTTTACTGTCAGCTTACTGCTAGCTGTGGGTCCATGTCATTGGTCCGACAGCCCATTGGTTCGACATCCCATTAGTCCGACTGTCCGTGGTGCTGAACGGCTCGCGGCCGGCGTATGGTGCACCGCGACCGGCTCTGGGTCAGCTGGGAAAGGCTTGAGGCAGAGCAGGCTCACGGCTTATGTGTTTGTCACTTTCTTTTTCATTTTAACCCACACCATGATCTTTTCCTGACCCTAACCAAGTGGTTTTTGTGCCTAAACCCAACCAGACCTTAACCACAGGGCATCATGATGATTTCGGAATGGACTTCGGAACAATGGGATATCGAACCAGTGGGCTGTCGGACCAATGGGCAGTTCCCCTAGCTGCATCGGTTCATTGTTGTGACTTATATTTTAAGGGAGGTCCCAAATGTCACATGATTTATTAATAAATGTTGGCTCTGTGTTTTCAGTTTATTATGACAGTAAATTAAATTATTTTTATTCACAAGGAGCCATTAAATTTATGTGGTGGGGAGTAAATTGGCATTTCTTTAAAAAGGGGTGTGTTGTTACTCATCCAGTGTAGCATAATCTCTGTCTGGCCTCTGAAACACTTTCAGCTTCTCACGGATGCTCTCCTGGTAGTCGTGTACATTCCCTGTCAGTCGGGCTCCCGCTGTACTCCACGGTAGTAGTTTGTTGATCATCTCCACAGTGATGTCTTTGGATCTTTGGAAGGAAGTGTCCCCACTGCAAATACATGTCTCCGTACGTCCTCCGTCGCTTCTCCAGCGTTGTTGTATGTGACTGTGCCTGAGTCAAAGTGCACGCGCATCTTAGTCAGCGGAGTCTGGAAGCGGATCCTCTTTTCTTTGAGTGTTTTTTTGATGAGAGTGTACTCTTGCCTCTTCTTCTGTACGTTCTCCGCATAATCGTGGTCAAAAAACACTCGCTTTTCTTGCACGTAGATGGGTTTCTTCCATGCACCGTGGAGAATTTTTTCCTTGACGTTAAACTGCAGGAACCGGTCCACTGTTGAGCAAGGTGACGCGCCTGCAGGTGGCTGTGGACCCATGTTTTCCACATATCGTAACACTGACGAGCCCTCTGAATTTTCAGGGATGCCGTAAATCCGTATGTTGTTACGTCGTGACCGTCCTTCTAGGTCTGTTATCTTCTCCTGGAGTAACTTTTGGTTGTTTAGCAGCTGGATAAGAGTGTCTTTAACTCCAATGTCCCATTTCTCCTTCACTGCCATGTTCGTCTCAATTTCTCCCAGCCGTTTAGCTACCTCTTCTATGTTGCCGGTAGCGGCGCTGACTAGTTGATTTATTTTGGTAGTTAGCTCGTCCAGTTGCGCTTTCATGTCTTCTTTAAAACATTGGGCTCTAGTTTCGCAGACCGGACGCGGCGGAGGCGCAGCGCACCTGCGCTTCGCCAACTGGGTGTGGCCAGGCGGATTCTGGAAGTTTGGCACACCGTGCACCCTGGCGCAGCTACTCCTCTATCCCACCTCCGTCCCTCCTACCGGCGCAAGTCGGAAAGAGGGAGGAGAGAAGGCGTGGAGTGGGTTTTACACACATCACACCAATCAAATGAGCCCCTCTCCTCGCCCTTAAATGCGCCGCGCGAAGGCGTAATGAGAGTTTACTCAATTCGCCATGGCGGAAGAGAGCAGCAGCGTCAGACGGCCAAACTTCTCCCAGGAGGAAACTGATGTGTGTCCAAATATACGAAACTGCGAGCAGACCTCCACGGGCTGATGATGCAAAGGTAGCCTGGGAGGAGGTCACAGGTCACCACAATTGTAAATCAATGTTGCGTTTCTCTCGTGCGCGCGCGCTCTCTCTTTCTTTCTCACAGTCTCACTCGGTTGCTTTTCTTTTGACTTTTCTAAGATGACAGATGCTGAATATATACTCCCTATCTGATGCTGTGGCTGTTTGTGGTTGGCTGAGAGGGATGTGAACTCATTAGTTTGCAGCTGTGTTAATCAAATCAGGTTGGGTTTCCATTACGCGTGCCAAACGTGCCAAATGTACCAAACAGTGCCAATCCCCTTTGATCTGACATCAGATGTGACGGGACAGTCGATATAGAGATACATTTATGTGCTGATTGCAGATAGTTGCATTGAATAGTGTTTTTTTGGGTATTTATTGCATCGTTAATGTGCCTGATATTCTGGAAACCTGTCTGTGAGGTTTTGGTGACGTGTGCGCACTGTCCGCCGGTCAGCCAAACTTCGGCTTACACCGGCTGCGCTCCCCCTGCGCTGACAGTAGACATGGTTTCAGTTGGTGAGCTTTTATCGCACCTTCGGTGAAGCCTTTTGGCACGAAACTGTCACTGCGCCAAGCTGGATCTGTCAACACCTCCCCCTGCTGCGCCGCCACACCCATCTCAGCGCACCTCGGTCTGCCAATCTACCAAACTGAGCGCGCCTCGGGTTGCGCTGCTCGAAACTAGCTCTGCACGGGGTTTGCCACCCTGCGCCACCCTGAGCTGCGCCGGGAAACTAGAGCCCTTACTCATAGTTGCGACAGTTCTTTTTTCATTTCTGATTTAAGGTCCCGCATGCCCTCAGCCACCACCTCACTCATCACTTTCCTCAGGGAGCTGAGTGTAGGCGAGGCCCGGTCTTCCTTGTTGTCGCCATTATCACCTGTGCGAGCTTCATTAGCATTGCCTTCATTAGCATTGCCTTCGTTTCGAGTTCCCGTCTCTCCTTGGTTCCTAGACGTGACTCTCCCCTTTCTGGTTTTGTCCCCACTCATAGTTCTTTGAGTTTAAATGACTTTATCTGTGTTAATAACTCAAATTACGGGGTATTGTTACTGTCAATGCAGGAGCTCCTCTTTATGCTGCCATACCTGTTCTCGAGCCACCGGAAGTCCCAAGATAATTTCTTCTTACATTACAATTACATTACATTACTTGTCAGCACCATGAAAGCTGCTCTCCAACAACTCTAGAACTGCTCCATCAGTCTGTTCTCATACCGATGTCGTCAAATACTGCTGCTTTGTCAGGAATTTTGCCGTCAGACACTGACAACAAAAGCCATATTTCACAGTGGCAGTGTTAATTTTGTAATTTCGTAATAAGGCAGATGGGAGGGGTGGTGGATGGGTCCAACAAACCCCAGACTTTCACCCAGGAGCCCAGTGTTGGCTTTGCATATAAATGCAGAGCCAAACCATGATTTCTTTTTCTAAACCTGACCACATGCTTTTGTTGATGTCCCGGCTTGGGATGAGAACGTGTTGCAGCTGGATCACAAGACAAAAACGTTGATATTGGGCAATTCTGAAAACCCCTGATTGAGTTCTGTATAGCCCCTTTTCCACTGCAGGAACTTTTATCATTTACCCAGGATTTTGAACAACCTCGGCACGTTTCGGCCGAAATTACCCAGGGAAAAACTACCCCTCAGCCCCCAACTTTCCCTGAAAAAAGTACCTAGTAGGGGGGTAGGACTTTTCAGATTACCCGGAATTCTTGAGGGGCGGGGCTATGTGCTGAAGAACGCTGATTGGTGGAACACACACTTGCAGCGTTCCACACTTCCTGGCACGGGCAGCCGCGGCAAACTTTATTTTATTTCTATAAGCCTTACTTCGCTCGTGTTTTGATTAAGGATGGGTACCGAAAGATTGTAGTGTTGATAAGCAGTATCGGTTCTTTTGTGCCGGTGCTGAACTCCTCCACATACACACACATACACACACACGCGCGCGCGCGCCTACGCGACACAATAACCGGTGAACAGCCGAGTTGAAACAAAGTGAAGATAACTCGAAAATGGCTCGAGTTGACAGCAGCTGCACTCATTACTGTAAGTGACATTAACCCTTATCGAGTAAGAAGCCAATACCTTATCAATACATGTGTTCAGCAAGCATGAACATGTAAACATGTAGACAGCGATATTCAATATGCTCCATCCACAGTCTCTCATCCACCGACACTAACGTTATGTCTTACACGAGGACAGCATGTTTGGCTAATAGCAAATTGTTACTAATAAGCTCAAATGACAGCTGTCTGTATGTAGACTAACTTAGTTTGACACTTATCTTAAAATACTTTTAAACTTAGCTGCTGGCTGAGACACCAGCCCCAACTTTCTACTAGCATGTAACCAGCCAAACTGGCGAAGCCAAACACGGCACAAGCCGGCTGTTGACATTAGACATAGATCATGAGGTTCATAACCATTCAAGATGAAGGTAATTCCTAGTTATAATGGGCTGTTTTGACTGAGCAAACTTATTAGGAGATTAAGAGATCCGGTTAAATGCTAGGAAGTGGACTCTGAGTTAAGATTATTTTTGTCATTCTTATAAGCTTTAGTGGATAGGGTATGTGTAGTGCCAAAATCTTACAGGGAAACATGGGTATTTTTCAACCTGAACCCATCATTAGTGTCGCCTTATAATGATGCGTTAAAATGCTTGTTTTTGCCACTGACAGGCTCACATTGTTATTTTACGCATCTGACAATATTACGCAAGGACCCTATAGAGAAATTAAATGTTTTTCAGTATGATTCGGTCTGTCAGTTTATTAGTGTGTGTAACCTAGTCATGTTAAATGAGAAGTGTCATTCTGAAATATCCAAGAGATGAAGAGTTTGACAATGGTGGAAGTTTTAGTAAGAGCTGGAGAGAGAAGTGCCCAGAAGAATGAACAGTGTTAGTACACAGAAAGCATACATTAATCTTATCTATAAGATTTTCAGTATCATGGCTGAATATGTAACTGATTTTGACAATGTGCAAAAGTCCATGAGACTTCAGAACGAGACTTGTCCTTGTATTAGACTTGGTTACACAGAATAACAATAAGTTTATTTTTCTTAGTAGGGTCCTTCCCACAATGTTGTCAGACACTTCTACTACCAACCTGAGCCTGTCACTGGCAAAAAAAAGAACTTTTATTGGACGTTAATTGACAGTGCAGAATTTTGGATAACACTTCGCCACTGCAGCTGCAGCAGTCTTTCTCAACACTGAACCAGCTTCAAAAATGTTTGTCTCCATTAGTAAAACACAAATTATGTGAAAATAGGGTCCAGGTTAAAACTAGAATAACAGCCCTGTCTGTGAAAACATGGATGCCTCACACCCATTGTTCCCCCAACAATGGGTGTGCAATCAGCACAGTTTTAAGATGGACACCCAAGATTGGTGTCACCCATTATCCAACCAAATATCTCCCCCCTCTGTTCCTGAGATGCCCAGAAAAGTGTTTGGATGTATTATGCCATCACTTTATCATTATATCCTATTAGACATTTGTGTGAAACATTGTCATATTATGCAAATTCATTTTTGAGTTATGGCCAAAAAAAAAATTGAGAGAACACTGACCCTGACCTTGACCTTCAACCAGAAAAATTTTAATCAGTTTATTCTTCAGTCCAAGTGGACAATTGTGTCAAATTTAAATTCCCTTAAGGAGCTTTTGAGATATCATGTTCATGAGAATCAGCCAGATGCAAGGTCACATGGACCTTGACCTTTGGCCACTGAAATTTATTTAGTTCATCACTGAGTCCAAGTTTACGTTTGTGCCAAATTTGAAGAAATTCAAGAGATTCAGAAATGAAATGGATGCAAGCTCACAGTGACCTTGACCTTTGACCACCAAAATCTAATTAGTTCATCCTTGAGTAGGAGTGAAAGTTTGTGCCAAATTTGAAGAAATTCCCTCAAAGTGTTCTTAAAATATTGCCTTCACAAACATGAGTACCCATGACAGGGTTGCAGTGACCTTGACCTTGGAACTATGGCCAGCAAAAACGAATCAGTTCATCGTTGAGTCCAGGTGGACATTTGTGCCTAATTTGACTAGCTCACGTGTTGTTAAGCTCAATGGTGGGTTGTTGCCTAAGTTAGCCTGGCTGTATGAGATGTTTTAATAGTAGTTTAATCTAACAACACTTACAAATGGCAAACACTATCATTACATGGCTGTCCATGAAGACAGGTCACATGGACGCTGGTGCATTCTGGCTGCCGCTCCGCCTCTGACCTGCAAAGTTTTTGTAGTTTGGTTTAATCTTCACCTCCGATTCAATAACCTAGCTGGTTATATGTCCTGTGATTCCATGGCTACTAGCTACCTGTCATCCTCCTATCCAGACAAACACTTTTACTGGACTTGCATCTCAGGATCAGCTGAAAGGTCGCGAGGAGCTCCCACCTGGGAGTTTTTCACAGTGTAGCTCTATCGTCCTGCTACCGGAGCGGTCACTTCTACAGCTTCTGCCTGTTCGCATTGCTTGCCAGCACGAGCCCTCCTGCTTGCCCGGCCGGGATCATTCCGTCCCGGTGTGGCTAGCCCCGCTGTGCTCTGGATGCTCTCCTCTGCTAGCCACCACCACACCAGGCCACTCTCCGAGCAGGATCACAAGGCTAACAGACCAGTAGCCCCTCGGGGCTACCTCTTCTCCTCTCCACACTCTTAGTGTGCTGCTGCTGCTGCTATGCTGTGAATTACCCTGTGGATGGTCTTGGGTACACATCGCTTCTCCTTTCCTGGACACCCAGCCTTCGGTTGCAAGCTAACGCTAGCCTTGTGCTAGCGTTCACCGACTGGACCATGCCGCCGCTGTACTCCGCCACAGAGCTCTGACTCTACGACAACCACCAGCGCCCGGACTGCATGGACATTCTCATAGAAGCTGGAATACAACGCAGAAGTCGTCCTCCACACAGAGGCTCTGGTCGTGTGTTTACATATCACTTCACGTCCCCTAACTCCATTCCATCTCTGTGGTCCTGGCGCACCCCAACTTCCTCATTACGTCATCACAACAAACAACAACACGTGAATCTGTCCAATCTCCGTCCCCTTCCTCAGTCATAACAGCCTATCACAAAGCAGCGTCACCTGAAACTGGGCTTGCTTAACACCCACTCACTTAACAATAAAAGCCCTATTCTGAATGAATTAATCACTGATAACAACCTTGATTTACTCTGTCTCACTGAAACCTGACACAAACCTCTGAACTACTTCTAACTCAATCAGACCACTCCCTCAGAATACACATATATTGATCAACCTCGCCTTGAGGAGCAGGGCATTGGTGTTGCTGCTGTTTATAGAGACGACATTAAAGTAACCACTATCTCCATTCCTGCCTCCCATTAATTTCAACAAATCTCCTTCAAACTCTCTGGTCCTACTCCTTTAGTAACAGCCATTATTTACCGCCCCCCCAAAGTAAAACCCCTCTTTTCTATCTGACTTCTCTGATTTTCTAACCCAGCTATGTGCCATCTTACCTTCCATTCTCCTCCTTGGTGATTTTAATTTCTACATTGATGACATTAACTGTAAATCTGCCATAAATTTCCTGGAATTGCTGCAATCCCTCAACTACACACAACATGTCAACTTCCCCACTCACAGCCACGGTCACATCCTGGACTTAGTTTGCTCCACTGGTGTTACAATGCATCACCTCTCCAGCCTCAACCTCCATATCTCTGACCACTTGGCAGTCACCTCGGACATTGACATCCCTATCCCTACCCAAAAGAAAAACATAAAATATCTTTCAGAAATCTGACATCCATCTATCCATCCTCCTCAGCCTTCTCAGCCTCTCTTGCCCGTGTAATATCTGCCTCCCCTCCCCCACTGTCTGATTATTCCTCCAACCTTATCAGCTACTACAACGACACACTCTCCTCCTGTCTCAACCAGTTAGCTCCTCTTAAAACTAAAACAGTCTCATTCACACACTCAGCCCCCTGGTATACTCCTGAACTCCACCAAATGAAATCACGTAAGCACCAGCTCGAAAGACTCTCCAAGAAAACTGGTTTAACAGTACATCTCCAAGGCTATACAGACTATCTCCAGGAAGACAAAAGTGCTCTCACAACAGCCCAGTCCACCTACAACTCACAGCTCATACACCACCAATCCAAAGGCTCTCTTCTCCACCATAAACAAACTTCTCAAACCCTGCGACAGCACCTCCACATCCTTCACAGTTGACAAGTGTAACTCTTTCCTTTCATTTTTCCAGACAAAAATTGACTCCATCTACGGCAACTTGTCCTCTACCCCCACCCCCACTCTCTTCACCCCTCCACCTGTCTCTTCCCCATTCACCACCATCTCCCCAGTGGAGCTGCCCAAGTTGATGGTTGGAATGAAAAACTGAAAAGCACCTGTGCTCTCGACCCCATCCCATCCAAACGTGCTAAGGACTGCCTCCCTGCCATCTCCTCAATCATCACAGAAATCATCAACTCATCCTTCAGTTCCGGTTCAGTCCCTGAAACACTCAAACAGCTGCTGTCACCCCTACCATCAAAAAACCTTGACTTGATCCTGACGACATCAGTAACTTTCGACCCGTCTCCAATCTCCCATTTCTGTCAAAAATACTTGAATGGGCTGTTGCCTCCCAACTTAAAGCCCACCTCTCCTCCAAGGTCCTGTTTGAACCATTTCAGTCTGGCTTCCGCTCACAGTACAGCATGGAAACCGCCCTCCTCAAAGTCACCAATGATCTCCTCCTCTCCTCAGACTCTGGTCACCACTCAGTTCTCATCCCTCTTGACCTCACAGCAGCCTTTGACACAATCAACCACACAATTCTCATTTCCTGCCTCCAATCTTCCCTCAGCATCACTGGCACTGCCCTCTCCTGGCTAAGGTCATACCTCATAAACCGACAACTGTTCATCAATATTAATAACTGCGCTTCCTCCTCTGTCCCAAGGCATCCCCCAGGGTTCGGTGCTTGGTCCCATCCTATTCATCCTCTACATGCTCTGACATCTGCTATGACATCCAGCTCTACATCTCCACTACATCCATCACCACAGAAACTCAGTCCACTCTGACCACCTGCCTCAACGACATCACGTCCTGGATGCAAGCCAACTTTCTCAAACTGAACTGTGAAAAATCTGACAAGATCATCATCAGTCCCAAATCCCTCACCAAAACCTCTCACAATTTCTGCCTCACCACTGACAATTCCACTCTGCATTTGTCCCCACACATCCGCAACCTCGGAGTCATTTTTGACAACAACCTCTCTTTCGGAAACACGTCAATCACATGACCAGTACTGCCTTCTTCGACCTAAAAAACATAGCTCGTCTCGGCCCATCACTCTCCCCCTCTGCTGCTGAAACTCTCATCCATGCCTTCATCACATCACATCTACTGTAACAGCATTCTTTACGAAACATCATCCAAACTCCTGAAAACTCCACCCATTCCCGATCAACGTGCATGGTTTCATCGGATTATTCAGCCTCCCACTGAGCGTCAGATCAGCTGACTCAGTTCATGTCTATAAATCTCATCTGAAATCTTACTTTTACAGATCGGCCTTTCCTGAGGCTTGACTGATTGTGCGTATGGGAGTGTATGTATTTGCAGCCATGTGTATATGTATGCATGCTTACAGATTAGGGATGTAACGATTACCGATATTACGGTAAATCTCGGTTAATTTTTACACGGTAAGAATTACCGTTTATGTTTAAATTAATTGCATTATCGCGGTGGATTATCAGGATATGTAATAACAGCCTCATTCAAGTCTCGCGATGCAGGCGCTGCGTGAATGCGTAGCATGTGTAAACACAAAGAATGAAAACATGGCGCAAGCGGCACTCCAGACATCCCCCCCCCCAACTAAACGCACAGAGTCTGAGGTCTGGGCGTACTTTGGGTTTCTGAAGAATGCTGAGGGACAGCTGGTGGAGGACAACTATCCTGTGTGCAGAACATGCAGAAAGAAAATTGCTGCAAAGGGTAGCAGCACTACAAATCTGCTGCTCATCTCCGTGACCATCATCCACAGCTTTACAGCCAATGCAAGTTATGCTATGCAAACGTCAGTTATTGTGTGAGGGACTTCGGTTTTACTAAGATTGTCATAATGTGTAACTCTCGACGTATACGAGACATTTGAGCCGTATCTGTCCTCCTAAACGGCGACTAGGTTTTCCGTTTTCGTTTAAGACACTTAGGAGCTAATACTAGCTGAGTAGCTAATAGCCGTACTAGCAGCTATGTTGCTAACTGTTTCAAAACGAAACGAAGCTGTAAACACTGAGCGGAGCTGACAGAATATAAACCGACATAACGTAACACTAATTGAGATTAACTATGATTTAATCATTATGATTATGGTTATTGTATGGCGAGCTAGAATCGATATAGACGGCCAGTTATGCTTTCTCGACATAAGCTCAAGGAAACAACATAAAACGCTGCCGTGTTAACCTTTGACGGAGAGCATGCACTCCTTTTCTCATACAGGTAATCCTCTGACTCACATGCACACTTCTAATGTGTGAATTATTCTGTGTAATGATGACCATTGCCCTTAGGGTTTTTATGGTTTCTCCTGCACATTTGTGATATCTATTCTATATATTACAGTTTTTTTGTTCTACTCTTACATTGTTTTGTTTTATATATATTTTTCCTCTCGTGCTAATAATATATAAATTGTTTACATATTTTGCTGACTGTTAAAATGCACCAGATGAATAAGCTTTGCTCCTGTAATGTGTTTACATATTTTGTTCATTTAAAATAAAATTTTCTGTTGCTGTGCCAATCCCTTGCCCCTTTAATGTGAACGTTTAATTTTAGTATAAGATTTTGGCTGTTAACATTTTAGTATGATAAGGAAGTTACAAGATTTAGTTAAGTTATTTCAATATATCTATTTTTTGGACATTTTACAGCACTTAAAAAAAATATCGCAATATTATCGTTTACCGTGATAATTTGGTCACTATAATCGAGATATCAAATTTTCCATATCGTCACATCCCTATTACAGATATATATGTGCTTAAGTATGTAAGTTGGTGAAGGCATATGTATATGCTTATGTCTTCCATCCAACCATTTTGCCAATGATTTCATCTCACTCCTTGACTGTTTCAGTATTACACAATATGTCAACCTCCCAACACTTAAAAGGGTCATACACTTGACTTAATCTGTTGCACTGATATCATTCCCTCTAATCTCTCTGCCACTGAGTTCCCCGTTTCTGATATTAAAGTTGTTCTGTTTGAGGTTCATGCCTCATTATCCAAAATTAAAGAGCATCAGACTATCACCTTCAGAAACATTGAAAACATCAACTCTACAGATCTCACTACCCTGATCACCTCCAACCCCAGCCCTCCCCCATCATTCTTCCCTGCTGACTTGGTGAATCACTACATTTACTGTCTCTCCTCTTCCCTCGCTGTCCTGGCCCCCCTAAAACCCTGTATAGGAGACTGCTCCCTGGTTTACCTCTGATCTCCATCAGCTGAAAAATGCTGGTCGTCGACTGAAGCGGCTGTGCAAAAAGACTGGACTTTCAGTACATGCCCAAATGTACGCTGAACATCTACATTACTACAAGAATGCTTTTTCCACTGCCAAAATGTACTACTACAACCTAATTAGTACTGCAAACAGTCAGCCACCTACTCCAACCTCCTAAAACCTTCCCCCCAAACACTTCTACTGATCAGTGCTCTGCCTTTCTGGACGTCTTCATTAACAAAATCAACACCATCCACGTACAGCTGCAGTCTTCATTCACCTCCTCAAAGGACCCACCCTGGTGGTCACAGCAGGCCAACCACTCATCAGCCCCCAACTTCACCCCTGCAACAGAAAAAAAACATCTCTGAGCTCATCTGCAAAGCAAAACCATCCACCTGTCTGATCAATCCCCCCACCTTCCTCAAAGCCTGCCTGCCATCCGTGTCCCCCATGATCACTGCAATAATCAACTCACCCTCACCTCTGGAACTGTACCCCGCACTCTTAAACTGGCTGCAATTACACCTACTCTCAAAAACCCCGGTGCTGACCCAGCTGACCTTAACCACTACAGACCTATCTCTAAGCTCCCCTTCATATCGTAGCACAGCACTCTTTCATTTGAACCACACATTAAAAATATTACCTGGATGCAGACATTGCGCTAGACTTTTTCGTAGCCGGTCATTTTGACCGACAAGGTCATAAAGATCCGGTTATAATCTATTTTTACCGGTCATTTTAATTTTCATTTTTAAATGATAATAAAGATATTCAAAGACATTTAGTTTTCATTTGTTCGTTTTTAATAAATCCAACAAGCAAGTTATAAAGTTTGTATTAATAAGGACATGAACGAAAAGATGAACAGATATCCACACACCCGTGCCATTAGGCTTCGCCCTGGACACACCGGACGGCACTAACGCGTCACTATAGCGTCCGGTGTGTCCAGGGCGTTATGTAGTTATGTCTATAGGCTCAGTAACACAAAATTAAAATTGTAATGAAGTGATTATGGTATTGAAAAATGTGTTCGGTTATGCACTGCTGTGTTTTTTTAAATTATAAACACGGTATTTTCTCCTCAGGTTCCTCAGTGCGAGCTGTTATTTTATTTTGAAAATTGGTCGGATTCTCTCGTCTTTTCTGTGTCCGACTTCCTGTTTGGTACGATCCGCTCTATCCAGCTTGACAGAAGCGCTCGCGGCTCGCGTGAAAAATAGACCAGACGCCGAACTGAAGCGCTGCCTCTACTCCGCGGGCGCTCCACTCTGCTCAGCGGTCTGTGTGGACAGTCAGATAGGTTAACATGGGCGCTGACTGAAAACTGCCTCCGTCAGATAGGTTAACATGGGCGCTGACTGAAAACTGCCTCCGCTGCTGGGCGCTGTGCTTTGGTTCCGCGTCCGGTGTGTCCAGGTCGTTATGTCAACAACGCTACATGAAGCAGATGAATGACTTTTTCTCTGCAGTGTGAAAACGGCAGCCACTTAAACCACTGACTGTGCACTCTGCCGCCAAGTGGGCAGGGGTGGTAATTGCAACCGGTCAAAATGACCGACGGCCTTCAGATTTTCCGGTCATTGTTGTAAAAAACTGGTCAATGACCGAGAATATCCAGTTAACGCGACCCCTGCCTGGACGCATTCCTCCACCTCTGCAACATTACCAGACTCCACTCATCACTGTCCCAGTCCAGCACTGAAGTCTTGGTCCACTAATTTCTTACATCTCGTATTGACTATTGTAATGCAGTACTCTCTGGCCTTCCCACCAAACTCATCAACAGGCTTCAAATCATTCAAAACTCTGCAGCCCGGATCATCACCCACACCAAATCATCCAACCGCATCACCTCCATTCTCATCCAACTACACTGGCTCCCCGTTCAGTACCGGATTGATTACAAAAACCTTCTGGGAACCCTATTGTTTTTGTAAAGATTTTTATTAATCATCTTCTTATTATTATTTTTCCGTCAGTAAAAGTGGTGCTGCAGGCTACACCATGCAAGGGAGGGTGGTGCAATTTGAAGGGTTGATCCAGACCCCACATGTGCACCTGCAGGGGCCGCTGCAATAAAGGCCAACGTGTTTTGGCATGTAACTCCCACACCGTATGTCGCACATTCAAAAGCCTTATAACCATGGATTTCCGGAATGCAGCTGCATTGCTGATTAATTGGCCCCATTCACTTCTGCCTACTTTTTACCCACCAACAATTGCAAAAACTACAAAACCTACTTTTTCAGACTTCTAGAGATTTTGTCCGAACTGCATGAAACTTGAGACCAAGACTCACAAGATCGACCTGATCTAAAGTTATCAAAAGAATTTTGCCCAGTCAGAAAATGTGCGAATTATTAGTGAACACATTTTTGCAGTTAGCTATAAAAATGCAAACTGTTCAGTATCTTTGTCAAATTAAAAGCTATCAAAACCAAAGCTGAGATCCTTGGTTAGTATATGACTGTGAGGGTGTGAACTGAATTTGGTGAACATTGCCACTAGGGGGCGCTATAATCATGGGAAGTTTATATCTCCTAAACGGCTACACCGATTTTTATGAAATTTGGTGGGTGTGATGTAGGGCCATTCCTGAGGCCATATATTGAAGGTGGTCATGACTGGTCGAAGTTGGCGTGGGTTATTACAAGATAAACAACAAACATTTATTTCAGCTCAACTATTGTACTGAGGGCTGTGGAATTTATAGGGTACATGTAGAATAGGACACAGACATCCCATACCAAAAATTGCGCAGATACTCCACTAGGTAGCGCTATAACAGATGCAAACGCGTATTTTCCTGTAACTTCCACATTTTAAGTATTACACATATTCATAAACTTTATATCCACGTATTCCCTAAATAGAGCTGGATTTCCTGACATAGGCCCCGCCCACTTCCACCGCACATTTCCTTCGCTGAGTCACTACACATCCAAAACCAATTTTTTCAAACTCCCACAGATTTTGTCCAAACTGCATGAAACTTGGCACGTAGACTCTCGAGATGGACCTGATCCAAAGTTATCAAAAGAATTTGCCTGGTCAAAAAATGTGCGAATTATTAACAACCAAAAAAAAATTTCCTGGCTTAAATACACATATTGTTGCATATTTTTGCGTTCATAACTGCTTGCAGTTCTAGTTATTATTATTATATTATATTATATTATTATATACTGTATATTATTATTAAGTAAAAGCCCTGCCACTATTTGTAAATTTAATTCCTGTTTATCCTTTTCCATTATGAAGAAATAACATTCCTGCTAGCTTGACGCTAATGGCAGTACTTGCTGAAGTGCCTCTGCTTTTTCATGCCAGTATTTTTCCTTTTTTACTCAGGCCTAGTCCACACGAGCACGGGTATTTTTAAAACCAAACTTTTTTGGCCTCCAGTTTTTAAAACATCTGCGTCCATACGAGCGGTGTAATAAAAATACCTCCGTCCACATGACACCGCAAATTCCACTATCAAGCAATGTAATACACATGCCAAAGCAGTAGGTGGCGATATAACTCCTAACTGTAAGGCCATTGTAGCCAATCAGAAGGCAGTAAAACGTCATTACTGGAAAAACAACAACAAGCGTACTATTATGCAGCAGGAGCAGTCTCCGTAATAGCACACTCTTGCGCCTCTGTTACTGGATGTGGTTGAGTAGCGTTAGTTGTATGATACAGCCACAAAGTGCTGATATGCTGCTAAATAGCAGCAGTATTTTGTTTAGGTCCATCCTCAAATCGTCTCTCGCACACACTGGATCGGGTAATAACACAGCTGTTTTCTGTTTACGTTGCACATGTGACGTCATACAGTGGATACGAGACAAAATAACTGCGGTTATCCTGTCCACACATGACTGCTGACACCGGACTTTTCCAAAAAGTTCACCCTTGACTCCGGTTACAAATAACTCCGGTTACAGGGGCCCAAAACTGCGGTTACGTGTGGATGAAAGGCAAAACCGTGAGCAAAGAGTCACGGTTTTATAAATACCCGCGTTGGTGTGGACAGCCCCTCAGTCTGGTAATGTCCCTAAAGGAAATATCAAAAAGGCTGGGGTGTTGTTGCCATACAGTTGTCCACGGCAGCAGATCGCTCTGTGTTTCTATTGCTCAAAGTGACAGCAGAACCCGCAAAAGACAAAAAAGAAAATCAAACATGCTAGACTTTCTGTCAGAATGTCATGAAGCATCCCAGATGCAGTGTCAGTTGTCATCTACTATGATACACTACACGGAATAAAACAATGGATTATCGCATACAACACTCATAGTCGTTCAAAATCTGAGTCGACACCATATGATGCCGTGTTGGGCTATAATCAGGCTGATATTGTGTAGTCTGAACCCAGCATTAGTTATGTGAATAATATTTCTCTGGTAAAACATCTTGCCAACAATGCACTTTCACAGTTTTTGTTTCCTGTTTTTATTTATGCTGTTTACACGTGTGGCATGGCATTACGCCAACTGACACACTAAAGTGAATCAACCTGCTGTAGTACATATATTCGGCATCACTCCTTTTGTTGAACAAGTAATCAGTAAAATGTTAAAATCTCATCTTCCCCCAGCGCTTGTGAAAAGCAAAGAAAATAGAAGGTGTTAAGAGCTGGTTTTAGCATCATGGATTACGTGGGTTACCAAGAGTGCTCCAGAGGGGCCTACTTTTGGAGGAAGGGTATACAGGATTGGTAAGTGTGGGGGTGTTTTTTTAACATATGTAACTCAATATTTTTTTTTTTCTTTTTGCCTTTGAAACTCAGCCTCAGAGGCTTTGTGTGCCTGTCACATAATGGGGTTTCCTGTCACAAGGCTGTCTGATGCCATTAATTTGCTTCTCCCACAACGTTCTTTGGGGCTGCCGCCTATACACCAAATGGAGAGGCCTTTCGATGCTGCCACCTCTCTCTCTCTCTCTCTGTCTCACTGTTTTCAAAGAGCTGTAGCGCTGCTGGAGAGCCTTTTAAGAAACCAGAGCAATGTAGGGGGGTGGACTGAGGGTTTGAACCTGCTGTCTTTCCAAACCTACAAGAGGGACGAGGCCTGAGCACACAGCTCGAGCTGCACTCTGAAGAAACTCACCTCTTAGACCTGTCTTAGGGAAAAAAAGAAAAGAAGAACTTGGGAAGAAAGCAGAAGAAAGAGAGAAAAAGAAGGTATTAGGAGCGCCCCCCGTCAGCCACCTGATGTTCCTGCAGCCTTGGAGTGCATTCCAAGGATCATGAAAATGAGGAAGAGGGGGGTGGTAGAAAGAGAAGGGTTTTATTAAGTAGGAGGCCCAGAAGATTCAGGCAACCCCCTGCTGGCCCTACTCTTTTCACTGAATACACAAGACGACAGGGACGGCCCCTCCATCTGAAACAACCCCCGGAGGGCCATGAAGGAGCTCCCCTTTCTTCTTCACCGGTCTGTTGGACATGCAGGCCTGGAAGAGATTGGGAGGGCAGCTCCACAGACAGAGAAAAACAAAACAGCGCTCTGACAGCCACAAGATAGGGAGAAAGAAAGTCAGTTAAAGAGCTGAGAGACTGCATATTAACAGGATAAAGAAGGAAGGGTCTTTTCAGACTGATGAGACAACAGTGAGCAGGGGGGCAAATGTCACTCATATTGGCTTAATATTTGTCTGCAGTACTACATCACACAAACTCATTTGTGTCTTAAGTAGGAACCACGCTACTCATCAAACTTTAACCCTTCTTGAGAGTTTAGTATTGTGGAGTTGATTAATGTAGGGAATTTGGGATAAAGGGTAGATTTACTGTGTATCGCTACATAAAGACTGATGTAGCAGGAAGATAACAAGGATATGTCTCATCACAACAAAATAAAAATGATTCACAATATGAATGGGTCATTAAAGAGTTACTGAAGGTGCTTTAACTGAGATTGCCGTGATGTATTTGCTTTTTCAGTTTAGTTTAATTAAGTATTCACAGGCTATCAGAGGTGGGGGACTCAAGTCAAGTCATGAGACTCGAGTCCCCCACCTCTGATAGCCTGTGAATCTATTGAGTCACATAACTTGACCTGAGTCGCAAATTTGAGGACTTGAGACTTACTGAACTAACACCAGTGATGGGAATAACAGCATTATAAATAAACGACGTTACTAACGGCGCTACTTTTTTCAGTAACGAGTAATCAAAAAAGTTACTGTCTCCCTAGTTACACTGAACAAAAATATAAATGCAACACTTTTGTTTTTGCTCCCATTTTTCATGAGCTGAACTCAAAGATCTAAAACATTTTCTATATACACAAAAGGCCATTTCCCTCAAATATTGTTCACAAATCTGTCTAAATCTGTCTTAGTGAGCACTTCTTCTTTGCCACTCTAAAATGTTCAGTTGTATCACACAGCACAATGCCACAGATGTCGCAAGTTTTGAGGAAGCGTGCAATTGGCATGCTGACTGCAGGAATGCCCACCAGAGCTGTTGCCCGTGAATTGAATGTTCATTTCTCTACCATAAGCCGTCTCCAAAGGCGTTTCAGACAATTTGGCAGTACATCTAACCGGCCTCACAACTGCAGACCATGTGTAACCACACCAGCCCAGGACCTCCACATCCAGCATGTTCACCTCCAAGATCGTCTGAGACCAGCCACCCAGACAGCTGCTGCAACAATCGGTTTGCATAACCAAAGAATTTCTGCACAAACTGTCAGAAACCGTCTCAGGGAAGCTCATCTGCATGCCCGTCATCCTCATCGGGGTCTCGACCTGAGTGCAGTTCGTCGTCGTAACCGACTTGAGTGGGCAAATGCTCACATTCGATGGCGTCTGGCACGTTGGAGAGGTGTTCTCTTCACGGATGAATGCCGGTTTTCACTGTTCAGGGCAGATGGCAGACAGCGTGTGTGGCGTCGTGTGGGTGAGCGGTTTGCTGATGTCAACGTTGTGGATCGAGTGGCCCATGGTGGCGGTGGGGTTATGGTATGGGCAGGCGTATGTTATGGACAACGAACACAGGTGCATTTTATTGATGGCATTTTGAATGCACAGAGATACCGTGACGAGATCCTGAGGCCCATTGTTGTGCCATTCATCCACGACCATCACCTCATGTTGCAGCATGATAATGCACGGCCCCATGTTGCAAGGATCTGTACACAATTCCTGGAAGCTGAAAACATCCCAGTTCTTGCATGGCCAGCATACTCACCGGACATGTCACCCATTGAGCATGTTTGGGATGCTCTGGATCGGCGTATACGACAGCGTGTTCCAGTTCCTGCCAATATCCAGCAACTTCGCACAGCCATTGAAGAGGAGTGGACCAACATTCCACAGGCCACAATCAACAACCTGATCAACTCTATGCGAAGGAGATGTGTTGCACTGCGTGAGGCAAATGGTGGTCACACCAGATACTGACTGGTTTTCTGACCCCCCCAGACCCCCCCAATAAAGCAAAACTGCACATTTCAGAGTGGCCTTTTATTGTGGCCAGCCTAAGGCACACCTGTGCAATATTCATGCTGTCTAATCAGCATCTTGATATGCCACACCTGTGAGGTGGGATGGATTATCTCGGCAAAGGAGAAGTGCTCACTAACACAGATTTAGACAGATTTGTGAACAATATTTGTGAGAAATGGTCTTTTGTGTGTATAGAAAATATTTTAGATCTTTGAGTTCAGCTCATGAAAAATGGGAGCAAAAAAAAAAGTGTTGCGTTTATATTTTTGTTCAGTGTATAACGCCGTTAACGTTACTCACAATAAAATGCGCCGTTACTCAGTTTTCCTTGAGTTCACTGAAGCGGCTTTCACCCAAGCAAGCTCCTTCTCAGCGGAGCTCTAAAGTTTTTTTTCTTTGGTGAGGGGGGAGGGAGAGACAACCGCATAAGTGATGATGACTGGCTTAGGGAGAGGAAAATTTCATCATAAACCAATCAGAGGCAGAGTAGGGCGGGTATTCACAAGCACACAAACAGGGCTGTCAGTCAGTGACCTTTGGGGTAGGTTGCATCTTTTTTTGGCTTGTTTCTAAAGTGGGCTTGCTCTGTAAACGTCGCCTTTCTCTATATATATCCATCTAATAAGTTATTTAAACTCATGATAGTAGGTTGGACTGCTGGATGTTTCCACAGCTCTACTCCTCCGCCCCTCTCCTTCTCCTCATACACACAGGTGACGGTCAGTCAATGAGACTTTTCACATAGTATATAGTGCAGTAACTCAGTTACTAAGTTACTTTTTGGGGGAAGTAACTAGTAACTACAACTAATTACTTTATTAAAGAAATGTTCCCAACACTGACCAACACTGATAAAAGACTCAACTTTGACTTGATATTCATGACTTGAGATTTGACTTTGAAGTGAGACAGATGACTTGAAAGAACTTGACTTTTTTTTATATAATATTTGATGTTTCTAGATTTGAGAAGTTACATTTGGTTTTAAAAATATGATAATGCATATATCACAGTGTGAGAGGACCTGCTGGCTGATATGCATGCCCACGCTACCACAGCTCTGTCCTCCTGCCCAGAGCTCTCCTCAGACAAAATGGCAGTATGTTCAGCGGCATCATGAGCTTCACTGTGTGCTTTTATTCAGTTATATCTGCGTGATAAATGTAAGTGAAGTTTTCAATAAGTTACTCAGTATTGAACGTTCTTTGCAACCAGCAACACACTGTCAGCGGCTGGCCATTACGCACACACAGTCACCACTGTGAGTTGATACGCAGGGCCGGACTGGGACAAAAATTCAAGCCGGGAGTCATACATCCACCCAGGCCACCCAATCCACACATTACATGCTCACACACGTGCACTTGCACACGGACACACATATGGGCCAAGTAATCACCAAAGCTCATTATTCCAGACTGACAGTCACACAACAACTTTATTAAACACAACTTTAACAGCAACCCTACTCATAGTCCTTCTCTTCCCTAACCTCACCAAATGTGCCCCTCAATAAACCAGGACTCCTATATGAATGGGTATTATACTGAACTAAACAACATGATTGTATTATTTTGTCAGCAAATCATTTTGATGTCAGCTTATCATGATCAATATGGCAACACCCATATTCAATGCAACAATAAAACATGTAAAAATATAAGTCAGCTGCAACTTCAACTTATCTGATCTTATTTCAGTAACATTAGATAGATATTGAAAACTTTTGAACTTAGACAGATAAGAGTCCCCTAACTGTTTCAGCCTGCGCTGCTCTGTACAAAATGGAACCAAATGGACCCTTACGGGTTAATTTGGCTCTTATAGCTTATCATCAGTCATTTATCTGGCCTCGGGTCAGTCCTCATCCTCCCCGGACCTCATGTTGAGAATAACCAGTTTTCTTACTTTTCTATGTTAACTTACTTGTTGCATCATCATTTGACGACGTCACGGTGCTGCTGGGGTCTGGGGGGGCTCTGAACATATCTGTAAGTTTATGACATTTGGCTGCCTCCTCCTCAATGGCCTTTTTTTTTTTATCTCGCTCCCGTTCAGCTCCACCTTTCCTCTTTTTGCGGTCCATTGTAACGGCGCTGCTGAGCTGCAGAGCTCCTACTGCACAGTCTGCACACACAGGCACACGTACACACCCTCTGCTCTCTGCTCCACCTGACTCTCCACAACCAAGCTGCTTGCAGTTTACAGGGGGGGCGGGCGCGGGCGGAAAGCGAAACAAACTAATCACGTCTTGAATCTACAAAAAAAAACAACTTTTTGACCAATCGTTGTGACAAATGCTGACAAGCACCTATCATTTCTGACAGCGGGCGGGCTCTCTGACAGCCGGCACGGCCACCTGCGCTGCGCAGCCTGCGCTGCAGAGCGCACCTTAAAAAAAAAAATAAAAAAATAAAGACAGGCAGGCCAGAGCAGACCACTTGCGGGCCAGGCCACCGGGGAACTCCCCGGTTCTCCCGTGGGCCAGTCCGGGCCTGATTGATGCATGCACTGCCAGCTTTATATGCTCAAGCTCTCCTCTTATTTGTAAGAGATTTTGATACTGCCACAGTGTGTTACGACTGCTCCTGCCTGCTGTCCCAGCATATGTTAACTAGCTGTGAGTGTGTGTATTTGAGCGTGCTGTGCACATTTGCATGCCATGAGATAGTTTCACCAGTGACTTTTATTTTGGCCTTCATTCCTGCTTGGCTTGCGTTTGGGGATTTTAACAATGCGTTATTACCTCACCTGCTCTCTCGCAGCAGCAGGTATGTTAATGTGAGTGGAGTCTGTCACCCTGACCAGAGGGCCTCGAGCAGGAGAGCAAGTATTTAAATTGTCCAAACAAATTCATATAGCCTACTTTTTACACTTAGCTTGATATGGTTCTTATTGCAGGCTTGAGTGTTGTTTTGTCATACCTTGACAGTGTCGACGACTGCGCCTGACAGTGCTCCCTGGATAAAACATCTACAGGACACGTCACCACAACATTACGTGGTGCTTCTGATGATGACGACAGATGCAGTCGTCGAAACTGTCAAGGTACACTCAAGCCATATTAAGCTAAGTATTTAAATCCCTTCCTCTAATAAAAGTAACTAATATCACCCTGTAAAAAAGAAAAAATTGGTCGACTAAAGTCGCACATAATCTTCAACTAATCGATTAGTCATGGGAAAAAACAAAATCTGTACATTATTTTTACTTCTGCGGTGGTGTGTCTGTGTCACTCTGCAGTTACACCTCCAAAACACTAGTCGGCGGTGGAGGACTGTATTAAGTGCTGTAACGTTTGGTTCAAATCAAACTTTATTTATATAGTTGATTCAAAACACACATTAAACATGGCTTAATAGAGACAATTTCAAACACAAGTACGCAAATTGGCTTCACTATAAATCACAGAACTGACAGACAAACACTTGTCTTTATCTGGACACATTTCCCCCACCAATACAACATGCGAACGTTATTAGCACAAGTCTATGGCATTTTGGGAAATGGTGTCAGTATACAGAAACAGACAAGAGGTCTGCGCCACCGCGACGCTGAGCGTAGGGTGGGCGAGTCCAGTCCCATTTTCACAGGTAACCTAGCCTGTCCCCCCGCTGCAGGAAATAATGGATTAATCCTGGAAAGCTGCTGATGTAGCACTTTTCTCTTTATATAAGTAACACGGCGATTATTCGACTAATGACAATTTGGTCGATTTGAGCATAGTGACCAAATAATCAGGAGACTACAGCCCTAGTAAAAATACTCTGTAGCAAGTCAAACTCCTACATTTGAAATGTTTCTTAAGTAAAAGTATGTAAGTATGCTAAGGAAAATGTACTTAAAGTATTACAAGTAAAAGTACTGTAAAAATGTCCCCTGTGACTTTTGTAGTCCACTATTATATATGATCTCATTAGATGATTGTGACTCATGCCTTAATGTATGAGCAGGATTTTACTGTTGTAGTAGGTTGAGGTGGAGCTCATTTTCAGCCCAAAGTGACACCCTCATAATGTTTGTTTGACTGTGATCAGTTCCCTAATTTAATTTTAACAAATTAAAAAAAAAAATCCTCTTTTCCAATTTCTCTTCCAATTATGGAAGTGATCAATGTAAGTGCACTTGTCCTTTCAACTCAATAAAAAATAAAAGCTAACAAAATAAAAGATGCCTGGTACATTCGTTACAGGCATATCAGTTTGTAGGACAAGTTTGTAGAACAGCTTTGAACAGTTTGAACGAGAGGCTGCACTGCAACGTGCAAATCACTCCTTCTCGTGGCTGCCTGCGCTTTCCCTGTCCTCGCGACTGCAACTTGGTGTGGTCTGGTCACCCTACCTGCACATGTGTGATTTACTCCCACCTCTGTAGGCTATACTTTTCCAAAACATTGCACAGCATAGGCCTGTTACGCCCGAAAGTCCCCCAGCGACTTTGCAAACACAGTGTGAAACAATACACTGATCACGAAGAATATAGTGATGTTGCACATCAAATTAAACAGCAGAACCTTGGCTACAAGGCAGTAAAAACCCTTTTTACATGCCCCAAACACAGCTCAAACAACAACTAAATAAACAACAACAGATCCAACTCCATACAGCACCGATATCCCGACCCACTCGGTATATTTCAGGCTCTAACTTGACCACATGTTATCAAAACACACGCCATTCATCTCAAATGAAAGCTGAGACTCTGCTGTTTCCACACATATGCTCCAAAGCACTCTGTCCCAAAGCATCAGAGAGATAGAGGCCAAAGAACAACAACAACAGAAATCTTTTGCCAAAATATATTTGTAATATTTCTCTTACCTTGTTGTTTTTGCCGTGAAAAGCTCATTCTGCCGTTAAATCACGCTTTATTCCCATTTACCAGCATGTTGTCCGTCATTCAAATGAATCCGGGCGGAAAAAATTGACGGCCGGAGGTTCCGAGGGAAGCATAACAATGACCACTCACAGCAGCCGACATCTCCCAACAACGCGTTCTGCTGACTCTGATTGGCTTACAGTGCTGTCAATCTCGTTTTGGTGGGTACAGCGTCATTCTATTGGCTCTAACGAATCAAACGAGGTGTCATTCACTCAAATCGGCCAAGCTGTCACGGAGATACAGGCCTCCAAAGCTCAGAATAGAAACTCAGGTCCAAATGTAGTAGGTGTGTATTGGTCAGTTTGGAGTGGGAAATAGAGGAAGAATACGAAATGGACAGTTGTATGTGTATACCCTAAACATCAGTAGGGATTTACAGAAACAAAAAATGAAAGATATAGGATTGTACATGACAAAAATCACATGCAAACATGGTGCAATTTTGGAGAGCTCGCCTGAATTTTCTGTACTAAAACCTCTCTAATATTGTTCTGCTTCACTTTATCAGAATCAACCTTTGCAGAGTTAATGTTCACATATTGTACTATGATTTGATAGAGGTTTAGAGCTGCAGCTGCATCATTCCAAAAGGATACTCATCCTGAAAATGCTTTTTTTTTTAGGCGAACCTCAAAATGTTTCATTTGTTCTGTGTGCCATCTTCATTTACTCTTCACATTTAACACATATACTGATATTTACACATCTTAACAAATGTCACAAGTGTTCCCTTTACCATGACACCAAAAGTATTCAAATAGACCTCGTGGTTGCAGAGATATATTCATTTCATTATGGGTATGCTATTTTCGAGCAGAGGCCTATAAAATAGGCTTAGCTTTGAAAAGGTTAATTAATTACGATGTCCACAGAAGATCTGCAACTAGGCTGGTTGGTATCACGTATTATGATATACCAGGATATTTAGAAATCCCTGCTGTATGATTTTCAATACTGTCAAAAATAAAGATGGTCCCTTTTCTATCAAATAGATACAGAAGTGCAGATACAGAGAAATGTCAGCAAAACTAAGGAGATGATAGTGGACTGTGGGAAGAAGCGGCAATGGAACTACACTCTTCTTAATATCAACAGGTCCTAGGTAAGAGGATGAACAGATTCAAGAACCTTGGTGTCTATGTCACAGATGTCTGATCTAGGTGCTGCATGTCAACTGTGGCTCAACACAACACCATTCTGCTGGGCGAACAACATTGTGTACGGACGGCACAAACTTTTTTCCTCGCCAATGTAAGATCACTCGCCAATAAAATGGATGAATTGGAACTGCTGATGGCTACGAATAACGTCATGAGAGACTGCTGTGTCCTGCTATTCACAGAGACCTGGCTCCATTTGGCCATTCCAGACGCAGCTATTGAGTTAGCAGGCAGGACAGTACACCGGCATGACAGGACGCAGAGCTCCGGTAAGAGCAAAGGAGGGGGGGTTTGCATGTATGTTAACAACAGCTGGTGCAAGGACAGTAAGACTTTGAGCAGTCACTGCTCCCCGGCGCTGGAGTTTGTGACTGTTAAATGTAGGCCCATCTATCTGCCCCATGAATTCACCACTGTGATCACGGCTGTGTATCTTCCCCCCGATGCTGGGAGCGTATCTATGTTTCCAGGGTTCTATGTTTCCCGGGTTCTATGTTCCCCACTTAACCCTGCAAAAAAGCTTTTATGTTCCCCGCTTACACAAAAAAAGGGTTCTGTTTCCCGCTTGGTTGAGCAGGCAACATAGAACCCGGGCAACATAAATCCTTTTTTGTGTAAGCGGGGAACATAGAACTTTTTTTGCAGGGTTAAGTGGGGAACATAGAAAACGGGAAACATAGAACCCTGGAAACACAGGGATGACCCCGTACACATCATTGCAGGGGACTTTAATCATGTTGAGCTAAAGACTGTGTTACCCAAATTCCACAAGCATGTTAAATGCTCAACAAGGGGAAATAACACCCTAGACAAGACCTATTCAAACATCAAGCTAGGTTTCAGGGCTAAACAACTACCACATCTGGGCCAGTCAGACCACTTGTCCCTGCTTTTGATACCAGCATACACCCCCCTCAGTAAAACTGCTCTTATCACATCCAAAACTGTTCAGACCTTCTAACAGCTGCTGGACTGCTTTGAAACAACAAATGTTGTTTGATGTTTTCAAGCATCAGAACCTGGAGCAGTACACCTCAGCTGTTTTGGGGTACATCAAGTTCTGCACCGACAATGTCACTCCGGACATCGCCTTCAGGTCTGGGTTGGGGCGCCAACCTGAGGAGGGGCATCAGGGAGGCCAAAGCTGCGTACAGGAGGAGGATCGAGAAATGCTTCCAGAGCAGCAACTCCAGGCAGGTGTGGCAAGGAATACAGCACATCACCAACTACAGATCTACCAGCCCATCAGTCACCAACAGCAACGCCTCACTGGTGGAGGAGCTGAACAACTTCTTCGCTCGCTTTGAGGTGCTGCAACCAGAGATAGCTGTGCAACATCCATCAGCTTGCAGCAGTGATGTTCTCATTTTGGAGGAGCAGCAGGTGAGGCGTACGCTGAAAGCTGTGAACCCCAGGAAAGCTGCCGATCCTGATGGTGTCCCTGGAAGGGTGCTGAAGGACTGTGCGGCTCAGCTGGCTGGCATCTTCACCAGTACCTTTAACCAGTCCCTGCGTCAGGCTGCTGTCCCTCCCTGTCTGCAGTCCTCCATCATTGTTCCCCTTCCCAAGAAGAACATCATCAGTGGTTTGAATGGCTATCAGCCAGTAGCCTTTATACCAGTTGCTATGAAGTGCTTTGAGGAAGCTTGTCTGTGCCCACATCACCTCTAGTCTCCCTCCCAGGCTCAACCCCCACCAGTTTGCCTACAGAGCAAATAGGTCCACAGAAGACGCCATCACCACAGCTCTCCACTCTGCCCTTTCCCACCTGGAGCAGCAGGGGAGCTACGCTCGGTTGCTCTTCGTGGACTTCAGCTCTGCTTTTAATACCATTCAACCTGGCAGACTGGTGACCAAACTGTCAGCCACTGTTCATCGAAGGAGACAGTGTGGAGAGGGTCTCTGACTTCCGGTCCCAGCAGAGACTGCATTTCCTGAGTGTTCTCAGGAATAACCACCTGACCCAAAACCTGCTGGTGTCCTTCTACCACTGCTCCATAGAGAGCATTTTGAAATACTGTCTGTGCGTGTGGTTCAGCAGCTGTACTGCAGCAGACAGGAAAGCACTCCAAAGCACTCCTCTGGCATCTCTCGAGGAACTGTTCAAGGCCCGCTGTCAAAGGAGGGCATACTCCGGGACCCCTCCCAAACCTGGACACTCCTTGTTCCAGGTGCTGCCATCACTGAACTGAACTCTGCACTGAAGTAACGAAAATGTGGGTTGTGTGCGCCATAGACTGAGATCTCCTCTGAGTGTCACTATTTATTTATTGTTTTTATTGTGCTTTTTTAGTATTTATTGCATTTTTCCATATTGTTTTTTTTTATATTCTGGAGCACTTGAAAGTTTGCACTTTAAATTTCGTTGTATGAGGTACCGTAAAATGACAATAAAGTTATTCTATTCTATTCTTTAAGGAATTCTTGATATCTCCTCAAATACTGAGGAATTCAGAAGTCAACAGCATCCTGATGGGGATCATCACTGCCTGGTATTTTTTTTTTTTTAGCTCAACATACAATTCGTGTTGCTCTACCCTGCCTAAAGGGTGTATACACCAGGTGCTGCAGGAATAAGGCCAGGAAAATCATTAAATATCCCAATCACCTGGACTATGGCCTTTTGCCCTGTTGAGGTCTGGAAGGAGGTATCAGATGCACCAGTCAAAGATCTGCCAATAGCATGTTATGTTTCTAGAGTGTTAGTATGTTGTATGTGTTGTTGAAGTGTTGCAAGACATTATGGTCAATTTAAACTAAAATTACTGCCCTATGCTTGTATGCCTTTGTGGAAGTGTTTTGCTGTGGTTCTATGCATGAGTGTGGTTGAAAAACGGCTCCAATTAAATGTTCCATTTATAAGTTACTGCCTCGCTACAATATGACAAATTTTATGATGTAAACGTAAAGTGAACTTCCCCTGTTTGAAAAAGACCAGCAGCCGCCACTGCTGACCAAATATTTCCCCTTCTGTTCCTGAGATATGACATTGAGTGATGGCCAGAAAAGTGTTTTTGCAGAACATTACGATGTCAAAGTGAAATTGACCTTTGACCTTTTGGATATAAAATGTCATCACTCCATCATTTTATCCTATCTGACATTTGTGTTAAGTTTTGTCATAATAAGCATATGAATTCTAGAGTTATGGCCAAACGAATATTTTATGAGGTCACACTGACCTTGACCTTTGACCTTCAACCACAAAATTCTAATCAGTTTATTCTTCAGTCCAAGTGAATGTTCTTACCAAATTTAAAGAAATTCCCTCAATGTGCTCTTGAGATATCACATACAATACAATGAGACAGACAAGGTCACAGTGACCTTGACTTTTGATCTATGATGACCAAAAACTAATCAGGTCATTGTTGAGTCCAGGTGGACATTGGAGCCAGATTTGGAGAAATCCCCTTGAAGTGTTCTTGAGATATCGTGTTCACAAGGATTGGACGTATGGACAGACAGACAACCCAAAACAATAATGCCGACGGCCAAGGCTATCGCTGGTGCAGAGGCATAACAGTCTATCAATTCTGATATCAAAGCCAAACCCAATGATTTTAACGACAGTTTAGGAGATTACTTTCAGTCAATGAGAGATAGAAAAAAAACAGAAAATAAAACCACACTCTTTTCTATGATGCTACAATGTCTTGACAAGGCTTTAGTTTATTACCTTATCTTCCCTCTAGCCCCAGATTAATATTTATATCAGACAGGATGAAGGCTTTTTGTAAATCCCCTGCCTCCCTTCCTTTTTCTCTGATTTACTGCACAGGAACTGCATACACACACCTGTATCATCTGCGCGTCATTTCAACAAATGTAGAAAACCTCATGGTATCAGTCTACAAACACTCTTATGCGTTTTCGTGTGTTTGCATGTTCTTACGCACTTTATTTCAAGTGCACTCTTACATGCTGCACTGCTGGAGGACCATCACACACACTCTACCAGCCTATACAAGAACCCTTTTTTTGTCTTAACAGTCTAAGTCCTCTCACAGAGCTATGCAATCCCCTCCATATGTTTGCATGTGAGCCTCCTCAAACTTCAACACACACACACACGCACACACACACACACACACACACACACACACACACACACACACACACACATTACATCATGGTGGAGGTATTCCAGTTGGACCTATAGGGATTAGGAAGTGGAGAGAGCTGAAACTTCTCCAGTAAAAACTCTGCACATCTCGGCTTTGTATCCAGCTACTTTCACTCCCCCTCCTCATCCCTGCACCTGCTTCTAGTTATTACCATCCCATCTCCAGCCCCCTCCCCACCCCCACCTCCTCTCTTCCCCATTGGGAAGCAAAATCTGAGCTTTTCAAACTTCCTATTCAGTAGGTAGAGCATTGGAAAAACAGCTTTCTACCTCTGCAGCAATGCAAGCCTGGGAGCCTCCTCATTCGGGCCATTGTGGGCTTTTATGTTTTGACTCGGTCAGGGTTTGTGTGTGAAAGAGACAGCGGAGGCTTTGCTTACTGCTTTACCTCATGGCTTAGATATATCACCTCACTGCAAGAACTGCCTTTGCTTCTCTGAGACCACCTAGAGGAGCAAAGGCTTCCATGAAGCCACTGAGAATGAAAACAAAACAACCGTGTGTACACACAAACACTCTGAATGGTAGTTAACCCACCTGTGGCTGCCTGGTAGTAGCTTTGAGATTCAGGTTCTGTTTTTACTGAGAAGAGAAAAAGCATGTGACTCACTCCTTACAGAACCTACCATGGTAATGGATGGTATTTTCAGTTTTACCATGGTACTTCCCACGGTACATTTGTACACCATGGTACTGAGAATGGTATTGACTATGGTAAAACTTGTATACTGTGGTACTGGCAGTGGCCAAAATAAGAAAAAAAAAAAAACTTTTTCATGGTACTCGAAGGGATGCTTTGCTGGTAACAATGTAGGTAGTATGTTTAAATGAATTATGGTAAACTTTCCTCCATCTGACCAGTGCCCAGATCTCCCTGCTCATCTCTCAGCACAAAAGCTAGCTCTGGGGCTGTTGCTCAAACTACAGATTGTACTTTCACAGTGCCACCACCCATGCCGCCACCATGGACACAAGCCCCGTTTCCACCAAGCAGTCTGGTACGGTTTTGTTCAGTTCAGTACGCATTTCTTCCGTTTCCACTGTTAAAAGTTGTGGATGGTACCAATGTAACTGTTCCTTACCGTCCCCAGTTTTGGTCCCCCCTCTGTTGGAGTAACTAGCACACAGATCCAGTACTAAAGGTGGGGCTAGAAACACTGCAGTCCGTTGATTGGTCAAGAAAGGCAATCACTGTTGTTCAGGGCTGAGTTGTGGCTGGTTTTGAAGTGTAACTGCTGTTCTTACTGTGGCAAGTTTTACATACATTAGTAAAGTATAACTATAAAATGAAAGGATGTTTTGCTGAGTCTGACTGAGAAAAAAATAACTAAAATCACTGGGCCGACTGCCGGCAACTAAAGGTAGAACATTTACTTGTAATGTTACTCAGTGCATGAGCTGATGACGTGAATCCATCAACACACCTTAAATTTCAATGACAAGTTTGACCATTACTTGAGTTTTTATCCTCTCTTGGATGACATACTCTTTTATTCATGCGTGGATCTACAAGCATTTAAAATATATTTTAATTTTGACTGGCTTATGTGAACTGCATATATTGTAATCCTCACTTGGAGAAAAGACAGAATTGCTGTGGGCAACAACAACACTAAACCCCTGCTCTTGTCTGAGAAAGACCAAATGCACAAACCTGCTATTCTAAATATTCCATAGAGAGAGAACCTCACTCCAGCCTGTTCAATTTTGTTCTGCAAAACAGGGGCATGTAATCCCGTTCTGTGGACGTTTAATGAGGTACAGACTTGTATCTGTGTCACCAGTGCTGAGGAAATACAGCGAGTGCTGGACAGAGCAGTGACTGACAACAATCCTGCCCAAATTAAAGAGTACTGTTTGCGGTGGAAACGCTGAATGGACCTAGGGTCTAGGTACCATGTCTGAGGAGTTACTTTTGGTTCCAAAGATACCATACCTTAAGTGTTTGGATGGAAAGAGTATAGTGGTGGATCATCGAGAAAAACTCACCCCTCTCTTTCTTTGTCTATCTCAAATTCAGACCAAACTCTAATCAAACATTACAACTAGGCAGTGCTGATTAATACAAACCAAGATTATGTTAATGCATTGCCTACTTCTAGCCAAGAATGTTTTTAGAAACATATTTTAGTACAGAGTTTGGCTGTAATAGTGAAAGTTTGTGAACAGTTAGTGGGTGCCATACTGTTTACTGCATAGTGAAAACAGAGGCTGAAATAACAAACATCGAATACTAAAACTAAGCAGTGCTGATCAAATATAAACCAAGATTCTGTTACAGTGTTGCCTATTTCTCACCTCAAATGTTTTCAGAGACATACTTTACCTTACCATTTCAAAACAATGTGAAGATGCAAAAATACTAAAAAAACAGTGCACAAGTTAAAGGAGCTGATGGGATCACATTTCGCTGCAGTTTTACCTTGTTTAATTCCATGTGACAAATATATGATTGATTAGGGCCACCAATTTGTAGTGCAGTTTGCGCCACAAAATGGTGTTTGCATTATGTCACCCACCAGTGGGAGCATTTGTTGGTCCGGTGTGGTGCATTGCTTTCTTGTAGTTGCACAGGGTTGGGGGGTGTCAGATTGTGGTAGCTGCAGAGGTATGGCGTCGTCCCAGTGCTATCTGTCGCAAATTCTAGCCGACCAACGGAGAAGCAAAACCAGAATCAGCATCGGTTCAGCTTTTGATCGTTGGTGTCAGCTGAAAGCAGAAAAAGGGCTAAAAAGCTATGCAGAGGTTCCCGCTTTCCTTCTGGACAGGTAAGCTAATGTTTGCCAACTAACACAGCAGGGTTGTAAAAAGAAATATCTGCTGAATATATCTAATGTCTAGTAAAGTCGAACTAGTAATTACACTGCACCTAGATGAAATATGTTAAGAAAAAGTAAGGATGATGGTTAATTTAAGATATTTTAGCAAGTTCTATAGAAACAGCGTTTTTGGGACTGTGATTGTTCCGGTTTTAGAGTTGTCAAATAGTGTTGTAAAAAAGTAAATCTACTGAATATATCAAATATCTAGTACATCCGAACTAGTAATTACACTGCACTTAGATGAACTATGTTAAGAAAAAGTTAAAATGTCAGCTTTTACCGAATACTGTAGAAATGGTGTTTTTGGGATGGTAACGTTAGTTTTTTTGTGGCTTGTTGTAAAATAAAGTCATGATATGTCAGGAAGCCAGCTTGTATGGGGAGGATGTAGCAAGTTTATTGTAAGATTTTTTTAAAAACATTTTAGTGAGTGATTTTATGCAAAATGCATGTTTGTTTTTATATTGCATGTTTTGGTTTTTATATTGCATGTTTTGATTTTTATGGATTTCTATTTGTTTGAGTTTAAATTATACATTGCATGTCGGGTTACCTTTGTTCTGCATGGACCTTGTTGTGTTTGTTTCTATGGTGATTTATGAACTGTCAAGGGCGGGGTATGGTAGACTTGCTCACCTGCAACGCATCCACCAAATAAACTGGCAATCAGTGTGGGCCAATCACGGACCTTCTTAAAAAGTAGTGCGCCAGTTCCACCTCGCAAGGTTTTTTTTTTGTTGGAGACAGACGGAGAAGCAGTGTGATCGATGCAACTGAGACCAGGAAGACGCCAACTGACTGATGGAGCTGCAGCCGAGCCGAGTGAAGACGCCTTTGTGCAGACATGCCTGATACAGATAAGTTAAAGGAACGTCGGCCTTGAATCGAGACGGATGTTTGAGACGTTGCCCTGTATTACGATCAGTCACTAAAGGTAGTTTGTTGTTCCACAGTTTCACCCTCGCAGACGAAGGCGGAGGACGGCCGGAGGAGTGAAGACGCCTTCAGGGTCCCTCGGCGACCGTTGGAAAATAGACTGGACTCCTGGACTCTTGCCCGGCCCCCACAGCCCTACACCGGATTTTAAATGTATTCACGGACTGCTAGCTCACTATTTTAATTGATTTTTAATTTTCTTTTAGACTTGTGCATCTTGTTTTAAGTGAAATTTTAGGCTGTACTGCCATTGACTGTTGTTGAAGATTTGCCATTTCACTGACAAGAGTTGCCACTGCTTAATTACCTAAAAGAAAAGACAATAAACTCTTTCTATAAATTTTTGGTGTCTGTCTGTGCTGTGTTGGGCCAGGATCCTTAGAACCTGCAGAGTTAAATTCCTAGTTCCTAACTGTGACAGATACATCTACTGAATATATCAAATATCTAGTAAAGCCAAACTCAGGGATGGGCAGTATTTCTATTACTTGTATTTAAAATACATATTTCAATTACATTTGAGTATTTTGTATAAGGATGATAAAAAGCAAATGTAATTTGTAACAAAATACTTTTGAGTGGAGTAATTTTGTATTTAAAATACTCAAAATACTTTCTCCACGAATCAAAAAACAAAAATAATAGGCTACACATTCTTATAATATTGGATGTAACAATATTTGTTACTTTTTTTTTTATCTGTATGTTTTTTTAAACTTGGGCCATTCAATGTGCCCTTCAATGACTGTCTGTTTTACTGGACTGTGCGTAACAGGAATTGTATGTTGTTGGGGTTGATGCTTGGGATGAGTATGCTACAAATGAATTGCTTCACGTGGCCTCAATAAAGTTGTCTGAATCTAAATCTGAATCAGTAAATAATATTTTAGGGTAGCCTACATGTCCCAAGCTTTTTTTTCTCTTTTTCATTTGAAAAAAGTTGAACACAGGGTTCCAAAGGCTCCAAGTTAGACAGCAAACAAAAAGAAAAGAACCAAAATAGCCTAACCCTAACCCTACTACCATCCCACTGGCCAACGAAAAGAGAGAAATGTATAGGCTACTCACTTGTTGTTAAGTTAGCCTATCTGTTCACTTTTGTATTCATTAACCATTTATTTCTATTCATTTTTCTGTGCAGAGCTTCATGTTTTTATTTGTATGACTTTTATAGTACGCATAGGCCTAATGCTATTCATATGTTATTATCACAGTGTCTGTGAATATTTTATTTGTTGATACAAAAAAGTTTATGGGCTGTTAAGTCTGGTTAATAAATATATATATACATAATCAAGTTGCTGTCTTTTAATGGCTTTTCTTAGTTACACTTTTTGTGGGGTTCACCAGAGCTTTGTGTATATCCTATAGCCCAAACTCTGCTATACCAAATTGTGAAAAATACATGTGTTTTATTTTGATACATTTTCTGGCACCAGTATTTTGTATTTTATTTTGATACATTTATTTGAAGGGTATATTGTATCTTGTATCAACATACATTTTGATGTATTTTTGCCCATCTCTGGCCGAAACTAGTAATGACACTGCACCTAGATGAACTATGTTAAGAAAAAGTAAGGAGTTGGAGTTGTGCATGGGCGGTAGGGGTTTGGAAGATGGGGGAAAAATAAAATGAAAAAATAAAATAAAATAAAATAAAATTTAAGGAGACGGTTTTTGTTTTGCCATATTATTTGGATATTTGAAGTGACATCTTAATTATGCCTCCACAATATACTTGTAGGCCTATTTGAGTGGTTTTTCCCTCCTCAACCACTTAAGGGCAATCTTTTATTTTTATTCTCTTATATGTTTGTCCTGTTTGTTTGTTGGTATGTTTAGGCTTATATGTGATTGTTTAATGTTATGTTGTGTATTGTATTCCTTTTTTGATTCTAAAAGTTGGCCAAATATGAGAATGTTCCCATTATGTTCACGTAATGCAGACTATAATCTATTACGATTTTAATTCACCCTATGAATAACAACAAGCTGGTTATTGGTAGCTATAATTGCAATGGGTTAGCCAATAATGTGAAAAGAAATGAGGTTTTTAAATGGCTTAAAGATAAAAATATGTTTAATATTATATGTTTACAAGAGACACATTCTATGCCAAATGACGAAACTAAATGGATGAGAGAATGGGGAGGATATATTTCCTTCAGTCACGGGAGTAGCAATAAAAGGGGGGTTTCAACTCTTATTGAGAGAAATACTGAATATGTAATCCATACAACTTTACGAGACTCAGATGGAAGATGGATTATTGTAGATCTCATAATCAAATCTATATTATGTCTGGTTAATTTGTATGCACCTAATACTGATGACAGATGACTGATTTTGAAAGTATTCAGGAGGCTGTACAAAAATTAAAAGATTGTGGGGCCCGTGTTATTTTTACAGGAGATTTCAATACGGTGATGGATTTGATGACAGATACGTCTGGAAGTTACTCAGTTAATTATCACCCACAGGCATTAAAAGCCATTCAAACTCTTATGTCTTCTTTTGACTTGATTTATATATGGCGTTTGAGAAACCCTAAAACCCCTCAAGAAAATTTTCACTTGAAATAAGTCGAAAAATCTTCAGTGGAGCAAGTGTTATTTCTACTTATTGCAACTGAAAAAGAACAAGTTACTTTTTAGGGGATGTGTCTTATTTTAAGTGTAAAGAGATTTGTTTTGACTAGAAATTTTTGACTGACAACTAACATATGTCATTCTTTGCACTGTCAAGATCATATGTGATGCAGCCCACATCATAACCAATATGGAGGCCAAGTGGCCTGGGTCTGTGCATGACTCACGGATATATTGTGAGTCTAATCTGAGCAACATAATGGAACATGGTAAGCAGCCTAAAGTCTTGCACAATATAATTCACTTGTCTCCCTCCTTTAATGCACTCAAATGTATCCACTATACATTACAGGAGAGTTACTGACCCCTTACCCTGACCCTGACCCAGGCCCCCAACAGAATTTCAACCTGGCCCATTGCAGGATGAGAGCCAGGGTGGAGATGACCATAGGCCTGCTGAAAGCCTGTTTCCATTGCCTACGTCACCTCAGGGTAACCCCTGAGAGGGAACTGTGACATTATTGTGGCATGTGTTGTTCTCCATAATATTGCCACAATTAGAGGAGAGCAACACCCTGCCCTACAAATGGAAGACCCTGATGACAACCCCATCCACCCTGCAGACATCCAGGATGGAAGAGCAGTCAGAGACATCATATGCCAGAATCACTTCACTGTTTAAATCACAATCACCACCACCCAATTCATATTTTATTTGGTCTTCTTTATTTCCTACAAATACAAAAGCAACAGTTAGTTTTTTTCTTGTTTTTGTTTTTTTTACATTGCTCCAATCATTAACACAATTCACAATGCACCCACTTCTAACCTGTGTTTCAATATCTCAGTTTCAAGATCCGTTTTTGTGATCTGCCGGTCCAGGAGCACCATTTCCTTTTCAGTTTTCTGCACCGTTTTAATTAGAGGTGAGCTGTGGAGGTTAAAGGACCCTCCTCCTGCTGCCCAGCCATGCTCTATTAAAAAGGATAAGAATATCTGTTAATACTTAAGTGTAAGCTAAATGTCACTCTATAATCCACACAAGAATGTTAAGAAATGTGAATGGGGAGGAAACTATCAGTAACAACATCAAGATGTTACCTCTGTAGGCCCCTCAGGCTCCTTCTCTGTGGGAGCAGACAATGTGACCTCATCATCCTCATCAACCTGTGAAGATGAGTGTTGTGTTTCAGTATACTTTAAACTACTATATGGCATAATCTATGGCGTACTGGCTACTTACAGTAGCAGTGGCATAAGGATGGGACAAAAGAAAAACCCATTAAAGGGAAATTAATATTTCCATGAACTATATGGGCCCAAAAGAAGATATAGGCCTAGGCCTATTACATCTTATGAAGGCTGGTGGCTCCTGGGGGGTGACTGGCTCAGAAGATGAGCTCCCTCCAGGAATTCCCTCTGCCACTGGCCTCTCAGTGTTTTGGCTCAGGGCCAGCTCCTCTGCCTCTGTCAGAGGTGATGGTGGTGGTCCTCCACCAGTTTTACGGGCCTCAGCCTTCTTTCTATTGGCTGAGTAGAAGTCAGATGTTACTTTAAATAGGCCTAATTTAACAGGATACAGGTGAGAGGACATTTATGTGTGTGAAAACAGCATTATGTTGGGGATAATGCACACTGAAACAGCCACTGAATGATATTTACTGGTAAACATGATTCAAATCAGGTAACCCCAAGAGACTACTATGCTGAAGTCTTACCTGTTTGAACGATGTTTTTATATTTCATTTTGAGCTGCTTCCACGTTCTTTTTTCGCCCGTGGGATTGCATCTAAGTGAAATAAATTTTAGCTTTAATACCATTCCACCAGTTTTCACCTAATATGATTAGGCTATGTGATTGCACACATGAATAAAATACATTTAAACTTACACATTGACTCGAGCAGCAATTTTCTCCCATGCCGACTCCCTCTCTTTTGCAGCTGCAGCCGTGTTACTCCTTTTTCTAAAGTTTTCTTCAAATTCGCTGTACGAGCGCATTAAAATTTCCAACTCTACCAGCGTAAAATACGCCGACCTTTTTTTGTCACCTGTTGCCATGGTGAATCGTAGTATCGGTGCTCCATTGATGATGGCTTTTTGAAGTCATGGTGCACCCGCTTAACTCAAAGTGAACGTACTCTGTGTTGATTGAACTGATTGAAATCAGTCGTTCTGAAACCGTAAGTAACTCAACTCAGAGTTCAGGTTTAGGCTCAGAGTTTGTTGAACCTCCTTTCTGAAATGGACCCCAGATCTCTACCAATCCTTTTTCCCTGCTTTATATCACAAAAAATGATCATAAACACAGAAACAAAATTGTGAGGGTATGATTTCTGAGAATGAGTTGTATGATAATATACAATATAAATATTAAAGGTCTAGATTGTCATGGAGTAGAATCAAAGATTTCATTATATGCTGATGATACAATTTTCTGTTTGTCACCTAAAGAAAATTATTTAAATGTCCTCCTAAAAGAGTTGGATGATTTTGCAATTCTGTCTGACCTGAAGCCAAATTATGATAAATGTATTATTTTGCAATTAGGTTCTTTACATGGTTCTACATTTAAACTTTCTTGCAATTCAAAACTTACATGGTCAGATGGACCAATAGATGTTCTTGGTATTCATGTTCCAAAACAAATAGATGAACTTGTAAAAATAAACTTTGAGCGAAAGCTTAAGAAAATGGAGAAGACATTATGTCCATGGAAATCAACATTATCCTTATTTGGTAAAGTCACCCTTGTTAATTCATTGTGTAACTCTCAGTTTACTTATTTGTTAATGTCTCTTCCATCGCCTGATGATTTTTTTTATAAAAGATATAATCAAATAGTCTTTAATTTTATATGGAATAATAAACCAGACAAAATCAAGCGTAAATATTTATATAATGGCTTGAGTGAAGGAGGAGTAAAGTTAATTAATCTTAAACCATTAAACCTGTCTTTAAAAGCATCATGGTCACAGAAAATATATTGGAATCCCGATTGGAGCTCCTTGTTATTTGTAACACTCTTCCAGTATTTAAGTATAAACTTTTTCCATTTGTTCAGATTGCAAAAATCCATTTTCAATGTATACAAAATTCCTCTCTAATTTATCACCCTTTTTTATAGACATGATACAAGCATGGTTGCATTTTCAGTATTTCCCACCAGATTCTGTTGTTGCCATTTTACAACAGATTATATGGCTCAATTCTAGTATATTAATTAACAGATTACCTATTTTTTGGGAACAATTTGTTGAAAAAGGTATTATTTTTATAAATGATATAATTGATTTGAACAGTGACATTTATTCTTATAAATTATTTTGTGAAACTTATGGATTTTTCTGTTCAGAATTTAGATACTATCAATTAGTAGCTGCAGTGCCTTCAGACTGGAAGAGAAAAATGAAAAATGCGGGAAGGAAATTGTTAGTGTGTAAACCTTGTATAAAAAATTGTTTTTGGCTTATAAGAAAAACGATAAATTCTTTTATGTATAAATTTTTCTTGCAGGCATATGATTTGAATGATAAACCACTTAAATTTCAAGTGTACTGGGAGGGGATATTCGATACCCCGTTGCCATGGGGACTTGTGTACAATTTAACTTATAAATCTATTCTAGACACTAAATCACAATATTTTAAGTTAAAAATTTTGTACAAAATATTGCCTACCAGGAAAACTCTTTTTATTTGGAATATGGAAGAGGATGACAATTGTTGCTTTTGTAAATCTGAAGCTGAAGATTCTTTGCATTTATTTTGGTTTTGTCCTCATGTAGCGAGCTTTTGGATAAACATTAAGAAATGGCTCGCTTTGCACTCAATTATGTTAACTATGTGCCCTCAAACAATAATAGTTGGTGAACTGGGAAATAGATGTCCTAGCACTGTAAACACTGTTATTTTGTTAGGCAAGAGATTTATTTTTGAAAGCAAAGGAAAAGAAAGACTGACTCTTACCACTTTTCTTGCTTTCTAAAAACATTATTTTATGTTGGAAGGTATTATTGCTAACAGACAGGGAACAAGGTATGATTATGATAAAAATGGAATTCATTAAGGCCAAGTCTAGAAGAATGATAAGATTTTTCTATTTATTTGTTTGTCTTTGGTTTACGTTTTGTATGTTTGTGAAGTTTTGTTGTGTTCTCGTTTTAATTGTTGTATTGTTTTGGAGTGGCTTTGTTTTGTTTTTGTGCCGTTTCATGATATTTGTCTTGTTTGGATTATGTTAATGTTTAAAATAAAAAAAGGGAAAAAAAAAAAAAAAAGAAAAAGTAAGGATGATGGTTAATTTCAGATATGTTTTAAGTTCCCTAGAAACAACGTTTTTGGGACTGTGATTGTTCCGGTTTTAGAGTTGTCAAATAGTGTCATAAAAAAGTAAATCTACTGAATATATCAAATATCTAGTACAGCCGAACCATCATGTTATTATTATTATTGGTGGGAAATTATAACAGAGGAATATATTTGCCGTTTTAATATCAAGAACACTTTCGTGTTTTTGTTGGACGTTGTTGAATCAGGGAATCCGTGTGTCCACCACGACAAAGGATCCTAATTGACTAATTACCTTAGCATTAGTGATGAGTAGAGCTAAAAATGCTTTACGGAGATTGTTACAGTGTGTTACAGGGCACACAAGAGAGGATTCATGATTTATTATTATTATTTTTTAATTACTATACCACAAAAGACTCTTCACTTGACATCGTTGTCTCCAGTGTCTGTCGTTTACGAACCTGGCAACCTGTAGAACTGAGGAGTGGAGTGAGAGTGGGCGAGTGTGAGTGCGACACCTACTGACAGGGAAGTATGAATTCTATGTCTATCACCTTTAATTGGTAGTAGAAATATGAAAGTTTACCTTATGATCTAGCAACTACTGCACAAATGAAAATGTGGCAAGTCGAGTAGTCAACCAGAAGGTCTGGCCGGGCATTGGTGGTGGTGGTGGTGGTGGCCAATTCAGGGACAGGCAGGCGGTGGACTATGATCCCTTGTTCAGGTTGGTTGCCAGCAGGCCAGAGTAAAAGGCTGGTTGCACCAGGCCGAAGTGCAGACTGAAGGCTAGAAAGAGGCAGGAGTCCAGTCAGGCAGAATGACTGGAATGCTTAGTGAAGAGTACAGAAGACAATCTGACAGGAAACAAATGGAAATGTGCTTGTATATATGCAGGGCTGATGAGGAAAGTAGTAACAGGTGTGTTGATGGGAGGGGATGTTAGGCAAGATGGCAGGTCTGGGGAGTGAGAGGAGAGTACATGGCCTCAGGGGAGTGAGCAGGGGCTAGAGCCAGGCCAGGCAAATAAATGAACCAGCTTGTAAGTTCTCATGACACACAGATATGTTGCCAAGGTAACAAACACTGTTGACCCTGATGCAGACTCATCAAGGTACATCCCAGTCCCTAGTTAGTATTGCTAAAAGTCAGAGGCAATGTTCTTCTTCTTTTCAGCAACATTTCAGGCAGTTTCATGTCCATGTCAAGTAGAGAAAAAAAACATGACTTGCACAGATGGAGTACAGGTGGAATCAATTTTAATGAAGAGAGTCCATGTATAATCCACAGTGCTGCATAATTTCTGTCTTGCTCTTGGCAGCTCTGCAGTACTGCACTGCTTATTGTTGTCATTTTTCTACTATTGCTGTTCCCTGCTACATTTTCCTTGAAACTTTAAACAAGTTATAATATTATGCATTTAACACTCTTCAGAAACATCATGGCTGGTGGTAAATTACCACAGAGCTTGCAGAAATTGACTGTTCTCCCTGCAGTGACCATGGACTTTCACCAGTGGGTCATCTCAGCTAGGACCTTCTTACATCTCCAAAAGCATCTTGGCAAATTTTCAAGCGGGCAATATTATGACGAATCAACCACATATTCAAAATCTAAATGGAATGGTTAGATCTGATTTTAAATCTCAAAACTACATTTGGTGACGTAATTGTAAAAGTTGTTCTGATTTTTTTGTGAAATTGTAACAGTTATGAATCTGGCTTATATCATCTGCTAATGCCACGGATGTAAAATGAATGCTTGAACTTGTCTAGCTCATGTTCAAGCAAGTCAACTCATAAAGTATCCTCAAGCTAATGACCAGAGCACGAAAACTTCCAGATATTCACCAGAGGTGGGAGTAAGTCACACATGAGCAAGTCATAAACAAGTCTAAAGTCATAACATTCAAGTCTCAAGCAAGTCCCAAGTCACTGTGGTGAAAAGCGAGCAATTCAAGTTGAGTCCCTGCGATAAGTCAAGCAAGTCGAGTTTAGTCACACTCACAAACTCATGAAGGTAATATAACATAAGATGCAGCCGGTGGTGGAATGTAACTGTAAGTACAAATTTGAGTCTTTCCTTCTCATGCCACCATCTACCTCTACTCCACTGCATTTATCTGACAGCTTCAGTTACTAGTTACTTTACAAACCAAGATTTTGCACTTGAAACATGAAACTGTACAAGTACAGCTGGAACTATGAGTCAATTATTGAATTGACAGAAAATAAATTTGCCACTATTTTGATAATCATCTACGTCATTTTTAATGCAAAAATATTTCTTGGCTCCAGCTTCCCAAATGTGAGGATTTTTTTGCTGCTTTTGCTTTTTATTGTTTAATAATTTTTATGTTGAGGTTTGAACTGTTGGTTGGACAAAACAAACATTATGAAGATGTCAGAAACCATTGCAATGTAATGGGACACTGAAAAGAAGCAGAAGAAGAAGGTTGGCGTTGTGTTCAAAGACATCGTACTACAAAGGTTGTTTACAAGCGAGTAAACAAAAGCCATTGTGCAGTTGTTTAAACTTATTACAAAACTTTTTCATTCGTTCTCGTTCTTCCTCCAGGAGCGCACACAGCACTGTCGAGCCGGCACTTTCACTGAGCTAAAGGACTACAATGACTACAACCTTGTCGTAAACAACAACATCCATAATAATGAAGTGCCTAGAGAAACTCCTGCATCATCCTGCCAATTGTCACTCCACGTCTGGACCCCTTTCAGTTTGCCTATAAGGCCAAAAGGGGCACAGAGGATGCTGTAGCCTGCCTACTGCACCTCCTCCTTCAGCACCTGGACTCACCAGGTAACTTTGTGAGAATTCTCTTTGTGGACTTCAGTTACGCCTTCAATACAATCCAGAAACACCTGTTGATCCAGAAACTGCACCAGCACTGGTTGACAATCAAACATCATTGACAATCAAACATCATTGATAATCATACAGTTGAAAATACCTGGGCGTAACTCTGGACAATAAACTCAATTTCAATCAGCACACCAGAGAAATACAAAAAAGGAGCCAACAAAGACTGTCAGCTATCCGAAAACTCAAAGGACTCTTTGTCGCCCCCCATCTACTGCTACTTCTGTACCAAAGAATCATTCAACCAATCCTTCTGTACTGTTCCTCATGTTTCTTCACCATGCTTTCTGTCACCAGTCGGGCCAAACTGACACGCATCACACACACACCGCTTCCAAAATCATTGGTCTTCCCACACCCAATCTCACAGAGTTAAATAACAGGTCCATTACTCGCTTTGCAAAATCAATACAACGGGACACCGCAGAGCCATTCAACCAATACCTCATCCCATTACCCTCAGGGCGCAGGTCCCGAACACTTAAATTTAGGAAAGCTCGACTCGGAAAGTGCCTGCTCCCAGCAGCCATAGCTGCGCTGAACAAGAAATCCCGTTGACTCAAAGTGTCCACCTCTGTGAATGAACATGTGATGTTTTGTGATGTCTGTGATATGTCTGTGCCTGTGATATTTGTGATCGATCTCTGTAAATGTACAGTTAGTGGAAATGAATTTCCCTCTGGGAGGAATAAAGTACGTCTAAGTCTAAGTCTAAGTCAACCCCCTTTCCGTTTCCTGTGGCGGATTACTACCAACGGACAATGATACTTCCTACAGAAAACCAATGGATTAGACAAAGTCAAATAAATCATCATGAAAACCACAGTTAGCTGCGATTTTTATGTCAGAACATCAACGAACACCACTGACCACTCGGTGAGTTTCATGGTTTTGAAAACGAACGTTTAGGGTGGTTTTAGAGACAGATTCACACATGGCCATAGGCAGCACTGTTAAGCCAGGCAGGGGAAAGCCAAATTCTCAGAAAAGGAGCGGTCGTCACAATTTTGGTCTTAAACACTCTATTTCATTATAAACAACCCAGAAATGGGGCTCAAAGTGCAAAATACCAGACTTCTCCTTTAATGCATGAGTCACAATCATCTAATGAGATCATATATACTGTAGTAGTAGACTTAGTCACAGGGGACATTTGTTTTCCAACTCTCTTTATTAGTTTTCACACAAAAGTAAACAGTATTCATAAAAACAGTGAAAGACACAGGGTTCTGTGATGCCTATAATAACCACCATCCCACTCCTATCCATCCTCCTGGATCCCATTCCCGCCTACCTTCTGGAAGGTTGGATCCCTCTCACCCACCCAAGAGAGACAATCACACGCACAGGCATACACAAGGGACATTTTTACAGTGCTTTTACTTTTAATACTTTAAGTACATTTCCATGAGTTTACTTACATACTTTTACTTAAGTAACATTTCAAATGCAGAAATTTGACCTGTACCAGAGTATTTTAAAGGGTGGTATTAGTTACTTTTATTAGAGTAAAGGATTTAAATACCTCTTCTCCTGCTCCAAGCCCTGTCTGAATGATAAGGATGAAAGACTCCACTCACATAACATACCTGCTGCTGTGAGAGAGCAGGTGAGATAATAACGACTGTTAAAATCCCCAAACATGAGCCTAACAGGAAAGGGAGGCCAAAAAGAAAAGTCACTGAGGTTATCTCTCGGCATGTGGATGCGCACAGCAAGCGCAGACACACACTGACAGCTAGTTAACTAATGCTGGGACAGCAGGCGAGAACAGTCGTTACACACTGTGACAATATCAAAACCTCATAAAAATAAGAGGAGAGTCTGAACATATAAAGCTGGCAGTGCATGTATCAGCTCTCACAGTGGTGACTGTGTGTGCGTAACGGCCAGGAGCTGACAGTGTGTCACTGGTTGCAAAGCACATTCAACACGGAATGAGTCATTGAAAACTTAACTCACATGTATCATGCAGATAGTACCAAATAAAAGCACACAGTGAAGCTCATGATGCCACTGAACATATTGCCATAGCTGTGGGCAGGAGGACAGAGCTCTCATAGTGTGGGTACAAATATCAGCTGGTGGGTCCTTCCCCGCTGCAATATATGCATCATCATATTTTAAAAACGAAAGGTAATTTCTCATTTTCTAGAAAAATACGAATATTAAATAAAACAGTTAAGTCCTTTCGAATCTTCTGTCTTAAGTCAAAGTCAAGTCTCAAGTCATAAATACCAAGTCAAAGTCAAGTTGAGTCCTTCATCAGTGTTTGTCAAGCAGGTCTCAAGTACTCAAGTACTAATTTTTGACTCAAGTCAAGTCATGTGACTTAAGTCCCCCACCTCTGGTATTCAAACAGACTGTATGACAAGTCCACAATAATTTGAGTACAAGCAAGTTGGCAGAATTAGTTCTTTTTTTAGTGACAAAAAATACTGCAGTTAAACTCTCTGAATCTTTGCACTTCAGTGTCACAAGGACACCCATTCACATTTTAATATAAAGGCTTTCACAATGGCATGTCCTTGCTACTAGTGCTATACAAGCACTAGTTGGATCTCTCTGGATCTCGGTTCCTATTTGTAACTCAAGTCACGTGTTACAAAAAATGTTTTTCACTGCTTTTAACAGCATAACACCAGGCAAAGAATGCAGCTTCTTGCAAATTGATATTGCCAAGCAACACCAGTCAATCAAAAATGTCTAAATGTGACCACACCAGGCGAGAGTTAAAGTTTGGACCTCCTTGAAGACCTCACACCGATAGGCCTCTCTCTCTTTCTTTTGCCCTCTATTCTTCATTGTCTAATTCAAGTGTCAGTTTTCAGCCGGCGCCTGCGTTGACCCTTTCTTCTGCCATTGTCTCTGCTCGGTGGGGCAGGATTCCTCCCACTTAATCGTTGATCCAATTAATTTGGGAAACCTTTCTTTGCTTCTTTACAAGAATGAAGGCCACTGAATAAAAATGGGCAACAAAAGAAGTAAGTTAACACAGAGCAGTGTCATTGATTGACACTGGTGCCAAAATGCCTGTGTGTTGCCATTATGCCGGATCGAGTTATGGAACCTTAGCAGAGAAAGGTGGCCTTGATGAAAGAGAATGAACATGTCTAATTAACTTGTGTCAAATAAAAGTTCCTAGCTCCACAAAAGTGACTCAACCACCCCACAGCTTTTTTATGGTTTTGCCTCCTGGTAGGGCTTTTTAAATGGCAGGAGCTTATTAAACTGATGTCATTTTATCTTTTTTCTGCAGCACACACCTGGCATCTCTATGCACCATTCTCTACTGGGCGCAAAAGGGTAACACTCGGCTGTGCTACAGTAGGTTTCAAACTGCCACACACTGCAGGGGGGTAGTACTAAACTCTGCAATAAAAGGTATTCCAACACTTGTCAGAATGTAACTATGCACCTCTTTGTTGAAGTTGGGTTGACTTGACCTTTTTGCCTAATTGGTCATATTCCCAATGGTTCAGAAAATGTGTGCATTGTTAGTCGTTGTTATAAAAAGACAAAATCCATAATAATTAGGATAAGACCATAATTAGCTGCCTGTAAAGTTGCGCAGCTGTATACACAGAATGGTGTAGTGGAGAATCACAGACAGAGCATTCTCTCTGTAATTCCTGGCTTCATTATTTGATCGAGCCGGCTAATTGGGCGCCGAGGTTGAATTCCTCTCTGGGGCAGAAATACATAAGAGCAGACTGGACTAAATCAGTGGAGGGCCACGTCTTTCAGTTCTTCCAAAGGATTAACAGATTGTGTGTGTTTTAATAAATCTTACGTCTGGACATGAATAAATCATCAGGGTGTTCAGCCTCGTGGGAGATGTCTTCAAATCAGTCAAAGAAGAATCAGGACTGAGATGACATGGTGCTCTCATTGAGGCAGGTGGCACTGATGGGAAGGAAGAAATGCATGTTTGATGAAATGATGATAAATCTGACTCTGCTTGTGAGTGTGGATGATCAGAAATCAGATTTGACATTATTCCTCTGTCCTGTACTGACACACACTCACATTCATGGGAACAATCAAGACTTCCATCATGACTTCATCCCTGTGCGTTTCTGAATTTCTGTTGTATATTTGTCATGTATTCTTGTGTGTGTATAGCACTGCTGTCATCAGACAATGAATCACACTTTTAAGATCACCTAACTTGGGCAGCTGTTGCTGAGGAGGTAGAGTGGGTCGCCTGGCGGGTTAATCGCTGGCTCCTCCCATCTGTATGTCAAAGTGTTCTTGGGAAAGTGACTTGGTGCTTCTCAAAGTCAAGGAAGGATCCTTAAACAGCTGAATTTTATAGAGGCTATGTCACTGAATCCTGCCGAAGGACTGTTCCAATGTGTAGCATCCTTCAAATTCTCCCATGGGCCGAGACCTTCCTTCAGAAAATTTTCAGGGACGCATGTGTGTATCCTCAGCAGACATGAAGTACCCACAAATCTTTGTGCACGATTTGCTGAAACTGAAGGCAGGGCCTCTTCAGTGACACACACCTGGACACTTTCTAGCCTGTTCCAATGTGTATTCCCCCAATACGAGAAAGGAATCTTGCCTAGCCTCTGTGGGACCTGATTTGGAAGGACTCTTCCTACCAAGGAAGCATCCTTGACTTTAAGCAGCACCAATTGAGCTAAAAATCGTATGAATGCGTATGAATGTTAAACCGAGTGGCAGGTGGTACCTTGAATGGTAGCCTTGGACACCAGTGTGTGAATGTGACACGTAGGCCTCTAGTTTCCTGGCGCAGTACAGGGTGGCGCAGGGTGGCAAACCCCGTTCAGAGCTAGTTTCGTGCAGCGCAACCCGAGGCGCGCTCAGTTTGGCAGATCGAGGTGCACTGAGATGGGTGTGGCGTCGCAGCAGGGGGAGGTGTCGACAGATCCAGCTTGGCGCAGTGGCAGTTTTGTGCCAAAAGGCTTCGCCGAAGGTGCGCTAAAAGCTCGCCAGCTGAAACCACGTCTACTGTCAGCGCAGGCGGAGCGCAGCTGGTGTAAGCCGAAGTTTGGNAATGGAAACCCAGCCTGATTTGATTCACACAGCTGCAAACTAATGAGTTCACATCCCTCTCAGTCAACCACAAACAGCCACAGCATCAGATAGGGAGTATATATTCAGCATCTGTCATCTTAGAAAAGTCAAAAGAAAAGAAACAGAGTGAGACTGCGAGACAGAAAGAGAGAGAGAGCGCGCGCGCGCGCACGAGAGAAACGCAACATTGATTTGTGGTGACCTCCTCCCAGGCTACCTTTGCATCATCAGCCCGTGGAGGTCTGCTCACAGTTCCGTATATTCGGACACTGCGAGTTTGGACCTCCCGGACCAAAACATCAGTTTCCTCCTGGGAGAAGTTTGGCTGTCTGACACTGCTGCTCTCTTCTGCCATGGCGAATTGAGTAGACTCATTACGCCTTCGCGCGGCGCATTTAAGGGCGAGGAGAGGGGCTCATTTGATTGGTGTGATGTGTGTAAAACCCAGTCCACGCCTTCTTTCCTCCCTCTTTCCGACTTGCACAGGTAGGAGGGACGGAAGTGGGAAAGAGGAGTAGCTGCGCCAGCGCGCACAGTGTGCCAAACTTGCAAAATCCGCCTGGCCACACCCAGTTGGCGAAGCGCAGGTGCACTGCGCCCCCGCCTCGCCCGGTCTGCGAAACTAGAGCCCGTAGTGTTAAAGAGCTTTGAGTGGTCAGAAGACTAAAAAGGTTCTTTACAAGTTCTTTTGGATGGGACCAAATGTCCTTAACAACTCTTACAGATATGAATCAACTGCATTGTACAAAAACTTCTACTTTACAGTCAGGATCTTCACTAGGCAAGTTGAAAAAAAAATGAGTCATGGGGTTAGTGGATAATGCTTAAAATAAAGAACTTTTCTAGTATAAAAAGTGCACTTGTTACATTAACGTGTTTCAGTCAGTTTACAACATATTTTAAAAAGTTGGCTAAAATCAAAAACATTTTTAACATTTTTGAGTAGGATGGAATAAAAATAAATAAGTTGCAATATCTTGATTATTTAATTTGACCACTAAATATCAATGCAACTTTTAGCTGAATATTAAGTAGGCTTAACTTAATTAAGCTTTTTGAGGTCAAAGCCAATCATGCTGGTCGTACTAAACTAACTTTAGGTTGTTAGATTCTAGGACTCATAGGTTTGACTCAATATTGCCACAGTTGAAATTGCTTAAATACATGCAAATTGATACCATAATTTTTTAAAGGTTGAGTGTAGATCCCTGCAAATTATTTAAGGGCCCTTGCAACAGATAACCACATTGCACGTGAACATGAATTCACACGTTTGTACATGAAATGAGATACGACACGATATGCTCTTGTGGCGAGTCAGAGAGAGGGAGCAAAGGGAAAATCTACAAGGTGTTGCAACAACGCTACTTGGGGGAATTTCACCCCCAAGAAATTCTAAGTTAAGTCTTTTTAAAAAGTAAGGTCACACAGGATCCAAAAGAAAATGCCACGGGGCATGAGGCTGTTTTCAATTTAGAAAGAAGGACACTTTATTTCACAAAAATGAATGGAATTATCAGAAAGAAGAAAACCAAATGTCACACACCATTATTATTATTAATTAAAAATAGCACCAGGCAGGAAAGGGGTATGAGGACAGGGCTGGGGCTTACCAGGTGGCAGGGGCAAACCAAGGAGGGTCCTAAATTAAACATAAACGAGTTAAAATATGCCAAAGTGCTATACAGGTGTGGACAAACACAAGAAATTAAGTGAAATAAACAAACAAAAATACAAAGAAGTATAATTAACCACTTCATCATAATAAACAAAACACACATGTTACATTTAATACCAATAAAATAATTTAAAGGGCCACTGTGTAAAATGGGTTGAAAACCGTTGAAAACAGTGACATCAGTGGTCAAATTCTAGATTGCAGGGCTCACTCGCTCACCCCTCCCGTCGGGTAAATGACGGTGGCCTCGTAGGGACAAAAAGCCTTGCGCAGACACGAGTTTTTCAGGAGTAGGTCTATCTAGCGACGAGGTGAATATTTATTTAGAAATCTAA